>NC_058408.1:74809459-74991749 GCF_002201575.2 Neomonachus schauinslandi
AAAGAAAGAAAGAAAGAAAGAAAGAAAGAAAGAAAGAAAGAAAGAAAGAAAGAAAGAAAGAAAAGAAAGAAAATAAGGAAAATAAATCTTTAAAAAAGAAACTAAGTTTTTGTACTCACTATCAAGTCTGAGCTCATATGTTTGAATTTTAAATTAATTTGTACCCATGGAAAATGGAACATTTTCCACTCTTAGAGATTTAAGATAAAGATTAGTGAAAATTTTGAGGGCAATTTCTGCTGAAAGTGATCATTTCATTCTCAAGGACAGAATGTCACTAGTGACCCCATGGAGCTATTGATTATGGCAATAAATATTTACAGAAGGAGGCAAAGCTTACCTTGCAAACCCCACGAGAGTCCCTTAGCTGTAGCAAATCACCTTCCAAGTTTAAGGTCTTCTTTGAATCCATGAGTAATAAAGGAACATATGATATTTCAGTAGGCAGCATATCATACCCATCCCTGGCATGTATTTCTGCTTTCAATTATACCATATTTAAATCAATGTTTGGGATAAATCAATATGGCATCATTTTAAAAGCTCTAATAAAAAATGGCTAAAATAAAATGCAGATGCTATGGAAATTCTAACCCTGTAGTTTTTGCTTGCAGTATTTCACCAAGCATATTTTGAATGCCAGCAACATGCAAATCATTTCACTGAGAGGTACTGTGAGTATATAGGACTTGCTTCCTGCCTTCAGGATGGCTACAGTCTAGTCAGGGAGATAATTAATGCACTGATAACCTAAAACAAATGATATAATTAACTTACTAAAATGCATCACTCCCCTGACAAAGTCTGGTTCTATTTCCCTAACATCTATGTTGAAAAGTACAAATCCCTTAGCATCCAAAACCCTTCATGACCACCCTTCTAGTCATTGATTTTATTTTGTCAGAACGTTATTTACTGAACACTACATTTGTGCCAGGCATGAAAGGGTTGGTAGACAAGCTCCCCATCAGCCTGCCCTCGCCACCCTCAGCTCTGTCACCCTTCCCTTGCACATATGTTAAACTCCAACCATTTCCAGGATCAGCCACTAAACTTTCTCTTTCTTTCTTTGGAGAGAGCACAAGCATGAGCAGGGGAGGGGGAGGGGGAGGGAAAGGAGAGAGAGAATCTTAAGCAGACTCCCTGCTGAGCACAGAGCCCAAGGTGGGGCGGGGGGGGGGGGGCTCAATCTCCCAACCCCGAGATCATGACCTGAGCCAAAATCAGGAGTCAGCGCTTAACGGACTGTGCCACCCAGGTGGCCCTGAATTTTTAACCTCTGTAATTCCAGCCAAGTGCTTTTCCTCCCACTTGCTATGCTTTTCCCCACATTTCTCACCCAGTACATCTTCCAATCCTTCAAGTTTCAGTCCACACCCTACCACTTGAAGCTGTACTTCCTGAGATACCTACTATTCAGAAGTGGTCCTTCTCTCCTTTATCTGTCCTCGGCATTCCGCAGCCTTTCCCGTACTTGACTTACATTAAATTGAGTAAGTAAAAATTACTACCGGAGAGTCCAAAGAGCAAACAGCTCTCCTGCATTCAAATCATTTGAGGAGGGTTTGTTTAGAAAAGGACTAACAGAGGTGTGGGGGGACAAGCAGAAGAACCATGGGGATTAGCCCATAACCCGGGAATCTCCAGCACAAAGGGGAGGAAAAGGGTATGGATAAGGAGGAGAGGGTCCACAGAGGAGGCTACCTTTGGAGAAGCAGGGACACTCCACAAGGGAACATTGCCAAGCCCAGGAATGTCACAGGGAGAAGCAACAACTAATCTCACTTTCCCCTTCCCCGCCCCTGCTGCCGGGCTACCTCCACAGTGGGCTGACTCCCACCAAGAAGATGAAGACCAGGGAGCCCCGGCTGGTAGTCCATGCAGGGCACTGTGCCGGGGCAGACAATGTGGCTGGTCAGAGTAGAGAACAAGGCTGCAGGGGTGAAAGGAAGGAATCTGCCACACTTCCCGACCTGTCTTCTTTTCCAGACTCTGAACTCTTTAAAGTCTGAATCCACCTATAACCCTGGTACTTAGGGCAATGTCTGGAACAAGTACTTTCTTAATGGATGCCATATTCCAAGAGCACTGCAAAGGGACACTAAATCCAGGAGAACCAGGGGTTACATATGACTGAGAGCAGAGAGCACAGGAATACAGGACTTATCCATATGGAAGACGCTCATGGTTGGGTTTATAACTTCAGCAACACCAGTCTGATGTGTCAGTTACCAACCTTTCAGATGCCATTTGGTTAGTTGGTTCATACGGAAAACAGTTTCACATATAATTCATCCATTTGCAATTTTTATCCCTGAAGAAGGAATGAGGAAATAAAAGATGCTTTGACAATCAGATTCCAATCACCCGTTTTGGCCTCTCAATTTGCACTATTGTCTCTTATCAAAGATGATGCTACTCCTTATCTCCTTCTCCAGAGCACAGAATTTGAATCGCATTTCCAGAAGTGCTAATGGAATAATTCTTGATTATTTTTCTGTGCGGTAATTTACTAGAGGAAGATCATGGATTAATGAAATCCACAGATGACTCTAAATCCTACTTAAGGGTTTCAGCAGCCTCTTCTACCAAATCTTTAAACGAAACCATCACTGCTGACATAATTGACTGACTTAGCTCTCACTAACTTTCAACCTGAATATTCTTGTCACGTAGCTGGTGTCGGAAATGGCCAAAAGGCTGGCAGCACAGGAAAAATTAAAGGTCTGAATCAGCTATAAACTGGGCAATCAGCCACTGAATTATTGAGCTGAGTGTGTGGTGGAGTACTCGCCCATCAATGCTTTAATGCAATTTTTCTAGATGCTCTGCCAGTTGTAAAGAAAATCACAGCTCTTGTAATAATACAGCATTGTTTTAGAGATCAAGACTTCTCCTACTGGTACTCTGAGCATTTTCAATTAACTTGTACCCATTTACGGGAGAACAGCCCTCGAGCGTTTAGATCAAAGACTGAATTTGACTGCATATTTATTTGAATGGAAGATCTGGCCTACAGTTTTACAGGCTTTCCAGGATGGGGCCCAAATATCTCCCCTTCAACCACCAGCCCTGTGACGAGACACATCTGTGCACACACAAGAAGCCCACCCACCGCAGGAGACCTACCATCACATCGAGAAGAAAGGGAGGAGGGATAAGATGACTCTAGTTGGGACTAAGAAAGCCATGAGGCTCATTGCCACACATCAAGCATAAAGCCACCACCCACAGTGCCCGACCATCTGCCTAAAGCCATGGATGCTGACTTCAAACTTCTCTCTGATGGCCAGCGAATCACGTGTTTCTAACTTTTTAAAAGATTTTATTTATTTATTTATTTGGCAGGGTGAACAGCAGAGGGCGAGGGAGAAGCAGACTCCCCCATGAGCAGGGAGCCCAATGCGGGACTCTATCCCAGGACCCTGAGATCATGACCTGAGCCAAAGGCAGACACTTAACCGACTGAGCGACCCAGCCGCCCCAAATCACGTGTTTCATGAACAAAATCATCTAAATCTGAAATGAAGCCCAGGGCACTAAAAGCTCTGGTCTTTGTCCTATCCTTCACAACAGCTTTGAGAAAACTCCATGGGGCGTCTTGCGCTTCACGGAAACGCGCCTACAATTCAACGTTTGTCCAAGGGGTGGCTACAGCCGTCTTTCCCCTCAACCCTCCCTTGTTACTCATTGTCTCTTGTCAAAGAGCCCCTATTTTCATTTCAACCTGGCTATTCTAGAGAAGGTACATCGGGGCAAATAGCCTTTAATAATGTGTCTCAAGTGTATGCACTGAGTCTATTTCCACATATTTGCCCTTCGGTCCTGTGGACACATTACTACCTCACAACAAACACAGCTTCCCAGAAGGCACCCAGATGCTCTGTCTCCTCTTTGACAGTTTCCCTTCTTGCCTTCTCGGAAGGTTTCATCTATGCCTCCCATAGTTACCACTACTCATTTGACAGGTGTTTCTAATGATTTATTTTTATATTTTTTTTTTTTTAGAGAACGTGATCGAACAGGGGGCAGGGTGCAGAGGGAGAGGGAGAGGGAGAATCCAAGCAGGCTCCATGCCCAGCGTGGAGCCCAATGTAGGGCTCGATCCCACAACCCTGAGATCATGACATGAGCCAAAATCAAGAGTCGGACACTTAACCAACTGAGCCACCCACGCGCCCGGGTGTTTGTAACGATTTCTATGAGTGAGTAAACTTGCTAGGTACTGTATGATCAGAGACAGACTTTGCTTACCGCCTCAGTGAAGGAATGATATGTATTAATAATCAGATGAGCAGAACATACATGCCAAAGTCAGGATGTAGGTTGAGTGCTCTGAGGGAGAAGGGAGATATTACCTCCACAAGAACCGTGCTTGTTATGAAATGCAAATTTATTCCAATGCTACTAATAAAATATTAAGGAACAATTTAAGCAAAAAGTAAACATCACATTCGCTTCTGTATAATTTCATTTGCAGAAAACTGCACCCAGGTGAATTGAGTCATCTAAGAGCACAAAAATTACATCTGTCACATACCTCAAATATTTACCAGCTACCTTGGTGTGCGTGAATCACACGCACCCACATTTAGAGTTACAAGTTTCCATCTGATTCCAGATAGTCTTCCTTCTAGCATTTCACATAACTCACCAGCTATCATCTTTCCAACACTTACTGGCCCAGCAAACTTCAGGGCTTGCTCACGGTAATGCACCATATTCACCGTAGTATTTACGTACAGCTTGACCAGTTAACCAATTGATGTGTAAAAGTATGTGACCATTTTTACTAGGGTCCCATATCAAATTTTTATGTGTCACAAAGGTTTTGAGTGCTGTGTCCCTAACTCCATTGTCCCCATAAGCTCTGGGGTGTTTTTTGTGAAATTTGCCTATAGTGGTGATTCTTAGAAATACATATATTAGCAGAATTAAATGTCTATGTGCATATCATCTGAAAAAGCACATGACGCATAAATATAATTTATAGAAGGCTTCACACACATGAATTTCTTCCCTTCCCCCTCTCCCCACACACCTGCTTTCATAACTCCCTTTGTTCCAGCAAAGCATTCTGAAAGTTGGAACTTTTCAAAGTATGCTTTGAGTTGGAATTTTGCTGCAGCCCAAATAGAAAATGTATTCCATCTAACCCAGTCTTAAAACATAAAGTCATCACAAAAACTTGATTTCGCTATAAAACTGCAGCTCTTACCCCAGGACCTAATACAGCTTATACGCTTAATGCTTATTAGTTGAAAGTTAATTTAGTAGAATAACTATTTGAGTGTTCTGTTGCTCTCAGGACATTTATCGTCTTCAAGTTAAATGCTTTAAGACCTGGGACTCTTTTCTGAAAGATACAAAAGAAATTAGATATCCAAACTACCATAGTCTTTGATGAAATAGAAAGCTAAGGTATTCTGTTTTCCTAAAGTTAACACTGATGCCAACTTTAAAATGACCTTCTTTGAGCCACAATTTGTCCTTCAGAACACTCTGATTTTGCCTATTTAGAAAGTATTGGCTAATTAAAAAAAGTAAGTAAAATAGGTTGTTCATCCTTGTTTTTGAAGAGTATAAACAAAGAAAGCCCAAAATAACCAACATTGTTTCTGAAGTTGTCAGCATGTGACACTTGTTACTATAGGAACAGAGCCAGTAATTATTCATCTTTCATCTGTTTGATTAATTTAAACAGCAAAAGAATTGGAAAATTGAAAACTGACGTTTGAACTGAATTAAGGAGGCAATTCAAATGCAAGTAACACTAACCTGCCTCAGGGATGAATGGGTCCAATTCAAGGATACTTAATTATAGCACAAAAATAACTAAAATAAGTGTGAATTAATGAATAAGATGTCCTTGTCAGGGGCTAATGAGCCCAAGAATCAAATCTGGATCCATCTGAATTGAGGGGTTTGCTTTTTTTTTTTTTTTAAAACAGTACCTTGTTTCTTTTTTTTTTTTCTTTTTCTGATGAAGTAATTTTATTTTTTTGTTTTATTTTATTTTTTATTTTTTATTTTATTATGTTATGTTAATCACCATACATTACATCATTAGTTTTTCCCCCTCTGCCTAATTTTTATTTATTTTTTTTAATTTTACATTTTTTTATTTTGTTATGTTAATCACCATACATTACATCATTAGTTTTTGATGTAGTGTTCCGTGATTCATTGTTTGCGTATAACACCCAGTGCTCCATGCAGTACGTGCCCTCTTTAATACCCATCACCAGGCTAACCCATCCCCCCACCCCCTCCCCTCTAGAACCCTCAGCTTGTTTCTCAGAGGCCATAGTCTCTCATGGTTCGTCTCCCCCTCCGATTTCCCCCCCTTCATTTTTCCCTTCCTACTATCTTCTTTTTTTTTTTTTTTTAACATATAATGTATTATTTGTTTCAGAGGTACAGGTACAGATTCAACAGTCTTACACAATTCACAGCGCTCACCAGAGCACATACCCTCCCCAGTGTCTATCACCCAGCCACCCCGTCCCTCCCACTCCCCGCCACTCCAGCAACCCTCAGTTTGTTTCCTGGGATTAAGAATTCCTCATATCAGTGAGGTCATATGACACATGTCTTTCTCTGATTGACTTATTTCACTCAGCATAATACCCTCCAGTTCCATCCACATCATTGCAAATGCCAAGATTTCATTCCTTTTGATGGCTGCATAATATTCCATTGTATATATATACACCACATCTTCTTTATTCGTTCATCTGTCGCTGGACATCTTGGCTCTATCCACAGTTTGGCTATCGTGGACATTGCTGCTATAAACATCGGGGTGCACATACCCCTTTGGGTCCCTACATTTGTATCTTTGGGGTAAATACTCAGTAGTGCAATTGCTGTGTCATGTGGTAGCTCTATTTTCAACCTTTTGAGGAACCTCTATAGTGTTTTCGAGAGTGGCTGCACCAACTTGCATTCCCACCAACAGTGTAGGAGGGTTCCCCTTTCTCCGCATCCCCGCCAACATCTGTCACTTCCTGACTTGTTAATTTTAGCCATTCTGACTGGTGTGAGGTGGTATCTCATTGAGGTTTTGACTTGGATTTCCCTGATGCCGAGCAATGTTGAGCACTTTTTCATGTGTCTGTTGGCCATTTGGATGTCTTCTTTGGAAAAATGTCTGTTCATGTCTTCTGACCATTTCTTGATTGGATTCTTTGTTCTTTGGGTGTTGAGTTTGATAAGTTCTTTATATATTTTGGATACTAGCCCTTTATCTGATATGTCATTTGCAAATATCTTCTCCCATTCTGTCAGTTGTCTTTTGGTTTTGTTGACTGTTTCCTTTGCTGTGCAAAAGCTTTTTATCTTGATGAAGTCCCAATAGTTCATTTTTGCCCTTGCTTCCCTTGCCTTTGGCGATGTTTCTAGGAAGAAGTTGCTGCGGCTGAGGTCGAAGAGGTTGCTGCCTGTGTTCTCCTTTAGGATTTTGATGGACTCCTGTCTCACATTGAGGTCTTTCAACCATTTGGAGTCTATTTTTGTGTGTGGTGTAAGGAAATGGTCCAGTTTCATTCTTCTCCATGTGGCTGTCCAATTTTCCCAACACCATTTGTTGAAGAGACTGCCTTTTTTCCATTGGACATTCTTTCCCGCTTTGTCGAAGATTAGTTGACCATAGAGTTGAGGGTCCATTTCCGGGCTCTCTATTCTGTTCCATTGATCTATGTGTCTGTTTTTGTGCCAGTACCATGCTGTCTTGGTGATTACAGCTTTGAAATAGAGCTTGAAGTCCGGATTTGTGATGCCACCAGCTTTGCTTTTCTTTTTCAACATTCCTCTGGCTATGCGGGGTCTTTTCTGGTTCCATACAAATTTTAGGATGATTTGTTCCATTTCTTTGAAAAAAGTGGATGGTATTTTGTATGGGGATTGCATTGAATGTGTAGATTGCTCTAGGTAGCATGGACATCTTCACAATATTTGTTCTTCCAATCCATGAGCATGGAACGTTTTTCCATCTCTTTGTGTCTTCCTCAATTTCTTTCATGAGTATTTTATAGTTTTCTGAGTACAGATTCTTTGCCTCTTTGGTTAGATTTATTCCTAGGCAGTACATTGTTTCTTAAGTGAGTTTCCAGCAATGTCGAAAGCCAAGCTGAAGACTTCGGATTTCCTGAATGTGCAAACATGTACGGAGCTGATTTTCACTCATATACGTACCATGAAACTACTAAAATATGACACTTAATGTAAGCATAAATACATTTTTTTTCCATTTGATGTAACCTAGAGAGAGGCACACAAGTCCCCTTTTAGAATTCCTTTCTGCCTAATAAAGAAAGAAAAAGTCATGGGTGAAATTAAAGACTGGAAATTTTATAATACTCAATGGAGGACCAAAATTTCCAAAAAATTTGGACACAAAAACCTGATTATATTTTTTTAAATGTTAAACCCTGATACTAAATATTAATATTTTACTGTGTGCCCAAAAGGCATTATAATTTATAGAGCATTAGATATGATTTCTTAAAAATAATCTTACATATTACCCAAGGATAAAAGAAGTATTACCTTTATGGTGGCGAAAAAAGTCGTAATTATATACTTAAGAAATGTAGAAAAATAATTTGAAAGCAACGGATTTGAATTGAGTGTAAAGGTCATATTTTAACACTAAAAAGGGTAAGTAGAAAGGATATGTAGAAAGCCTTCAGCTCTCATTCTGAGCAATTCACAAAGACAGTTCCTGACCAGCCCCAGGAGGAGTCTCTCAATGCAGCTCCAGGGAGATGCTCCCCTTCCAAGTGCATGTCAGTTTATATCCTGTTCCCTGGTCTGTCTTGTGTCTAGATGCACAAACATGCAGACTGGGGGACCAGAATTTGGGGCTGAGCATGGGTTGTGGGTGGGTGGATCAAACAGCGTGAAGTTAGTGCCCATTTTGAGACTCGTCACCTGTTTCTTCTGAGCATGCAAGCTCTGGTGTCCAAACACAGAGAAGTTGGGGCTTGCAGGTAAGAGTAAAATAGTTAGAGGTTTGACTTTGGAAGTTAGTCTCTTTCACCCTAAGGTAGAGTCTCCCTAATTTATAAGCATCGAATTTATAAACCAACCTTTCATAGAGAGCCTTACAACTCCCGCCGCTGCCATATCAGAGCTGAACAACAGAGACAATCTGTGGTTTCAAAGCATAGCAAGACCAAGGGCAAATAACGTAGGGCTTTGTTGAAAATCAAGGCAAAATCCTTAGCATGTCCTTCAAAGCTTGTCACAATCTTGTCCCTTCCTGGCTCTTCTTCACCTTTAATCACTTTATAATATAAAATCTGTGTCACTGGTTCTTCACTTCATCATATGAAACAATCACCTGAGATGCAATGCTATTAAAAAGGTCAATATCCTTCGCCCCTACCCTTCAGTTCTGATTCAGTGGGTATAGGGGGAGACCACAGAATTTACCTATTTGAGCAATACTTCCAGGCGATTCTGAGGCAGGTGGTTCCTGAGCCACACTGAGAAAAAGTACCCTATGCTGAAAACACATTCCCTAAATTGTCATGTTTTCTTATCCCTCATGACATCCTTCTCTGCCATTTCTGTCATTCAAGTAATACTTACTGAGCACTAGCCAAGGCTAGCTCTTATTCATCTTTCAAACCTAATTCAAGCATGAAGCTCCCTGGTAAGAATTTCATGATCCCTACCGGCTAAATGACAGCTAAATTAGATGTCCTTTTGCTCACCAAGAACCCTGAGTTTGGCTTTATTCTAGCACTTAAATAGCTATATTACAATGATTGGTATACTTGTCTGTTTCCACCACTCAACTATGGGCCTGGTACAGAGCAGATGTTTCAGACAAATGCTTAATAAATCAGAGACTAAGTGAGTGAACGAATGAATGGACTTCAGAAGTGGACTTCCAGATATGAAGCGATGCTGTGAGGATTCATGGCCACATCCTCCTGCTCCCAAGCTATCCCTTTTGCACAGGACACTGCAATTTTTTACTTTGCTGTATCACACTGACTGATTATCTATTAAATTAGAAGTTGATTTGAGTTAATAAACATTCTCTTTTTGAGAGAAAATACTTTACTTAAGGTGAGATATTTATCAAGCTTTTTACTGCAATATGGAATGTTCTAACCAGATCGCACCCCCTCAGGTTCACGTCCTAACTCCCCTACCACGTCTCTAATCTTTTTGGTAGGTTGTTAAGTCTTGAGAGTATTTTAGAGTGAATTTTTAAATAAAATTCTAGGCTACTTTTTTTGGGGGTTGAGATTTCTTATTCCAAAATAACCACATATATGAGTCACAACTTTTTGTGTCTAGAGTCCTAGAATTTTAAAGTTGTAGAGAGCACCTCAACTCCCTCTATTTTACAGAAAAGAAAACTAAAGTTGCAGAGAGATTTCAGGAAGTTTCCAAAGATCATGCAGTCCTCCCTCCTTTGTTAATTTTTTTGTTCTATTTCAAAGTGTCATTTAAAACTGATGATTAAGAAACACATACTTTACTTTTGGAAGAAAAAAAAATTCTATCCTATATTACCCATATGGAAATATTGGACACCTCTATACCGAAGTGGTTTTTTAAATAAAGTACAATGGCTTTATAGTATTTAAATCTAGAAGTAGGAGGAAATAGAAAGTGTTTCAGAATATGTGCAAGGCTCTGGTCCACAGGATTGATCATCAGTCAGGTGAAGGCATTCTGGAAATTAACATCTCACACCACAGATTCAGCAGAATTTTAACAGCATCAAAAACCACTAACCATAGGAGAGTTTTCTTCAATACAAGGCACGGACTGATATTTTACTCACCATTCACTCTCTGGTAATAAAGTGGATCCAAGATCTCAGTGAAAAAGCTAGAAGCATTCACAGTGCCTGTGGGATATTATGGACCTTCCCTAAGTAACTGAATACACGAACTTCTTCCTAAGACTGAATGGAGGCACCAGACTCATACTCCTTAGGTTCTAGGAGCATCTCTGCTACTTGTGTAACTTGGTCATCTCCCTCTAAGCCTTGATTTTACTGACTACAAAATGGGAACACTAAGAGTACCCAGCACGCAGAGTTGCTATGAGGATTAAAAGAGATGATGCGGGGCGCCTGGGTGGCTCAGTCGTTAAGCGTCTGCCTTCGGCTCAGGTCATGATCCCGGGGTCCTGGGATCGAGCCCCACATCGGGCTCCCTGCTCCGCGGGAAGCCTGCTTCTCCCTCCCCCATTCTCCCTGCTTGTATTCCCTCTCTCGCTGTGTCTCTCTCTGTCAAATAAATAAATAAAATCTTTAAAAAAAAATAAAAATAAAAGAGATGATGCATTTAAAGACATTTAGCAGAAGAAATGGCCACTAGAGAGTCCCGATAAATCATCACCATCACTATTATGAATCTCAGACAGAAACAAGATAGATGCAAATAAGGAATAAAATTAAGCCTAACTTTGCCTAATTATGTGTTGGATGCTTACTATGAACTGGACACGGCTCCAGTGACTTACATGTATTTATTCTTCATAAAAAACCTATGAGGTGGTGCTTTGGTCTGAATGTTTGTTCCCTGCCCCAAAAGTCATATGTTGAAATCCTAGCCCCTGAAGTTAGTGGTAATAGGAAGTGGGCATGGCCTCTGGATAGGGAAGAGGCACCTGCCAGAGAACAAGGCCATGCCAGTGACTTGATCTTGGACTTCCCAGCCTCCAGGACTGTGACACATAAATTTCCGTGGTTTATAAGCTGCCCAGGCTGTGGTATTTTGTTATAGCAGCCCAAAAGACTGAGAAGAGCAGGTACTACTTCACTCATCTTACAGATGGGGAAACTGAGGCTCAGAGAAGTTCTATAACTCCCCCAGGGTCACCCAAGGTAGAGAGTAGAAAAGATGAGATTCAAACAAGAGCAACCTTGGCACCCCTATGTTATATTATTTCTCAGAAAGCATTACTCAACACGGTTCACCCAGTTTGATTTCTCGGAGTTACATTTAGCCTGAGGACCACTAATATTTTCCTTTATTAATATGGAGGTCAGAGACTCAATGAGCCCAGACTGATAAACAAATGTTAGAAGTATATCGAAGTACAACAGTGTGGCCTTTTCTTTCCCAGGCCCTGCTATTAGCCAAAGAATGTTCATGAGAGACGTTAAGACAGAAAGGGCAGTAAGTTAGCTTACCAACCTGAGCCCAACCACGTCTCACCATCCAACCATGACGTGCCTGGCATCAGAATAGATGCAATGCATCCTTTGTGGTATTTCTCCTTCTCACGTTCACATCCCAGCAACACGGGGAAGATCTTCACCTCCATCTTACTCAGAAGGGGAGGTCCACAATGCTTAGACTTCACTGCCCCATCCGTAGCCAAGCTCAAATGCAAACCCAATTCCAGGACTCCACAGAGCCATCTAAGGTAAAGCCCTGCCCCTGCATTAAATGGAGGGATTAATGCCAAAACTAAGGAAAAGGAGGACAAAGGAAAAGAACTCTTCGGTGTTCCCATATTGGTCCCGCATTTCAGGAACAACTTCACACATCCAGGTTTTTACATTCTGTTTCTAGTGTATCTTGCTGCCATCCACTATTACCATTTCTCTCCTGGTACCAGGAACCAGCCATTCCCATTTATCCTGTACCTTATTCACATTCTCACTCCCATTAGTATCCACCTGCCTTGCTAACCTCTTCCTATTGTACTACTTGCTCATCAGGCATTTATTACTGTCTAGATTTTTCTCCTGATGGTATCCATTCCTTTGCTCAGTTAACCCACTTATAGACCTCACTGAAGTACTTTCCATGATCCATCATCTGTAGACAAGCTTCGGGTATTTGGGTATTGCCTTTTATATTTACTTATTGTTTACTTGATTCCTTAGTTATTACTTAATATGGCTGATACATGAGTGTTCAATTGGTTGTACAGTTACTAATAAAAGAAAATTCAAATAGAAAACACAAATGGGCAAAATGGGTGAAGAGAAGTGGGAGACACAGGCTTCTACCTATGGAATAAAAAAGAGGGATACAGAGAGAGAGATAGATGATAGACACATAAATAAATAGATGATAGATAAATATGATGGATAGATAGATTTAAAAAAAAAAACAAAAAGATGAACTGCCTTTAGACTGTCAATATGACCTAAATACAATTTGGGGGTTTATGAGATTGTTTGATGACTTATACACACACATGCTCACACACATTATCAACTACTTTGAGTCCACATTTCTAAGATCTGTGTGTGGTAGGTCAGTGGACAAAAAAAAAATCAGAAGACCTGAGTTAAAATCTTGATTCTGCCTATTATTATTTGTGTGGCCATAGGTAAGTCATTCCACAACTGGAATCTTCCATTTCCTTGTCTGTATAATGGGTAAATAAGCCACCTTTACAGAGAGGCAGGGATGATGTGAGCTAAAACATAAATATACAGCACACCGAACAGTGTCCACCATAGAGGCTCTCGATATATATACCCATGTATGATTCATATCTCATGTCTCATTCTCCTTTTAATTCCAATTCTACATTCATTGTATTTTAACTTAATTCCAGATGTGTTGGTGACTATGCAGAAAAGTCATCTGGTTCAGGCTATGTCTTTAAATGGGGCCTTGTGTATAACAAGCATTCAGTAAATGTTTGTTGAATGAATAAACAAACAACTGTAACCCAAGAGTTTATTATGTAACCTCTGCATTTACTGTTTATAAATATAGGTTTTAGAGCCTTGATATTAAAAAAAAAAAATATGGGTGAGCTCCATGGACAACATAGAACAAGTTAAGTTCCTCACTACTCCATTCACTGATAGAAACTCACTAGCACTTTAAGGCAAAAATGGCCACATTTTTGCCCACAAATCTTGCTGTTTCTATAATTTGATTCTCTCTATCTTTCTGATCTGTATACCTCTGTTTGGTCCCTCATGAGAACACAGATTTTTCTTTGATTTTTAGAAGTCAGAAAATTTGGTATCTTCAAAAGCAATATGCCATTTTGACTACAGAAATACTGGGGGGAAAATTAGTCTCCTCACGAGAAAAAAAACTGAAACTATGAGTGGTGGTAAAGGATATAAACTAAACTTGTTGCAGTTATTTTGCAACATATACATAGATCAAATCACAATGTTGCATATCTAAAACTAATGGGCTATAGGACAATTGTATCTCAATTTAAAAAATCTCACCAACTCTAATGTGTAGCCAAGAATATGAATTAAAAATATGTCACAGTAAAATGTTGCCCAGAATTCAGATCTAAGAGTGATACTATTCATATTACTATGGTACTAGCATACAGTTTGCAAGTATCCAGCAGCGTCTTACATAATGGCCCCGACAGTGTGCAAAATATCCTCTCCTCTTACCTGCTACTCCTGAAGCCATCCCAAGCACATATTCTGAGGACCTTTTTATATACCTTTGAAGGCTATGAGCGTGCAAGTGATCTTTGCTTTTTTTTTTTTTTTAACACAGAGCACCATATTTTAACAGCCATTTTCTTTGAGAACATCTAAAAGTGGGCCAGAGCTACAACTATTAGAAACGTGTTTGTCTTAATATCAACCAGCAGGAAAAACACAACATGATACAGCAAAACAAAGCAAAACAACAGTATTGAGAAAGAATCCCTCTTTTGCACCAACCATTGTGCCGGGCGGGCTCTGTGGAGGTACAAAGAAGAAACACAAGGCATAATCCCTACCCTGAAAGACTGGATCTGGGAAGAGAAAACTGGAAAAAACTGAACATTCTAAATAAAAGAGCTAGTAAATAAGAATGCGCTGAGTGGTATCCATGAAAATACAAAAGAAGAGAGAAAGCATGATTAATATAGCCAAGAATGATGACCACTGATGTTTATTGAGCACTTATTGGTTGGCACTATTCACAACATTTGTGAATATTAACTTATTTGAGGTTCTTCACCCTAGAAGTTGTTGATCTCTCCATTTTCCCAGTGAAGACGCTGAGACAGTGGGCATAAGAGAACTGGGTCAAGGTCACAGAGCAAGGGGTCAACGTAGCCTGGTTCCAACCAGTGCCCTTGTTACATGGACAGAAATGGCTCTACTGAAGAGAAGAACCTGAGGGAGAAGCTGAGATTTCCCACGTTTGTTTTTATTTCCATGAAAGAGCAGCAGACCATCAAGAGACTGTTCCCCTCAGCTCTGCCACACACTGCTGGGTGACCTTGGGCAGGATGGCCTCCCAAGCTTCAGTTCCAACACCTGTAAGGGCTGGCCTGGGAATGCTAAGACCCCCTTCAGTTCCGTAGTTATCTGAGTACAATTTAAATGAAAAAAAGACTATGGGAGGACGGAGTACACGGAGGCAGACAGAAGGTAGTAGATAAAATGAGAACCAGGAGGATGAGGGCCGGCAGAATCAGCTTCCAGTTCTATCGAGCGTAACTTACAACGTCCGCCACAGTGATCTTCCTGACTTTTGTGTCATAAAAGATATAGACCACCTTAAAAAGCAAACAAACAACAACAGACCTAGAAGTTACATTTGCTCTGTGTATCATCAAGAACATATGCCTCTCTGCCAGGGAGAGAGCTTTCCTGGATCTCTGCAAACCAGGGTCACGGCAAACTCCTCAAGGAGCCTGAGATCCCAAATGCCCCTTTTCTGAAGGGCCTCTTCACTTCCAGATGGCACTTTTCCAGTTTTTGGAGACCAACGTTACCTCTGTTTTTTCTGGGTTATGCCAAGACCCTTAAGAAACTCTGACTCTTTATGGGAAGGGTCCAGAGAGCAACCCTTTCCAGTGATATCTTTATGTAGTCCGACCTGATCACACAAAAGGTGACTAAGATCGATAAAGCTAAAATGGCAGATACTTCTGCTTCATTCATAAACGATCGAAAATTCTATTCAGTTTTCTCCTTGCTCTTTTCCATCTCCGTGCTGTTGGACATTCTGAGCCTTGAATTTGCTTGATTCTGGCCTGTGTTTTGCCCTTGGGATAGGGGTGCTTCCATATCCTTGCTTTGGGTTTTGTATGGTATTTGACACTGACTCGTCCCATCCTATGATGTCGTTTTATTTCTGTTTACTTGAGTTAGGATATCGACAACCTTCTAGGATGCCAACCCTGGCCTAATCAGGAACACCACTCCCCTGCCTCCCCAAGCTCCAGGCATTCAATAACTTGCCATTTCATAATGGGACTATTTTGAGAAAGACAAATACTGTAGGTAGGTAGGTAGGTAGGTAGGTAGGTAGGTAGGTAGGTAGGTAGATAGATAGATAGATAGATAGATATGGAATCTGAAAAAAAAATTGAACTTATAGAAACAGAGAGTGGGATCGTGGTTGCCGGGGGATTGGAGGTAATGGGGACACGTTGGTCAAAGGGCACAAACTTCTGGTTATCAGGTGAGTAAGTTCTGGCAATCTAATGTACAGCATGGTAACTATAATCAGCAATACCGTATTGTATACTCAAAGTTGCTAAGAGAGTAGATCTTATATGTTCTCACCATAACAACAATAAAACATCGTGTGAGATGAAGGATGTGTTAACAAACCTAACTGTGGTAAACATTTTACAAACTGTACTTGTATCAAATCATCATGTTGTACACCTTAAACCACAATGTTATATGTCAATTATAGCTCAAGAAAGCTGAGGGGGGGGGAATAAAAGAAAAAAGGGGACTGTTTCAAGATTTTCTGAAGGATCATGATGTCATAATTTTATTCATCTATTTGTTCTAATAGTGTCTTAAAAGAACGAGTAGACGTGCAGGAAAATACATTTAAACATAGTTTTGATCTAAGCAATCACATAAGATAGATGCTGAAAGGATAATTTTGACTAGTTTCATTAATGTAAAGGAAACTATGAAATAAAACAATCCACAACTGCGATGTAGACTTGTTTGTCAAGATGCAAAACTACATGAAAAGTTTTATGATCTTCTAGAATTACTCATGGGTGTTTTTCTTCTTAGAATCTGTGTCATCAAAAAATAGCCCATGGCTAGAGGAGGTTAGTTATAATTAAAGTCTCAGCGACGAGACTGAGGGCAGCCAGTAGCGAATAAACACAGCTGGCTCAGTTAGCCCTGCATTTCCTCCTCAGTGTTTATCAGATTGTGGAAGAAAAGGGCATCAAGTATTTAGAGCCACAGACTAAATCAACTAGGAAAATTCTATATTCCTAATTTTCCATTCACACTGTCCTACAGTTGAGAGCAAGGGGAGACAGAAACATGAAGCTCATTGTCTCAATAAGGATGACCAAACAAACGGAACCTTCCTCACTAGCTCCCTCCTCTATCAGCAGAATGATTTCTGTTTTATAGGTCAAGCATATTCAAGAAACCAAAACAAGATCTAATAAACTTTGGGTAGTCTACACCATCCTAGGGGCCTCAAATACTTAAAAAGAAATGATATTTTCAAAGAAGGGAGAAAGTCCTCATTGCTCAGTCTCATTGTTACATATAATTATGATATTTAGGCACTGTAGCCTTATTATTTGAGAAGCAATAAAAGTGCATATAACTGTAATAAGAAATTCACAAGATGGGTAATTTTCTTGGAGAAAGCTGGGCCAATTTTGGGGGCTGGAAGGGGCAGCAGGAGAGGGAAAGAGAATCTTAAGTAGGCTCCACACTTAATGCGGAGCCGGAGGCAGGGCTCGATCTCACGACCCTGAGATCATGACCTGAGCCAATGCAAGAGTCAGATGCTTAACCGACTGAGCCACCACCCAGGTGCCCCAGCTGGGCCAAATTTTGACCCTTCTTTGAGATATGAAAATAAATTATTCTAATATCTAAATAATTTAAATTTGGGTTGCCCAAGCGATTCACTTAGCAGCCAAACACACAGAAACCTAACCCCAGTCTTTGGGGGTTGTATTGTTTGTTACCAGATGTCTTGCAAGAGCTTATTGTCCGACAAATGTCAGACAATACTAAAGATCCGGAGCAAATACCTTGTCAAATTTCAGTATCTGGAGGGAACCAATTCATGGACAAAACATCAACTCTTAAATAATTCTGGTCTGTTTTTATGAATTCTTAAAATGTTAACACTGTCATTTGATGCTAAAATTATATTTTCTTACAGTTGCCCATTCTCAAGGAAATGACAGCCAAGATTTTAAAATTAAATGAAACTTGCTCCATTCCCTTCATGTAGATGTGGATCCTATTACAAAAGTTCCTATTACAAAAGTACAGATGTACACATTCCCAGTAGAACTTTTGCAATTGACTATTTATCTGAGAGAGAGTGAGCATGCAAGTGGGGGGAGGGGCAGAGGGAGAGAGAATCCCCAGCAGACTCCCCACTGAGCATGGATTTCCCCATATGGCTAAATCTCAGGACCCTGAGATCACGACCTGAGCTGAAACCAAGAGTCCAACCCTCAACCGACTGAGCCACCCAGGTGCCCCTGGAATTGACTTTAAATATACTGATTTTTCATATGAGCTTACAATTCACACTAACCTCACATGATCAAGATTTATAACAATATTTTTCAAGGCAATGTTGACTAAATAATTAGGAAAATATCAATTTGATTTCTAGCATAAACATGACTACGGAACCTGGAATCCTCCCTTTCTCCTCCTAGACAGTGTCTGAAAGCAATAAATTCAATGAAAAAAAGACACTGCAAGACTCATTTTCTTGGCAAAAGTAGGAGACAGGGATAATCTGCACACCTTAAAATGTGTATAAGGACTGAGGTCAGGAAATGGCAGCATGGGAGTGAATAAGAGCAGACTTCAGTGACAAGAGGGTCACAGAAAGTGTTTTCTGAAGAGCACACTCTGAGATGCAGAAATAAAGCTGACTGATGGAAATAATTAACGGAAATAATTACTCATACAAGTAGAAGGAGTGAGTACACACACACACATACACACACACAGGAGGCCCCTGTGTAGGTAACAGTCTCCATGGCAGCAGAATATTAAAAGAACCTCTATGTTATACAATTAGGGAAATATCCTGGTCTCTTCCTCCCACTCTCCCCGACCAACTCCTGCCCCATCCTGAGACATCGCTTGCCCAAAGCAGAACTGCAAGAAGATTCCAGAAATGAAGTGGTAAGACAAAAGGAGATGAAATGTGATAGGAATTCATGAAAGAATTATGAGAATAAAACAAAGCCAGGACACCTGGTGGCTCAGGTTAAGCATCTGTCTTCAGCTCAGGTCATGATCCTAGGGTTCTGGGATCGAGTCCCATGTCCGGCTCCTTGCTCAGCGGGAGAGCCGGCTTCTCCCTCTCCCTGCTTGTGTTTGCAAGCAAACACTCCCTCTCTCTCTCTAGAAAAACAAAACAAACAAACAAACAAAAAACAAAGCCGTCCAAAATAAAGCCATCCAAAAAAAAAAAGAGAGAGAGAGAAGAAGAAAAAATTGGAAGGAGCCAAAGGAAAAACAGAAATTGCAGAAAACACACTAAGGGAAATAGACGATAAAATGAGGGATAAACAATGAAGAAAATGAAACAAACAGGCAATTGGGAAGGGTAAGAGGAAAAAAGACAGACCTCAAAGAAAGGCAAAGAAGAACGCAGATAGGTATAACTTCTCTTTTTCCTGGAAGAAAAACCAGAAAAATACAAGTAGGTAAGAATAGAATTCAAAGGGAAAAAATGTCGAAACAAGAAGTCTGGTATTACATGCAAGTATAGCCCTCCCTGAGACAAAGTCTTATAATGTTATTCCAATTTAAAGATACAAAAAGGATTCTTCAAGCACTCAAGCAAAATATGCATATGTAATTCAGCAAAAGTGACTACAAAGAAGAAGAATATGAAAACTGATCACATTCCATAAGAAAGGTAAAGAAAGTTACCCAGGAGTTAGCCCCAGAAAAAGTACTAGGCCAACACGTTTCCACAGATTTCTGAGAGATCCTTAAAGAATAAGTAATTTGAAGGCTATCCACTGTTTCAGAGAAAGGAGGAAATCTTCCAAATTATTTTTTGAAGTGTGCATAAATTGTCTCTAAAACTGAGTAAATGTCCATTACCCATATAGACAGACACGAACACATACACACCCAAAACTAGGGACCAACCTCACTTAAGATGATCTTTATAAAAACCTTAAACAGATACATTAGAAAACAGAATTCAGCAGCATTAAAAAATGAAATATCACAGATGATTCAATATTAGGATTCTAATCATATAATTAATCATAGCAGGAAAACAACATGATATTCTTACAGCTCCTGCAAGACATCTGGTAACATTCAACAGTCTTCCTTGACACAAACACACAAACAAAAACCACTCAATAAGATAGTAACAGATGGATATTCCCCTAACGAAATTCTGTCTCTTTATTATTAATGAGAAAATGCTCAATAAAGCCAAGCACAATATCTGGGGAAGACCACATTTATACAAAAGAACACATTCAGCATTGTGAAGTTTAGAAAGGGGAAGGTTGAAATTATTCATATCTGTAAAGGTGATGATTGGTACCTGGAAAAACCAAGAGCATCATCCAAAACATGACCATAAACAATACAGAATTCACTAACATAGAAATGCACAAAATTAATATAAAAATCAACAGCTTCCATTTCTGCTTTTCAAAACGTAGAGAGTTAGGATATATAAGAGAAAAAACATTTACAGAAAAGATGTATAAAATTGCAAGGAACTTAATAAGCAATGTTCCAGACCTGTATATAAAGAAAACATTGTAAATGAATGATGCCAAAGTAGGCTTAGCCCAATAGAGAGCCATCCCATTGCCAAGTTCTTGGAAGAGGATGACCCTACATTACAAAGTTGTCAATGCTCCTCAAGGTAATTAAAAAATGCAATGTGATTCAAGTAAAAAATTCTTACAGGGTTTTTCTTTTTAAACTATTGCTGGAACTAGACAAGCTAGCTCTAAAGACTATATGAAAAAAACCTAGAGACTATCCAAGAAAATTCTAAAAAGGGAAAGAAATGAACAGGGACTCACACTACCAGATATTAAAATTTATTAAATCTTTAATAATAAAAGCAGTGTGGCCCTGGCACATAGGAAAAAATGGAACAGAAAAAGAATTCCAGAAATAGAGCCAAACAAATTGGAATGGGCAACAGTAGCATCTCAGAACAGGAGAGAAAATGGTGCTGGTGCAGCTAAGAATTTGAGAAAAAAATAAATAAATTGGGATCCACCCCTCACATCAGGTTATTATCCAAATAGAACAAAGATGTCAATGCCCGAGGAAGGAGGAAGAGGAGAAGGAGAAGCCACTGTGTTCATAAGAGTCCCAGAGGAGAGGGGAGGGAAATTTATTGATAATCTCAAAGTGGGGAAGACCTTTGTGACAAGACCAAAAAAAAAAAAAAAAATTCCAAAACATAGAAATGAAAGGATTGAAAAATTCAACTAAAAAATATCTAATGTGTCTTCCTTGACTTTAAGGCAAAAATAAACCCAATACCTTACACAAAGTGAAAAGACAAGTCCAATGGCTCCCACTAGAAGAAATGCAAATTACATCTACTTTGAGCTATCATCTACCACACAAAACTCCAACAGTTTGATAACACCCTCCTTTGGCAAGGATGGAGGAAAGAGGGGACATCCGTTCATTGATGGTGACAGTTTAAGCTAGCAAAATCCCTCTAGCAAGCAATTTGCAATAGTTAGCAAAATTATAAATTTATATATTCTTTGATCAGCAATTCTACTTTTAGGAATTTATTCAACAGATACACTAGAAAATGCAAATAATGTATGTAAGTTACAGTACTCCTTGTCACAGCAAAAGATGCAACCAACCATCCTTCGGACCATTCGGAATTGTGTGCAGGCACAAATGAGAATGAGACACATCTTTGAGAGAAGAAAGAAAGCAGGACATGTATCTTATATGCTCCCATCTGCGTGAAAGGGGTAGGGATGTTGTATAGGTTTGTATTTGTTTGAATATACTGTAACAAATTTTCTGGAAGGTAAGAAAAGAATTATTGGAGAGGAAGCAGGTAGAGAATGAGGTAGATGGGCTGGAAATGAGTAGATGGATGGCATGGTGACAGGAAGACTTTTACCAGTTTTTCACACCTTTTTATAGTTTTAAATTTTGATATTCTGTGAAAGCATTACATTTTTTTTAAAGATTTATTTATTTGAGACAAAGAGAGCGCATGCACGCGTGGGCAAGTGGGGGTAGGGGCAGAGAGGGAGAGGGACAAGCAGACTCCATGCGGAGCACAGAGCCCCATGCCTGGCTCAATCTCACGACCCCGAGATCATGACCTGAGCCGAAACCAAGAATCCCACACTCAACCAACTAAGCCACCCAGGCGCCCCAATGCATTCATAACCTTTTTTAAAAATCACTCTTAAGATGTTAAAACAAACATACCCTTTGATCAAATAATTCTGTAATAAGGAACTGATCCTAAGGAAATGATTTCAAATGTGCACAATGATAGGAGTGTAAGAAGTGCTCATTGCAGAGAGTTTGTAATAATGAGTGTGAAAGAGAAAGATAAGAGAAAGAATTCAAATGCCAAATACTCAAAAGTATAGGATTCCTTAAATAACCACTGTTATATACACCATAGAATACTATGCAATCATTAATAATAAGGTTGTAAAATAATATTTAAAGACTTAGAAAGAGGTTCACCATATATTTATGGTTTTGGTAAGATAATTAAACAAGGGGGCAATTGGGCTGGGGTGGTCCTAATGCCAACCAAAACCTAAGCCAGAGTGAATGCACTTAAATTGGATAAAACAAAACTTAAGAACAACCAATCACAAACAGCCAATCACGTTTCCCAAATAAGGCAATGGCTTCAGCTGTAGCCAGTGAAATAGTTTCCTTGCTTTGCTTCTGTATCTTCTCTGGAAAAGCTTTTTTCCTGGCTCCTGTTGGCACAAAGCTCATAACCACTTTTGGTTTGGGGGTTCCCCATTTGAACAGACGTCGGCTCGAATGAAAATCTCTGAATTTTAAAGTACTTCAGTTTCCCTTTTAACACTTCCAGTATAGTTCAATTTTTTAAGTGTAAATATATAGACTTAAACATACACAGGATGAGACTCAAAGGTTATAGACCAAAATACTTACCGGTGGCTTTCTTTGGGTCAAGGAAGATTTCAATTGTTATCCTTTTGCTAACATATATTCTAAAATAAACATACATTCCTCTTATAATTTAAAAAGTTTCAGAATCAAACATCCAAGTAAAATAAACCTCAATCCATGTCTGTTTGAATATAGTAATGTAGAATCTATTTCATCTTGGTGTTATGAATAGAATGGCATAATGTAAGAAAAGTCAGGCCACACAGAATGAAAATATTGGTCGGAAATTGAGGATAATTATAACTTATTGTAGACTTAATATTCACCATTCTTTTTTCTTTTAATGTTATGTTAATCACCATACATTACATCATTAGTTTTTGATGTAGTGTTCCATGATTCATTGTTTGCGTATAACACCCAGTGCTCCATGCAGTACGTGACCTCTTTAATACCCATCACCAGGCTAACCCATCCCCCCATCCCCTCTCCTCTAGAACCCTCAGTTTGTTTTTCAGAGTCCATAGTCTCTCATGGTTCGTCTCCCCCTCTGACTCCCCCGCCTTCATTCTTCCCCTCCTGCTATCTTCTTCTTTTTTTTTTTTCTTAACATATATTGCATTATTTGTTTCAGAGGTACAGATCTGTGATTCAACAGTCTTGCACAATTCACAGCGCTCACCATAACACATACCCTCCCCAATGTCTATCACCCAGCCACCCCATCCCTCCCACCCACCCCCCCACTCCAGCAACCCTCAGTTTGTTTCCTGAGATTAAGAATTCCTCATATAAGTGAGGTCATATGATACATGTCTTTCTCTGATTGACTTATTTCGCTCAGCATAACACCCTCCAGTTCCATCCACGTCGTTGCAAATGGCAAGATTTCATTCCTTTTGATGGCTGCATAATATTCCATTGTATATATATATACCACATCTTCTTTATCCATTCATCTGTCGATGGACATCTTGGCTCTTTCCACAGTTTGGCTATCGTGGACATTGCTGCTATAAAGATCAGCGTGCACGTACCCCTTCGGATCCCTACATTTTTATCTTTGGGGTAAATACCCAGTAGTGCTATTGCTGGATCATAGGGTAGCTCTATTTTCAACTTTTTGAGGAACCTCCATACTGTTTTTCAGAGTGGCTGCACCAGCTTGCATTCCCACCAACAGTGCAGGAGGGTTTCACCAGACATTCTTATAAGTGCTCCCTTTATATTATCATATTCAATTCTCACCATGTCCCACTGAGGTTGATACTGTCACTGTCCCATTTCATAGAAGAGAAAAGTGAGTCTTAAGAGGTTAAGTAACTTTTTTAAGATCACCTTGTTTGCAAAATGCAGAGCCAGGACTGCACCCCATGAAGTGTTGGCAGATTTAATTATTTTGTGACACGGTCCATAACAATAAAGCCAGCTGAGCATTTGTCAAATCCCCACTTGATGACGTGAGGTGTTGTCACGGCCAGGATCACTTTCAGGAGGTTGCAAGATGACCTGTAAAGTCAATAACCTGGATGCTGAAAGAAAGGAGTGGTAATCTCTGGACACTTGGGAATCAACTGGCCTCTCTCCTGCCCCTTCCAGAAGAAGTAGGCTCTTCCTGAGGGATGCACCTGCCAGAGCTGCATTTCTGTGTCTGCAAAGTGACGAATCTAAGAATATCCCCTCTTGACCTGGGTGAGGTAAGCAGCAAACAACATCCTTTACTGTGAGCACTCAAATAAAACACGCCGAAGAGTTGCCCAGATTAAAATTAAGAATGCTATGGCATTGGCAAAGCGATACTTCCTAATTGGATTAGCTTTAAAAGGATAAAATAAAAAAACGAAAACACAACCTGCTGATGGCATAATTTTCTTGATCTAGGGAATCACCTTAAAATAAAACTCGGTAATTCCTCCTTCATATCACCCAGGCCTTTACTAAGTGGTGTGTAAGGCAACCACACATTGTATAGGTCAGGTTCTCACCTGCTCACTTCTCCTAAATTACCATGGCTCTGGCGATGGAAGCTTCAGCAGTGTTCGAAGAGAAAAATATGGTGATTTTGATTGGGATGTGAATTTACTACATATTTAAATAAAATGAGACAAATTTCTCAAGTCTGGCCAAACCTTATCGTTCAAAAATAGCAGTTAAGATGGAACAGTGTCTATGAACAACGGTCCATCAAAAAAAAGGTCTCGGAGAAAGGTTACAGGTGGATCACGTTTATCTTATGAATGCTCAGTAAAAATGGAATTTAGATGGGAAGGATCCAAAGACACCATGAAATGTGCTTCTTCCCAAATCCCACTGACATTTGCAAGAAGAAAGTCTTAAAAGATGGCTATCTGAGGGGACTGAGGAGAGCGCTGGTCACTTCTGTGCTGGAGAGCATCACTGAGACAAAATAAATACGGTGGTACAGGAGTCAATCCCAGCCCCTGGGCTGTGCCTGCCTTGGACTACTGAGCCAAAGAGATAAGGAGGCTGAACCCGGGTCCATGAGGATTGCTGTGATCGACCGGTTACGTCTGCCAAGGCCAGGGGATAAACACACAGTGACATCCACACTACAAACTGGCCATCCCAAGATTAGGAAATGAGGCCGACGAGGAAAACACAGCCAGAATTAGGGTCCTTACAGTAAAGATGTACTGGAACATGTTTCCAGATTAAGAATGTATGTGTGTGTTTACACATATGAAAAAGGCATGTCCTTAGATGAATATACACATATGGGCAAATGGGAGGGGGGAGGCTTTGAAATGTTAGTGCTCCTGGCTTATCTTGATATGTCCAAGCTTCATGATCTTGGGGGATCTTAACTCAACCTCCCTTGATTGAAGTTAACTCCCTTAGAAAGTAGAGATAGTAACACGATGGATCTCACATGGTTCTCACATGGTCAGATGTGACCATGTGCCACAAATAGGGGCTACCATATTGTGAAAAATGGCACTAGATGTTCAGAACCCCTGCCTAACAGCAAGAAGAATGCTTAAGGTGGGCTCTGTGGAGCCCCCAGGGGTGGGATCTGGAGTACTAGCTAATTAGAAAGCCTCGGAACCATGGTGTTTAACATAGAACAGCTTACGCCGGGGAAACGCGAAGTGATTCGTTTCACTCCATAATGAATTCCTTTATACACAGTTTCTCTCTGTGTTCTCATAACCCAAAATCAACTGCACGCTACTCCAGAGCGTGCAGGTCTGTGTGGCATCATCGTCACACATGAGGCACAGTGATTACTACTGGTGCCGAGCCATTATGCCATCATTTGATAAGAGCTTTAATTTTTCTATCAAAGACTTACTCTCCAGCTAGCAACAATTCACGGGAGAAAAAAGACCAGAGAGAGCATTATTAATCTTTTCTTCTTACCAGAAGATGCCTTGTAAAATAGTTTATAAATGTCACTCTTTTGGATCAATACAAAATACATCTTTGAATTGATGCAGGTCTACTTTTTTTATGAAGCTGCAGAAATGTGGCCCGTGTCCAGCCCCCTCGTCCCAGGTTGACCATTCCCAGGAGGAAGGATAAAATAAAGCCCGGAATAAAGGGTTTCTGGAATACGAGGACAGTGATGCACGAGTCACAGCTTCTACATAAGCTGACATCAGACCTCAGTTTCTAGACCTGATGGTGTTGGTGGATGGTGCAGACAAATCTGTTTTCTGGATGCTTCTGTTGAAATCCTGGTCAAGACTCATTGCTTGCTTGGTTCCACATTATCTGATAGAACCCCCTGGGTAACTGAATACATGTACTTCTAACAAGCTGGGTCCCATTACCCACTTTATCATGTGCCACATGGGATGAGTTATCAATATTGGCAATGGTAAGCCTTAGATCATAGCGAAAGGGTTTGCAACCATCCTGTTGGCCAAAAGCAGATCTGGCCCAGATGTGGGGTACCACCCCATTACCAAAGGAGCATGGATGAAGTAAAGGGAACATCACTGTAGCTGTTTTGAGACAGGGAAACTTGTCAGCATTTGGAAGTAGTGATGTCAAATCTTTATAACCAACTAAATTTATTCTTTGTTTTTTTAAAGATTTTATTTATTTATTTACTTGAGAGAGAGAGAGAGAGAATGAACGGTGGGAAAGGGCAGAGGGATGGAGAGAGAGGGAAAGAGGAGAGAGAGAGAGAGAGAGAAGAAGACTCCCGGCTGAGCAGGAAGCCCGATGCAGGACTTGATCCCAGGACCCAGAGATCATGACCTGAGCCAAAGGCAGATGTCTAACCACCTGAGCCACCCAGGCGCCCCTCAACTAAATTTATTCTCAGGCATATTTTAGCAGCCATCTCAATAGAGTTACAGTAAGTATAAAACACCAAAAAGGAACTCTGATTTCAGGAAGAAACAATTCTATAGCAAACTCGTCATTTTTTACCCCAGGGTCTTCCACACCAAAAAAGCATGACCCAAAACACCATCAGTTTGAAAGAGAAGCCCTATTTCTGTAGCCAGCTCAAAGGATTTGTGTTCAACACAAGAGATATGTGATATTCTGTTGGTATCTACATATTAAAAAATGCTTTAAAAGTAAAAAGACAGCTGGGCATACAGTCAGGAATTCAGAGCTTCACAACAAAACTGGACTCTAATTACAAAACACATCACAAAAACTATTGTTCCAACGAAGTATTTTGTCACATGAAAATAGGTTTTCAGTGAAAATTTGAATTTGATAATTTAGTAGAGGGCCAAAACTGTTGCAACCCAACATATATATATATATATATATATATATATATATATATATATTAAATTTTCTGTAAGCAATAGATTGGAAGTTTTAGAAATGTGATTCTAGATGTCAGAAATGCCAATATTTCAACTGGTTGCAGGCAGCTGAAACCTCGGAATCAGTGTGCATAGTGCTGGAAAGAACCACTCCTTCCGTGCCTACACCAGTCAAGTTCTCTAGTAGCATGGGTCTGTGGGGGCGGGGAGGATGCCAAAGGCAGGGAAATCCAGCCTCTGTGAGAGGGTCTCTGTCTCCGCCATTTTGGTGTGTCAGTGTGGTATGGACTAGGATTCCAGAAGAGTCAGGGGATAAATGATCCAACCCAGAAAAGCATCGTAAGTGGAAGATCAAGGTGGCTGGGGTCATTGGTGGGGACAAGGCCAGTGCTCAGACTTCCCCACTCTGTCATGTCCTGTGGGTTCCAGCCATTGGGGCAGGTGCTTCTCAGAAGACAGGGTGCCTGAGAAAGCTGAGGCCCATCTCTGCAGGAAGGACCACCTGTCCACCTGTGGTCAGCTGGGAGCTGGGTCCTCATCCCTCTTTCCTGTGGGATACATGCCAGGTACCTCCACGAGGCAATATCACATAGGGATTGAGGACATAGACTCTGTGGTCACGTACACCCTGTACTGAATTCCACCTTCTGCCCTTTTCATAAATACGCAGTGGGGGGGCTGCAGGTTGACCAAAGCCTCAATTTCTTTACTGGTAAATTGGCTATAACAGAATCTACCTCTTTTAAAGCCGTGGCGAGGGTTAAATGAGATAATGCATGCACTAGGCTGAAAACTGAATGCCTGGTGCAAGGACAGCATCAGTAAGTTCAGCACTGATTATTTTTATGTTCTAAGAATAGCTCTTTGTCCCTCACCTAAAATAGAAAAAAATGCCCTGCAAACAATTACTATAAAATGTTCTTTGAAAGTATGCTGCACAATAATCACAGCTTTATTTGCAAAGTGTTCTTTCAGGAAGCAGTCCAAGAAGAGGGGCGTGTGGGTGGCTCAGTAGGTTGAGCGTCCAACTCTTGATTTTGGCTCAGGTCATGATCTCAGGGTTGTGGGATCGAGTCCCACCTGGGACCCCGTGCTGGGCACGGAGCCTTTTTAGGATTCTCTGTTCTCCTACTCCTCCCCCACTGCTCGCACTCTCTCTCTCTCAAAAAAAAAAAGTAGAACAAGAAGGTGGTTGTTGTTGTCATTGCAATGAGTTGGGATGAGACCTTATTTCCGTCGACATCCGTGTCTCCTCAGTACAGTGTCTACAGTGTTCCTTGATCCAAAGTGTAAAGTAGGGGCACCTGGGTGGCTCAGTCATTAAGCGTCTGCCTTCAGCTCAGGTCATGATCCTGGGGTCCTGGGATCGAGCCCTGCATCGGGCTCCCTGCTCAGCGGGAAGTCTGCTTCTCCCTCCCCACTCCCCCGCTTGTGTTCCTTCTCTCGCTTTGTCTCGCTCTGTCAAATAAGTAAATAAAATCTTAAAAAAAAAAGTATAAAGTAATATATGTCATCCTCGGTAAGAATTCTACTTTAAGGAGGTTCAAAATGTTATAAACACTTAAATGAAATTGTAGATACAAAATAGTAGGGCTATCAAAGAAAGCAGAGTGTTCTTACCTCTCTTTGAGGACTGCCATAAAATAATCTGCCTTAAATTAAGAACCCATAAAGCAACCTGCCTTAAATCCTAAAACATAGGCAGATTGAAACCTCTCCCCGCCCCCCCTTCAAATCTCTCTTTAAATATGGAAAAGAGCTATTCACAGCGAGACTTGCAGTAAAGTTTGTCTAAGAGTCTTGCTGCTGCCAGAGAAAGAACCTTAATGAGAAATGCCATATTCACTGTGGCAACTGTGGCTATGTGCAGACCTCCTTACTCTGAAATCATGCAAACTCATCTTAATCGAGGTCTAGCATCGTGAGTGGATGCTGGACGGGGGGGGCGGAATTCACACATTTTACTTGATGTGCTGTTTGCTAAAGAAGCATACCCCGTTCTTCAGTCTAATTCAATTGAAATTACATGACAGAGTATCACACGTAAATGTTCCTATATGTGAAGCGGGTTTCTCTGTCTACTAAATATGATTTATATCTTCTCGATCAGCTGTCTTTCGTTCGAAGATGGGGATCTTTGGGATACTGACATATGGGGAAAGTATGTTAAAAGGGAGGGAGGCCAATGGCAAAGACCAACCAAGTCTACTTATCTATTTTTGCCTTGAGGCCATCCCTGAGGTTAGAAGTAGAAAGGAGTGGAACAATAGGAACAGGTGACATAATCAACCAAGCTGCCCTTACATGTACAGAGAAGGAGCCTCCACAGGGCCACCTGAAGACTTCTGACAGATTCCGCCCCTCTCATAAATGTCTCTTCAGAGAGTCCGTGAATAGCGTTAAAAATTCCTGCAGTATTTGTTTCCGTGAGTGAAGCCTTTCAAAGGCTTTGAATGCCGTGGGGCTTGGGTGGAGATTAGGGCACATTAAAATCTTGCCAATTAGTAGGATCTTCATTTGAATTAGAGCAAAAGGTTCACAGAGTTCTGAGGGGTGAAACAAAATAATGAAAGAACAACATTTATGAAAGGTGGTCCATGTGCCAGGCTATGGGCTTAAAAACTTGACATGAAGTTATTTCATAGCAGGGACTGTTACTATGAAGTAGAAACTATTATTATTCTCAGGGCACAGACAAGGACACAGATGCTCAGGAAAGTTAAGGAATGTACTCCAGACCATAAAGCTAGGGAGGGGAAGGGCAAAAATGTGGACTTGGGGCTGTCTGGCTCAAGAGAACCTTTTCTATTCCATTCCTCACATTTGGATAAGCATGTTCACATTTAAGGAGAAGGCCCAAGAAAATTCCAATGTGCAAAAATACTGTCCAAAGAGTAACGACCAACAGGGAAATCCAGACAACTACTGAGCTTTGTGTGTTTCAGGGATCAGAGCCCTAAAGGCAGGAAAGCCAGTTGACTCTAATTTGTGACTCCTAATTAAGAGAGCGGATTCAGGAAGAAAGACCCACCTGTTATCCCACAATTAGTGTATTCAGTAAAATCAAAAGTAAGACTTTCAACCTCCCACTGGTTCTGTGCATCTCTAGGCTATTAATGCTCCCCAAAATGATAGTTCTATTCTATCATATTTTTGAAAGTAACAAGAAGATATGAACAAATGATTTAGATGAATACTTTGGATAAACTTGATAATGAACTATCATATATTAACCATATCTTTATGTAACCTTATCTAAACCATAGCTTTTATCTGCATTTAATTTTTGTTCTTGACTATTATTTATTCTCCATTCAAAAAATCTTTTTTAAGAAAGCAAAACTGTTGGAGGCAGATGTCTTCTTGACTAGTCATGACATAGATGCTGAATAAAACTAATAGGTATTCTGTAGAGTCCAAAGAATTTACTTTTTTGACATGTTTCTTGGAAATGGTAGCCTCTCAGAATTTAGGACAAAGTTCTGGGCACGAATTTACATATTCATAACCCCTGTTGACTGAAATTTGACACCATTAAGTGCAAGTCATTGGCAGCTCATGAAGCTAGAGTGAAAGCTTTGCTGAGTGTTTTATGGAAATACCAAATATATTTGCTCATACCTAATAAAAATACGTTTCAACAATATCCTATCCAAATGTAGAGTATCAGCAGTTTTCACTTGGCGGCATTAAGCTCTCTGAGCCAACCTGGTGTACTACTAACACCATGTATCAACATGTTCTATTGCTTCGTAGAAAGTCAGTGTATTTGAAACACGTGCGTAAAGTGGTTTTTTTTTCTATAATCAGATCATAAACAATCACATTAAAAGCTGTCTACCTACTAGGAGAATGTCCTATCTATTTAATCCTCTCATTCTTACTCTAGTAAATTTGTATTTTACAAAGAATACTGATACGCAGATGTGCATGAAGACACGAGTTCCTCTACGGAATAATCACACTGGAAGCATAAGAAGTAAGGATTTGGGATATTTACATTTAATACCAAATGTGTATTCTTCTTAATATACGTATTACATGAGGCATATTATGGAGTTATAATCTGTCAATTGCATTTTGCCTCTTTTAATTACAAATACTTATTAGGGATTACTCCTAAGATTTATATTATGTAGTACTGTAATTTGCAATTACAGATTAATGGTTAAGAGGCAGAACATTTTTGTCATTGCATTTGACACTGCTTCTTCAGAGTAACTGTCTTTGTTGTCCACTTCATTTTATGTGAATCCAAAGTATACTACATCTCAGTGATGCTCCAAACAGAAATGACTTTCGTGTTTTAAAGCAATGTAGCAATATTACCTTCAGATTTTTTTCCTTCTTTTTACACACTACACTTTTGATAGTTATGGGCAATCTAGCTAGGGGATGCATAACATTTATGTTAGGAATCAGTACCAGCCTTTAAAATCTCTACAGTAAAGGGGCGCCTGGGTGGTTCAGGCAATCAGGTGTCTGACTTGATTTCAGCTCAGGTCCATGATCTCAGTGTCGTGAGATCGAACCCTGGGTTGGGCTCTGTGCTGAGCTTGGAGTCTGCTTAAGATTCTCTCTCTGCCCTTCCCCTGCACCCCCTGCTCATGCTCTCTCTCTCGCTTTCTCTCAAAATAAATAAATTAAATTAAAAAATAAAATCTCTACAGTAAAAATTAAATATATTCTGTATATTTGATTTCCACTCAAAATTATTTGGCCACTTATGTTAGCTTCTACTTCATTCTATCATTCATTCGACAAACATCACCGGTACTTATTATTGTTCAGTTTATGCTGGTTCCAGGAAATAGGAAAGAGGACCTGATGTGATTATTGAGAGACTTAGTGTCTCTATAGTACAGCAACGAGCCGCCTCCATTGGCTAGTCTTTTTTTTTTTCCTAAGATTTTATTTATTTATTTGACAGAGACACAGTGAGAGGGGGAACACAAGCAGGGAGAGTGGGAGAGGGAGAAGCAGGCTTCCCGCAGAGCAGGGAGCCCGATGTGGGGCTCGATCCCAGGACCCTGGGATCATGACCTGAGCTGCAGGCAGACACTTAACAAGTGAGCCACCCAGGCGCCCCTCCAGTGGCTAGTCTTTTAGTCAAATAAAGAATAAGAGAAGTTTGTTAACAGGAAAAGCCAATTAAATTGAAATATTTACATTTTTATTTAGTAAGGTCTTCTAAAGAGCTACTTAGAAATAGCATACGATTTTTACCGCTATTTAACTGCATTTTAAATTCATCCATTTTACTTAGTGATTCAAACCACCCCATTTTCATACTCTGCATTGCGGACTATCCATCAAATGATAAATATGACTGGGAAAGAATCTAATCTGAGATTTTCTAGAAGAAACACTGGTGTAACCCAGTTAGGGACGGAATAGCGCACCGTGTCAATCATGAATGACAGTTCCCCCAAGCCATCGGGCACCCTCAGTGATTCTTGGAGTGTGCTACAGAGAAAACCAAGAGGGTATCGTACAATTTTAAACCCGCTCCAAATACTCATCGGAACTCTAAATTCCTCAGATTTCTGGTTTTCTCTAGTTTCCACTCTTTAAAAGAGTGTACTTATTTCATGTCATACTTACTACACACTGTTGCTCCTCATTGGACCTTTATACTTTGCTTTACTGTCACATCAAGACATTTTACAGACCTACGTAGGTGGCGAAGGTAGATGCTGAGGATTGCTTGAAAAACGATAGGATGTGTAATGCAATGCTGTTCTGCTGCTGATGTAGCACATCCATTGTACTCCAAATATTATTTCCAGGATGACACATGAAAGCTCCAAGTGGCAAAAGCTCGCTCCGCTCCATGTGTGGGCAAGCTCCTCACACCTTAGGGCTCTGCATGTGCAGGTCCGCCGTCCAGATGCTCTTTCCCTATTTGTCACCTAGCCGAATCACACCTGTCATTCTGGATCAGCATCAATGTCACGGCTTTCCAGAAACTTCCCCTGACACTCCATCTAAAGCAGGTATCTCTATTATTATTTCTCATTGTAAGCCTGGCTTCTCAGCTTCACACTTTTCAGGATTTGGATGTATGTCTTGTTTAAGTATTACTTTGATGTCTACCATCGTTAATCATCACAACACCCTAAGAAGTACTAGGCACACTTATTACCCACATTTACAGATGAGGACTTTAGCTGCTCACTGCTAACTGCTAAACTCCTGGCACGGTGCCTTGCTCAGAGCACTATATAATTAGTAGTCATTGAATACAGTGATTGAACCAGCCATCTCTTGGAGTTGAAATTTGAGTCTCTGAACATGATGGGAAAAGGCAGACAGAGAGAATGGAGTTTGAAACTGCCTTATTATATGATCCTCATATCTAGAGTGAGATATATACTCTCTACGCTTTACTTTTTCATCAGCAAAATGAGTGCAGCATCTCCTTCACAGAACTGTTGTCAGGATGTGATGAATTAATGTAACCAAAATAACCTAACCTTACTGAGCATTGATAATTTCTTTTTTTTTTCTTTTTTTTTTCAAGATTTTATTTATTTATTTGAGAGAGAGACTGAGATAGAGAGAGCATGAGAGGGGGGAGGGTCAGAGGGAGGAGCAGACTCCCTGCTGAGCAGGGAGCCCGATGTGGGACTCGATCCCAGGACTCCAGGATCATGACCTGAGCCTAAGGCAGTCACTTAACCAACTGAGCCACCCAGGCACCCCAGAGCATTGATAATTTCTATTCATTTACCCTCATTCCAGCTCCCTGGATGTTTAAAGGACACACCTCATTTCTCTTTCAGATGATAGCCTTTCAAATGAAATATCCGGTCCTTTATTTTTCCAGTTACTTAGCTTGTGTTTCTTAAATTGTCCTTATATTTATTGACTTATGAGTTCATTCAACAAATATTTATTGAGTACCTACCATTTGAATGATATAATTACTCATAAATCCTGGTCAGGATGGAGTATACAACTAAATAGGAAGTTTACATTACTCAAAATCAGGATCACTTAAAGGATTTATTAAGACACAGACTTCTGTTTAAAAAAAAAAAGAAGATAGCAGGAGGGGAAAAATGAAAGGGGGAAATCGGAGGGGGAGATGAACCATGAGAGATGATGGACTCTGAAAAACAAACTGAGGGTTCTAGAGGGGAGGGGGTGGGGGGATGGGTTAGCCTGGTGATGGGTATTAAAGAGGGCACGTTCTGCATGGAGCACTGCGTGTTATATGCAAACAATGAATCATGGAACACTACATCAAAAACTAATGATGTAATGTATGGTGATTAACATAACATAAAAAAAAAAAAAAGACACAGACTTCTGGGTGTGATTATCCCTAGACTTTTTGATTCGGGATGTCTAGGGTGGGCTGAGAATTTTCAATTCTAACAAGTTCCCTGGTGATTCTGATGTTGCTCGTTCGGGAAACACACTCTGAGAACCAATGAACCACACTATAGTGATATTTGCCCGAGACAGACAGGAAATCTGGGGAGGGAAAAATTACTTTAAAAAGGAAAAACTTGCCAGGCACTGATGAAGAAGGTGGCATTAGCTCTGGCCTTAAGCGATGAGATATGAATGAGGTTTCATGTTTGTTTACCTTTGGGGTGAAAATGATCATATTTGAATAAATATGACCGACACTTTGATAATCCTATCACTGAAAATGAATCAAAGAAAAAGTATAAATCTGTTTAATGGAAGTAAGTGGCAACTAGTACGTGAAAAGAACTCATGCTGTAGGTTGATCGGTAGAAACTAACATACACCAGTGTGAAGAAACAAAAAGGCATTCAGAATCTATAACTAATACATGTATGAGTTAAAACAGTTAAATGAGCCCACCTCGATTACGGCACCATACTGACTCTGTCTTAGACAATGCATGCCGAGTCTAGTCAAGTGTCTTAGCTACTCCATTGCTTGTGTTTCTTGATTCCAGAAATCGCCTGTTCTACAAAACATATTTTATCTGCCACATCATTGGTAAGTTGATAAAGAACTAGCTGGTTACAGGTTAAACTCAGTGCGAATGCACAAGCCCTTTTACATTGTCTTTTCCCTGAGAGAAAAGAAACTACTCATGATGTATAAATAAAAAACACTGCACTTGTGTAACCCAGCATGCTAACTGCATAAAGCACCCAATGTGCTATTGACAAGTAGGGCAAACTGTTTCTGAACCAGCTGCAACTTCAAAGGCATGACAAAGAGAAATTTGAAATTTCAGGGCTGAAAGGAATTGCAGTTGAAAGGAAATCTAACCAATGTACTGCACTAATGGAAACATGCAGTCCATGAGTAATGAATAAAGGTACAAAGTGTCAAATTAAGGTACCAATCCTACAATTACAGATGTGATTGCTTAAGCAGTTCTCTTTATGAAGGGGCATACCCAGCGGTGGGCCAGAGCTGACTCCGATTAGCAACTCTGCATTCAGGCATGATGTTGGTAGTCTGAAATTGGCCACAAGGAGAGTATTCATGTCACAAACATTGGCAAAGACTACCAAAAAGGTTTGTTTTTCTTTTCTTGTTTTTTTTCCAGAACCGACTGTTAAACATTTACCATTTTCAATTTCAAGTTCCTGCTTCTTGAGACTAAGGTAATAAAACATTCGATTATATGCACATCTGTGTTTTTTAAAAAGATTTATTTATTTATTTTAGAGGGGGAGGGAGAGAGAGAGAGTGTGTGTGTGGAAGGAGGGAGGAGGGAGTCCAGCAGACTGCCCGCTGAGCATGGAGTCTGACATGGGGCTTGATCTCCTGACCATGAGATCACGACCTGAGCCAAAATCAGGAGTCGGACGCTCAACTGACTGAGCCACCCAGGCGCCCCCCATTATATGCACATCTTAAGCAGATGAGAAGAAAATTAAATATCTGAATTTCCTATGCTAATTTCTTATGCTAAGAATAATTAGCGTACATTTAAAAAAAATGTTTACAATGCCCTTAAATGAATATTAAGTGTTTCACATTCATGATCCTATCTGGCCCTCCATACAAGAACCTTTTGAGGAAGGTAATATTAATTCATAGTTTACAGGGAATTAAATATAGGTTCATTAATGTTAAATAATTTGTTCAAGACTTTTCTTGACTAGTATACCCTACTATATCCCTAAGTCAAAAACATGGGATTCTTTACTCCTCAATCCTGGAAACAAGGACAACTGAACTGAAGTTGATAAGCATCTCTCCATTGCAAACAATGAAAAATAATTTAATTGAAAAAGAGTTTTAGGTTACATTTGTTGAAGCATAAGGGAAAACATTCTCAAGAGTAACAGATTTTGTGAAATTCAATTCTCTCAAACATTTTAGGATGTACAGCTTCTTGACCTTACATAGTTGATCTAATCAGGCCTCAAGAAAGATTTGATCTTTTTTTTTTTTTTAAAGATTTTACTTATGAGAGAGAGAGAGAGAGCAAGCGCACAAGTTGGGGGAGGGGCAGAGGGAGAAGCAGACTCCCCACTGAGTGGGGAGCCCCATGCAGGGCTCCATCCCAGAACCCTGAGATCATGACCTCGGTTGAAGGCAGATGCTTAACCGACTGAGCCCCTCAGGTACCCCAAGATTTTATCATTTTTTTAAAGTGTTTTTTTTTTTTTGACAGAGAGATACAGTAAGAGAGGGAACACAAGCAGGGGGAGTGCGAGAGGGAGAAACAGACTCTCCGCTGAGCAGGGAGCCCGATGCGGGGCTTGATTCCAGGACCCTGAGATCATGACCTCAGTTGAAGGCAGATGCTTAACCAACTGAGCCCTCCAGGCACCCCAAGATTTGATCATTTGAGATTACTTTAAATTTAACAATTCTTTGATATAGCTGGGTGTTTTCATTATTTTTTAAAGTTTTATTTATTTAAATAATGTCTATCACCAACATGGGACTCAAACCCACGACCCTGAGATCAAGAGTCACACGCTCTTCCCATCTGAGCCAGCCAGGCGCCCCTAGCTCAGTGTTTTTAGAAAGGAATATATTTGGTATGATAAACTGAAGAAATACATTTGTCATCCATGGTAAAAGTTTATTAAACTCAGTTTCACTTTAGTTACAGGCGAAGCATTGTAAGATACGAAAGCCAAAATATTTTTACTCAATTTTTTTTCTAATTTTCTTTGCTTTCCTTAGGGCAAAGTTTAACTCAGCCAGTTCTCTCTTGAGCATAATGAGATATGCTTTCATACTGATGAAAGATTTATACATGGTTTTGTGAATCTCTCTATTACTACTATCAAAATATATTACTGGACTCTTAAATATGCTAAGTGATCCATAGCGTGATCACAACATGGTATAATATCCTTCAAAATTTCATCTTCAGAAAGTTGAGAATTTATATATGTGTACATACACACACACACACCCCATGCTTAAGGATCTTAATCTGAAGTCTGCACAGTCCAAATGATATTCTGTTAGATCAAACAATTTTCAAAAGTTGTGGCTTATTAAGTTTCCATAGAGGATTCAGAAAGCTTAAAAGACCAAATATGGGAGATTTTAAAAATGAAAGTTTCATCTAGAAGGAAAACAGATAATTTTCAGAATTAACCAAATGCTTAATATCTGCTTAAAAATTTTCAGAAGCTACAAGAATAATGTATTATCAATTTTCATTATCCATAATATAATTCTAGATCTAAAGGGAATTTAATATAGCTTTGTGTATGTGTGTGAGAGAGAGAGAGATGTTTTTGCATGCATGTGGGTGTGTGTATAGATTACCTACAATAAACTGTGAGGTTTTGGTGTTGGGGAGTATATTTAGCATTCAAACAAGATTCAACCAATAATTATTTGTTAAATAAATGAAACACGTACTCTTTGCTGTCCCCAGGCTAGGCAGTGGGGAACGCTCACAAAGTTTCTGCCAAAATAGAACTCAGAGTCTGGTAGACCCAAGAGGTTCTTCAATACCCATGCCTTCATATCCTCTTTAGAATTAAAATTCTACTAATAAATTAAGAAAATGTATTTGATACATAGACCTAGGCTTGAAGATGTGCAAATAAATACACAAAAATTCAATCATTCTCATTGGAGGTGTTTAGAAAATAGCACGTGGTGTCCTGCAAATAGAATGACCTGATGGGATATATATACATGTACAGATCTTGGACAAAAGATAGGGCCAATTTTATAAAGACGTGATAAAATGTAATGCAATGCAAATACCATGTTACAAAGAAATAAGAACTACTTCTCTTTCATGTTGATAACCCAGCCTGGAGCTTCCCAAGTGAGAACGTCCTGTGTGCTATCTCATGGTCATCTGATTAAAAAATACTCTCTTTCCAATTTGTTTTATTAGATTTTATTTTAGGATTAGATTCCTTATTCTAAAATGTATTTTTTAATGTTATATGGTTGATGATTCATTAAAACATCTTTAAACCCAAATACATCTTCACTAACTTTAAAGTTAAACAGCGCTAGGATGAAGAGGCAACATTTGCCTACAGTGGAACGTTAGGTGAGGTTTGGAGAATTAGCAGTTTGGAAGAGGTGATGCAGTTTCATTACACAGAAGGGACTCATTCTTTCACCATGGAGTGTGATTTCTGGAATTGCTATTTGGAAGCAAGTGTGTGAGGTAAATACTCTTAAAAAAACAAATACTCGCTTGTCATTCTTTGTTCATCCTGGATAATGAATAAATATAAGACACAGACTTAAAGATAATTGAAATGCTACAGTTTTTCTCTGTTAGCAATGAATACACATTAAAAATGTAGTCTGGGGGTGCCTGGTTGGCTCAGTCTATGGAACGTGCGACTCTTGATCTCGTGGTTGTGAGTTCAAGCCCCACGTACACGTAGAGATTAACTTTTAAAAATGTAGTCTAAAATATGAAAAATGAGTTATAAAATTAATTCAAAAGTTTATAGGAGGAAACACAATATCAAGCATAAATTAATTTCCATCCTGTGTGATTAACTAGCATGAACTAGTATAATGTCCCCCAAGTGTCCCCAAAGTTTCATTCTCTCCATTTTAGTAAGAGAATCCCTCACCAATTCTTTACTGGACAGGTGGGTACCTTTGTAGAGATTACTTTTTCTAGCTTTTCTTGTATCTGAGTGCTGGGCGAAAGGATGAGAACGGGATGAATCTCCTTGCTTTCTCAAGCCTCTTCTTCCCCTCCCACAGGATGGAACTCCAACATGGTGGTGACCTAACAATAAATCAGCAAACGATGATTGTCCACTAGGTGTTCCCCACAGACTTGCTCCTCAATTAATCTCTCCCATTTCTGGGAAAACCAACTCCATTATTCCAGTTGTTCAGGCCAAAAGTTTGGAATCCTCCAGTCCTGCTTTCATCTCACATACCACTTCCAGTCCAGTTCATTATTCAACAGTGCTGGCTGACCTTTCGACCCAGTTCTCAAATTGGACCATTTCTTACCACCTCCACTCTTACCATCTTAGTCCAAGTCAGCATTCCCTTGACTGCATTCTTCTTGACTGCTTCGATAGTTTCCCAACTGATATCCCTCCTTCCAATTTCCATGGCTCCAAGGAAGCCATACATTAGAGCATGTTGCACTTGAGCTCAAATTCTCCTGGGTAGTCCCATCTTGATTAAAAAATAATAATAACAAAAGTCCTTAACATGGCCTACAAGGCCACTTGGAGCTCTGTTGTATCATTGATTTCTTTACCCAATTCCTCACCCACCCCCCCATAATCATTCACTCTACTCCAGCTACGCTAGCTTCCATGCTATCCCTTAAACATGTCAACCACAACCCCATCTCAGGTCTTTGGACATCTGTATTCCCTTTGGCTGAAATGGTCCTCCCCCATATATCAGCATGGCCTACTGTCACCTTATTCATTTCTCTGCTTCTGCTCAATGTTCAACTCATAGAGTCCTTCCTCGACTACTATATATAATATAGCGATTCCTCCCCCATCCTGAATGTCACTCTCTATCCCCTTACCATGCTTTGGTTTTCATAGCACTTATCACCAACCAATTATATATATACATACACACATATACATACACACTCACACACACACACATATATACATTATAAATGTTTGTTTCATATCTTCCCGATTAGGGTACAAGCGCAATATTAACAGGCATTTTCTACTCTTTGGTCTCTACTATCACCCAAACACTTAGAAAATTGGAACAATGCCTGGCACAGAGTATATGCAAAGTAAGTATTTTTTGAATGAATAAGTTGCATGAATGAATGAAACACAGTGTGACCCATGTGCTTATAGAGAGGGACACAAAGTTACACCAACTTCAGAGAACAGAATCCAGCCCAGTAGGGAAGAGTCAGAGAAGGCTTCTCAGCAGAGCCAACCCCTACAGTACCTCTAAAGAGCAGTAATGTCTTTTTTTTTTTTTTAATGTGGGGTGTTTTTTTTTTTAACTTTTATTGTTTTTTAGCTGAGTTACATCCCAGCCAGATTCAAATGGTGAATGGTTGAATGCCAAACCAGGTTCAAATGGTGAATGGTTGAATGCCACACCAAATCATAGTTGCATCTGATCAGGCCAAAGAAGAGCAGTAATGTCTTAGTGTGTGTATCCCAAGCAGAGAAAAACATCTATAGGGTCACAGAGACAAGAGAACATTCAAGGAAGTTGAGCCAAAGCCACAGAGTGGTGAGTGCAGAATCTAATAGGGAGGCAGCAGCAAAGTTAGAGAATTTCCCCAAGCTTCCTTAACTAGTTACATGGTAAGTAGTCAAGATTCAGGTTCATGTCTGCCAAATTCCAAAAGCCAGCTCTCTCTTTATTTCACGGCAGAGTTTTCTATCCTCAGGAGTTTGGAATTTACCATGGGAAAGCACTGGAAAACAGTAAGCAAGGAGATGACACAAACACATGTGTCTTTTAGAAAGATCTTGTTCATGGTAGCATAGAGGATGTACGGAAGTGTAAGAAGCCTAGGGACAGGAAGACCTATAGGAATTGTTGGAAAAATTCAGGCCAGAAGTTCTGAAGATCTGAAATAAAGCAGCAACAAACAGCAACACATGACGCTGCTGGGCTGATAAATGGAATAGGATTTGAGGATAAGCAGATACAGGGCCTGGAATCACTCCTGGGTTTCCAGCGTGGGCCAGGGTTGGGGAAGAAAGGAGGTGTCGTTCATGAAGCTGGGAATGCAGTAAGGTTCAAAGAGGATTATTCCAAACATTTCACGCTGGTCACACAGCCACTTAATGGATGGATCTGGATTAAACTCCCACAATTAATGGCTCTTAGTCCAGTGGCCATTCCTCCACAAGACAACTATACTACATGGCTAAAGCTCGTAACATAAAGCACTCAGAAACAAAAGACAGAAACCTAGTTCGGCAGTCTAGTTATGTCAAAAAAGTCTATACTTTGTGAGAACATGAAACAGAATGTACTGTTGTAGAAAGTAATGAACTATTACTTGCATAAAAAAACACATTCTAAAATTAAGTTCTCATCACAACATAATGTCATATGTGTTCACAGTTGGAGTAAGCCTTTTATCTTCAAGTGTTACTTATCTCATAAGAGCTGCCTCTGGAAGAAGAAAAAAGAAACCTGACTTTCCAAGAAAAATCAATGAAAGCAGCAAGTTGTTTTTTTTTTTTAAACTTATCCCAAGAAAATGCTCAATAGCATGGTGTTAAGATACCAAAAACAAGCAAATGCACTAGCAAATGAAAAAGCACTTTCCAAAACACATCACCAGGGAAATATGTAGAGATGTCACACATTTACTTAGCAATAAAAATTTAAAACGAGGCACACAATCAGTAACTGACAATTTTCAGTTTACACATAACATTGAGTAGACTACACTGGGACCACATGTAAAATAACGTATTCTCTTACTTCATTTGAAAGCATTTATGGCATTAGATGAATTATTGCAATGAACCTTCTAAATATAAAATGCTACATCTTCTAGAATTCTTTTAAGTAAGGAATAAGCACAGTATAAAACCATTTTCTTCTCCAAAAATGCTGATTGGATTCAAAGGATATTTGATTCTTTTATTCTTTGGGAACTATAATTAAAGTCTAACTACAAAAAAAAAAAAATTTCAGTATCTTACTACACTAATTCAGGATAATCACTGAGAAACCCAATTATATTCCCAAATCTTGAACATTAGAAAGTGTGCAAACAGAACCCATAAAATGCATCAAGGATACCTTTCAAACTGTGAAATGGAATGTAATTAACAGAATAATAAGCACTTCAATGCAACTGACTTGCCCTTTGTTGATCAGTATTGGCTATTTGCTCTAGATTTAAGTGTCAGTCTTCACTGAAGTTTTTGTTTCTAACTTACCAAGATTTTATTTAAAAGCCATTTGTTACAAACTTCCAGTTATAAAATAAATAAGTCCTGCAGATGAAATGTACAGCATGGTAGCTACAATTAATAACATTGGAATGCATAATTGAAAGTTGCTAAGACAGTAAATCTTAAAAGTTCTCATCACAAGAAAAAAAATTTGTAATGTATGGCGATGGATGTGAATTAGACTTATTGTGGTGATCATTTCTCAGTATGTACAAATACTTGTGTTGTACACCTAAAACTAATATTATGTTATATGTCAGTTATACTACAATAAACAAAAAAATTTTAAAAAGACATTTGTTTTGTAACATGATCCTATGTATGTGCTATTTGGGGTTGTGGAGTCAATATCTGATGCTTTTTCTTTTTTTAAAGATTTTATTTATTTATTTGACAGAGAGAGAGAGCACAAGCAGAGGGAAAGGCAGAGGGAGAGGGAGAAGCAGACTCCCCTCTGAGCATGGAGCCAACGCAGTTCTTGATCCCAGGACCCTGAGATCATGACCTGAGCAGAAGGCAGATGCTTAATGGATTGAGCCACCCAGGCACCCCTCAATATCTGATATTTTAAACTTTAAACTAATCCAGCGTGTTTTCTGAAACAAGCATCCAGTTGGTCATATTTGTCTTCAGGTCATATTTCCGAATCACTTAACACTAACAAAAATTACTGAAAACTTCAAAAAGATTTTGCTTCTTTGGGTTAGATCTATTGATGTTTATTTCATTAGACTTTAAAACAGGAAATTCTTTAACACAGGTATTCGCTTGAAAATAATAAACTTACTACATGTAAAAAAAAACTTTTTATAAAATTAACTATATTTTAAAAACAAAAATTTTAATAACAAGCATGCCATTGCTTTATACTTTCTGGAAATCATATTGATATCTGGCTCAATAGAAGACAGCTTCATCCTCTGCTTCTGTACCCTTCCTGCAGCTACATCACACATCATGTCGCTTCTAGAAAACTCTACCACATGCTCGTGAGAGAATGCGATAGAGGACAAAGGACATGCTCATGTTATTATAAAGATAGGCTTGACCTCAAGGAGGCCCTACGTGTTTCCCCAGCCCAGACTTCAAGGACAGCTCCTTCAAAAATGTTAGTGTGATTACATTGGGAGGAATTTTCAGTTTACTACAAAGATTTCTCATTAGAGAATTTTAAAATATTTATGAATATCTCTGTGTATGAAATCTGTGAAAATACCAAAATTCGCTCATTTGATCCACGGCCATGTACAGCAGCTAGCTACTCTAACTACAAGAGAACTCTTTTCATCAGTCTCCCCTCTCTGCCTTGTTACGTTGATGGGACACTTCCCCCTCTACACTGAGGCCTCTTAATGGGGCTGTCAGACAGGTGTCACCCACGTGGCATCTCCAATAGCGTCTGAACTTGACATCGTCAGGACAGAACTCCCGATTTCGCTTCTTTGCTATGAACTCCACACACTTTTTCCCATCCCAGAAAATGGCACCACCATTCATCCAACTGCTTAACTCAAAAACCAACAAGTCCTTCCCCATTTCTCTTTCTTTCACCCCCATATCACATCTACGAGCTGCCAAAAATGCATCAGCCGTCCCTTGCTTCCCATGCTGTCATCCCAGCCTAAGCCAGCGTTACATTTCGCTTGGGTCACTGCTGTATACGACCTCCCAACCGGAATCCCTGTGTACCCTACCACTCCACAGGACATGTTTTCCACCCTCGATTACTAGTGGAATCTATTTTTCTACTCATAAAACCTGAATCACATCATGTCCCATCTCAACCGAAACTCCAATGCTCTCTAAATCTCTTGGAGTAAAATTAAACCACCTCCTGCGTCCTATAAGTGACCTTGCCAATGCCAACTCATGTCATTGCCTTCTCTCTCTGGACCACACCAATCTTTCCCCACCTTTGCACATTTCTACTTGCAGCTGTCCTCATCTGGGACCTCTATTCACAGTTTCATGTGTCTGGCTCCTTCTTGTCATTCGGGTCTCAGCTCCAATGATACCCTCGCAGGAGAGCCCTCCCTGACCCACCTGATCATTGCCAAACCTACCTCATGACCCTCTCTTACATCACCCTGTTTTATCAATTTACTCATAACCTTGATAACTATCCACAAGTATCGTGCTTATTTTCGTGAATGTTCTCTGTGCTCTTCCCCTACGACCGTCACCAGGCTGTAAAGTCTGGAAGATATAGGACTGTGTATGTCTTGTTCACTATTCTACCCTCACTGTGTCCACTGAGACACAATCAGACCCGAGAAAGCATTTGTAGGAACTGAACAGCCGGGATGAATAAATAATAACTCGATAAGCGAACCATAATAAAGAAACTGTACTGCCAAAAGAACTTCATGAAATACTTTCTTTGCTGTTCTCAATTGTCAAGGGATTTACAAAGAATTTCATGTATTCATGGATGACACTCAGTCAAATCCACACACTGCTTTATCTCTAATATCTTTTCTACTTTTGTAGAAACACGCCATATGGAGGGGGAGGAAAGCATGGTAGTTGAGCAAGACCTGCTATGTATATATGCAACCTAATTCTCAACACAAAAATCTGCTGAAACATTTTCCCTATTTCGTGTGGCTTTGACCTCTAGAACTGATGTAAGAAATAAAAACTTAAATGCATAGGATTAAATGAAATGTCAAGACTTTCCATAGAAGTTATCTTAATTTTCTTTTAAGAAAATGGCATGAAATTTGTTCTAAAAGCACATAAACTAAGTATTTTTCCTTTGCAGACTAATTTTTCATTTACTCGAGAGCCTTATCATCAATACTTATGATTATTATTGTTAATCTTCTATTTTTCTTTTTTTTAAGATTTTATTTATTTATTTGACAGAGAGGGACACAGCGAGAGAGGGAACACAAGCAAGGGGAGTGGGAGAGGAAGAAGCAGGCTTCCCACTGAGCAGGGAGCCTAACATGGGGCTCGAACCCAGGACCCTGAGATCATGACCTGAGCCGAAGGCAGACACTTAACCAACTGAGCCACCCAGGCACCCCATAATCCTCTATTTTTCTTATAGATTTGAATTTAGCCATTAATAGCATCCTCTATACTATATTAACCACCCCATCATCTCCTAAGACATAATGTGGACTCTGGGAAGAAATAATTTCATGTAAATTCATATACACACACACAGGCACAAAGTATAAATATCTGTGCATGAATATTTCCAACAGGCTAAGTCAATAAAAATGTCTGCACTGGAAATAGTGGAGCAAATTATTACAAATCTTTAAAAAATGACTTTAATTTAAGGGCATGTACTATCATTAAGTGGAACATTGGGGACAGCATAAATCTATATTAAGAAATTGCTGAAGGTATTAAATATTCTAAAACAGTATGAAATACAACATAACAAAAGGGTAATATAAAATGATGCTCTGTAAACAGAAGTCAAATATAAAATGTAACATTGAATTATATCTTTCTAACCATATAAATGAAAAAAAAGTTTGATGATTCAGTGAATGGCTTTCAGTAAAAGTTATCACAATAGGCTATTAATTAAATTCTAATGGAAATGAATGCTCACTCCCTTCTTTCTGCCAGTGGGAAATGAGTGATATTTTAAAAAAGCTTGATCAATTTTTGAAGGAAAATTTTAAACACATTGGCGTTAATTATAATTGTATGAAAAGTTTTAGCTTTACTCTGTAAATACACCATTGCATATTAGTGAAGTGGAAAACCATCTCTCCTAATACTTGGGCCCCTTCACCAGATGATTCTTCCAATATAGTTTTGCTATTGATCAAAGAACAGAGTAACTTAACTGGCTTCGATAATGAAAAGTATCAAAGTAACTTAAGTGCTCTTGTTAAGTCACACAAGATAGCACACAACAAATAGAAAGTAAATATTCTGTCTTGTTTTAAAAGCACGTCCTTCCATATATTCTTATGAATAATTATCAAGTAGTTTCATTGTACCCAAAAAACAATCAGCATTAGTAAAGTTGGGCAAACAAGGCAAAAAAAAAATGGTATTAAGTAAATCATTAATATAGTCAATAATAATTTCTTGAAATTTTAAATATGCATAAAGCATGAATTTTCAGGAATTAATTTTAATACCATCTTAAATCATCAATCATAACTTCATACTCTGTGCACTACTATGAAGCTTTAGCACAAAAATATTTTCATTTTCATCAGAAAGGAGTTTACAGAAGGGCCTAAATATAAAGATGAGACTCAGACTTCAACCTTCCAAAATGACAAGAGTTAAATTCAGATAAAGGATGGGCTATTACAGGGCTGCGTTTCTCAAATGCGGAGTCATGGGAGAATTCCAATAAGGACTTGTGAGACCAATTCCAATGTCCTTGGTCCCTGGGTGGGGTGGGCTGTTGCCATGGCAGCCACATCTCACAACAGCTCCTGCTGGGAAGCAGCTCCTATCTGCCTAGCTCTTTGAGAGCCTGCCAAACTACTGCTTACCGTTCAGGGATTTTTCATTAGAGGAATGGATATTAAAAGCATTACTCTATCCAGCCCCGCCACCCCAAAATTATTCGAGATCTTGTTAAAAGTCTCCGAAGAAATACATCTATGTGATTTTACATTGAGCCCACAACAATTTCAGAAGCCCGTCGAATGTTTAGCATGCAAACTGGCCACCAGTCCCAGGTACTGAGGCCCAAAGTAAGCTTTACCTCATTAGTAGGAAATCAATGTGTTATCACACTATTGCCAAAATGGTACTAATCCATAGTTTCTTTTCATTTTTTTTTCAGCTACACTGTATTCATTTTTAACGTTCACGGGAAATGCATTTTTAAACTTTCAAATTTGGCATTCTCTCAAAATCGCAGAATGGAGAGATGGATATTTTAGCAAAATGAAGCAGCATAGAAATAAAACCTATAACTGTTATGAAGTAATAGTAAGAAAAATATACTTGTACCTTTTTAACATAACCTCTGATTTCCTTTACCAGTTTCAGAGAGATTTTTTGAAGAAAAAAAAAAAAATGATGGCTCTCCAACTTTTTCTGTCCCAAAAAGAAAAAGGGGGAAAAAAAAAAAAAAAGAACCAAGGACAGTAATTTTCAAGGATTTTAGCTTTTGGGAGTCTTCGAAAGTAAGAAAAGCCACACTATTGCCCTCCTCAATGTAAAAAATTCAATTCTACCACTAATAATTTGGAAAAAAACTGGAGAGAGCTACAATGGTAGAACCACAATGTGATTATGCTATTTTTTAAAAAAAAAAACAAAGACATATGTAAACAGCCTAATGAGTAGTAAGAACATTATCCTTCAAAATATGTCAATTTTTCAAAAAGTGGTATCCTTAAAACATCTTGTTAATTTTTCTTGACTTGTACAACAAATGCCATTACTTTATAATGGTAGGTACACACACACATCTTTATCTATATTAGCAACAAAGGAAAAAGGTTATCACTCAGCTTAATCTTCTATCCCTATTCATCAAATCCATCACTAAATGATTTTTTATTATTTCCAAATATAAAACGCACCCTCACAGAAAAAAGACACTGTTATCACCAAGCAAATTCAAAAGCATGTGTACTATCCTCTAAGGACAATTTATAAAGAATTCTTAAAATACACTGGGGAAAAATATGAACATAGAAATGAAAATGCATTGCCTTTCCAGTTTCCTGCGTTGAAAAGGACAACTCTCATTTAGATCACAAATGCAGATATACTCCTTGACAGATAATTCCTCATACACCTAACTCAAGCACCTGCCTTCACTGACACACGCATTCACAACATAAACATGGGCACGGAAAACACCACCCTCTAGAATTTCTTACAAAGATACAAAAAGCACAAACCAAGAAGAAGACTGATGTTATTTCACTACACTAAAATTAGTAACTCCTGTTCATCAGATGATACCACAAATGAGTAAAAAGTAAAACTACAGATTGAGAAAGACATTTGCAATGCATGTAAATGACAGGGATTAAAATCTGAAATATGTAAAGTCAACCAATCAACAGAAAAAATGGGCAGAAGACTACAACAGATACTTCACAAAAACACAGAGGGCCCATGAACATAGGAAAAGCTGCTCAGCCTTATTAGTATTCTAGAGCAAAATAACTGGAAATAGTCTAAATATAATCATCAGCAGAAAGGATAAATTGGGTTATACAGCACCACATAAAATTGAGCCAAAAAATTAAGTAATAGAAAAATATGTGCAGTATTATTAGATTTATATATTATAGTGCAAAAACATTTAACATCACATGCTCAGGTGAGTTTTTGAGAGGAAGACTTTGGAGGGCGGGGTTCTCACAAACTAGCTTGTAGGATACTCCTTCACAGACTCACAGATTGAGAATGTCAGAGTTTAGGGAAGGGACAGGAGATGCGTTATGAGTCAGCCACAGGGAATCCCTTCTTCACCCCCACAAACTCTCTCCAAGCAGATGCTCTGTAGTCATTGCTGGAATGCCTCCTGAGATGGGGTTCTTGCCACCACATCAGGCTGCTCACTTCCCTCCTGGAGCATATCATTCAGCAGCAGGTTGATGCCAAAGTCTTCCCTCTAACTTGCATTTCTCCTTTGGTCATGCAGATTCATAGAGAATAATTCCCATTTCAAGTGACAGCATTTTCAGTATCTAAAAAAGTACCCTTTCTTCCTAAACTTTCCATCTACTCATGAAACAATGTCATTTAAATATATATGTAATTATACTTCCCGGACTTGGTCAAGTCTATCAAAGGCTTTTTTGAAGCTTGGCACCCCAAAATAAACATGATAACCCACACTATCTAAATATCTCAGACCCCTGTCTTCGCCATTGACTCCATAACAGAAATATAGTTTAATAGTTGCATTTCATACCTCCAGATCCACTTGGCTTATGATCACTTCTTATAAACATATGTCTGTTTTGGTTTTCTGTAAGCAGTACATAGGTTTCCTCTTTCACATTAATATTATAAGCTTGGTCCAATGAAAGAACTGCAAAGTAACCTCAAGAGCATTGGTATTTCAACTGTTCTAAAGATAGCTTTCAGATTAACATGAAAAACTCACAAGGCCAAAAGGCAACAGCTGATTTTGGAGAATGAAATGGTCTGTTTCTCATGTTAAAATTGCTGGGAGAGCTCATTCAGATGAAAATGCATTCAATTTCCTCATACTCTCAGGTAGTGTTTTGAATGCCAAATGACATGGCCAGGCTCATCATTAATGTTCAATTTTATATAAAATCCCTCTTTGAATGTCAGCTTTTGTACATCATTTAATTATATAAAGACAGTAAAAATGTTTCAGGGGGAGAAAGGAACAGAGCTTGAAGGATCACGTTGTGTAAGCTTACTTTGGAATGGTGGCCGGCATGGTGATTCACGCCCACACTGAAGAATCAACAGTGTTGGACATCAGCCTAAAGGGCAGACTTGGTATCAACCCACTGAGTGGGGAAGGAAGCAGACAACCCAGTGACTTTGTCTACAGAAGGAAAAAGTGCCATCTCAGGGCAGTAACAACAGAAATGTGAGGCTTGTCCCTGAGTGTTGATGGGAATGGTCAAATATCACTTAGCATCCGTGTACAAAGGCCATATTAAAAGAGCGTGTGTGAGGGGCGCCTGGGTGGCTCAGTTGGTTGGGCGACTGCCTTCTGCTCAGGTCATGATCCTGGAGTCCCGGGATTGAGTCCCGCATCGGGCTCCCTGCTCGGCGGGGAGTCTGCTTCTCCCTCTGACCCTCCTGACCCTCCCCCCTCTCATGCTCTCTCTCTCTCAGTCACTCTCTCTCAAATAAATAAATAAAATCTTTAAAGAGGAAAAAAAAAAAAAAGAGCGTGTGTGAAACCATGAGAGACGATGGACTCTGAAAAACAAACTAAGGGTTCTAGAGGGGAGGGGGGTGGGAGGTTGGGTTAGCCTGGTGATGGGTATTGAGGAGGGCACGTTCTGCATGGAGCACTGGGTGTTATGCACAAACAATGAATCATGGAACACTACATCTAAAACTAATGATGTAATGTATGGGGATTAACATAACAATAAAAAAATTTAAAAAAATAAATAAACTGTGGTACATCCAGAAAAAAAAAAAAAAAAGAGCATGTGTGATGAGCTTCTTAAAAGGGGGCTGTGAGAAAAACAAAATCAATGCCATTCATTATAGACAGAAAAAAGATCCTTCCAGATACACAGCAGAGTTGAGTCCTGTCAAGACAGAGAGGCGGGCCAAGATTAAGCCAAATCCAAAGCTGCACATTGGATTAGGAAGAAGTTACGGGTAAGAGGAGAGGAGTGAATGGTCAAAGATCTATGGAGAGGTCAACAAGCAGTTCAGTGTTCAAAGGATGCAGAGAGACCTAAGAGGTATTTATGGGAACATCTGGGTTATTCTCGCTTTGCCCTATCGCCATTCAAGTTCTATATTTTCCTTAAAAATAAACCATTTCTTTTTATTCTATGGTTTCATGCTGTACATCTTTAATGGGCTCCTAAAACTGGGATAATAATACATAACAAATACATACCACCAGGTCCTCTAATGTGCACTTCGCAAGTTAATGTTGCCCCATCATAATGTATGGGAATTCGGGGGCAGATGGTGCAGTTTGCACCTCAACGAACTGGTAGGATGATCTTGGCCAAGTTATTCACCTTGTCCTTGCATCAGGTTCTCCAGCTACTAACATGCAGATAATAGAATACCTACTCCTTAAGGTGGCTATGAAGATTAAAATTTAATACCCATAAAAGGATTAAACAGTCCCTGGCATTTATAAGTACTTAATAAAAGCTACTATCATTAACAAGCACCTCATAAAAAAATTGATGATTTCATTAAAAAGTTTAAGTTAAAATAGCCAATGCTCACAGAACACTCGATAGATGACTTGCGATTTCTTTTTTTTTTAGGATATAAAATGTAAGCTATCTGCTTCCACAATGAAACATCACAGGAAATGTGCAAATCAACCACTTTGACGGATACAAATTTGACATTTTTCAATACGAAAATATTTGATTAGATTCACAGAGAAGATGTTTTACTCACATCACCATTGAAACATACTAAATCAGAACATGTTTTATTTTGAAACACAATAGACTAAAATGTATCTCTATGATAACAAAAGGGAGGGCAAGAGTATAAGGATAGTAACAAATTTTACATCAAAATCCAGGCCAATGTCTGTTTAGGAAAATAACCTGTATTCAAGTATTTTGTAAGAGTCATTGATATATCTGAAAACATAATTAAAATGTAAATGGAACCTTAGCAACTTAACCTACTTACAGTACTGCCTTAAAAAAACTAATACCAAAGGATTCTGACTCAAACTTAACATTGAAACTTCTCCTAGCCAGCAACTTTAAGTATCTGAAAGTCACACAACTCATTTTGCTTGAAAATATATGATAATATATTTATGCTACCCCCAGATGATTTTCCCCCAGTCATCCTGATTAGTGAAGTCCTTACCATATGACTCTTCTCTTTTGCTAAAACGATGAGAAATTCTGGCATTTAGGTGTGCAATCCTACTTGGGACACTGCCCAGCTAAAATGAAAACCACTTAAGGCACATGTTAAACAGCATTATACGAAGAAACTTCATTTAGATAAAGAGAGAGAAAATTGGACTGATTTTCCACGTAAACTCCCTGGGTGTTTTTCTGAATGTCTGGATAAAAGCAAGTTTGTGAATGATCCTCCATAGCCTACTCATCCATTGTTGCTATGGAATGCTCTTTATAAATATTAATGTTTGCAGATGAAAAAGAATCCATCTCTATCAAGAACATGCTATCTAAATTTTGAGAAGATTAAATATGTTGATAAAAAGCTAAACAATGAAACATTTCTTCAATTAAAACATAAAAATTTAAATGACAGTTTTTTTTTTTAATTTGAAATTATTTTGACACAAGGATATTAGCACAAGATCAGCCCAAGTTACACTGAACTGGTTAGAATTACAGCTTGGAGACAGATAGGCATCATTTATAAGATTATAGTCATTTTAGTGAGTTTAACTGAAGGCAATCAACAGCATCACTGCAAAATCTGTGACTCTGAATATTGATACACTATTTAAAACCCTGTTTCAAAAAAGATAATTAAGATGACTTGCTGTTTAGTCAATCCAGCAGGAAAAGGAAGATAAATAAAATTTTTCAAAATTAGCTTGAAGCAATAGAGGAAAATTTAGTAATATTTACCTTTACCTCGGGAAGCCCATCATGGGTATTTCTTCCTTATTTTGTTATAAATATGTTTGTGTGTATGTATGCGCACCAAATTCTTGGTTTTCTTCTCTCATACCCCCTTAACATGTAACATAAGATGTATCGACTTTACATCACAGTATTTAAGTATTAGCTTTATAACACAGAGTTTAAATTATGGGATATTACGGAGAAGAGTAAATATTGCCCAAGAACTCTGTACCCTTTTTTGGGGAAATTGTTAGTGGATTTTCAGTTGTACTCAGAATCATCATGTCATGGTAGGCAGAGCTGCAACCTTGCTGCTGTCTTTATTTGGAGATTAAGCATGGTTTAAGGAGATGCACACAGGTGCTGAGTTGACAAGGGGAGGACCTGGGATGGTTAATTTTATGTGTCAACTTGCTAGGCCGCGATATCCAGATATTATTGGTCGAACACTATCCTACATGCTTCTGTGAACGTATTCTTTAGATGAAATTAACATATAAATCAGTACACTCTGAGCAGCAGATTACTTTCATAATATTGGTGGGCCTCATCCAATCAGTTGAAGGCTTAATAGAAAAAAGTCAGACCTCTCCAGAAGAAGAAGGAATTCTGCCAGCAGTCAACTTTCAGATTTGAACCATAGCATCATCAACTCTTCCCTAGATGTCTAGCCTGTTGCCTTTACCATGCAGCTTTTGGATTTGCCTGTGTCCACAATCACATGAGCCAATTCCTTAAAATAAATATCTATCCATCAATACCTATCTATCTATCTATCAGCTCTGTTTCTCTGAAGAACCCTGACTAACACATAGCCCCATAGTTAAGGGCTGGAACTCTATATCCAGATAACTTGGGTTCAGTCCTAATTCTACTATAAATTAGTTGGGAGACACAGGCAAGTTACTTAACCTTATTGGGCCTCTGTCTCCTCATCTATAAAGAAGAATAATAAACATTATCCCTTACCTCATAGGATTGTTTTGAACATTAAATAAATTTTATACATGGAAAGTGTTTATACAAAGCATGCTCAATATGTTGGACCTTGTTCTAAGCACTTAGTAAATATACACTATGATTTCTAAGCTTCTTCTAACATAGCTAGTAAACTAGCAGTTAGTCTTAGAAACCAGAATAGTATGGATAAAGAGATTTTCTTTGCAAGGTTGTGTGGAAATCTATTTTCGTAAGAGATATTCAAGATAAAGGAAAACAACATATAGGTTCTGGAAATACCCGGTTCTTGAATGGATTTTCAATAATTAGCATCTGCAAATGGGGCGGTGAGGTGTATCTTCCTTTATGCAATAGGGATGTTCTTACAAACATGACTGACAATAAATTATCTAAAAAATCAACCATGAAACCACTGATAAACTATAATCTAAGAAATGCTTTAAACTTGTTTTTTTAATTGTCAGCACTTCTTAACCTCTCTCTCTGTATTTATAGTTTATACTTGGCCTCGTATATTTCTTGCATTTTTCTCATCTTTTCTGCTTACTACCCACATATACTCTTGCCCTATAATTTCATCTCCTTCCCCTTCCCCTGCAATTGTCTGCCAAGTGAATACTGTTCGTGTTTTTGTTTATAATGTCTTGCTTTTATTCGGAAAAAAGCCTAGCTGAACATTTATTTCCTTTTGGCCTGGGGAAAAACTTCATAATATTGACCCAAAAGCTGAAAACTTATGGAGAAAAAAAAAAATGATCAAAATTATGACTTAAAAGTTGAATGCCTAATATATGTCAAAAAAGATGACAAAGAAAAATTTAAAGGTGAATAACATAGGCAGGCAGCACATTTCTTATATGCTGTCACGTATGTGATAGAAAGAGTAATGCATACTGTTATTTTATAATGTTTTACACTTTACAATAACATTTATTCCAAGAATTTCATATTAATTTCAGAACAATCTTATAAAGACGGTAGAAAGCAGGATTTTTCAACATCAACACTAAGGACAGTTTGGGCAGATAATTCTTTGCTGTGGGCAACAGCCCAGCACAGCAGCATTCCTGGTTTTTAACCATGAGATGCCTGTAGCCACCCCCCATCTATCCCCACTCCCACTGTGACAACCAAAAATGTCTCCAGGTATTGCCAAATGTCCTGCGGAGGCACAGATCATCACCAGTTGAGATCTACTGCCAGAAAGGAGTGACAATTGGTAGGACCTTTTGTTTACAAATTAGGTAAAATTCAAAGAAGTTAAGTCACTTGCCCAAATACACCCCTTCTCTTAATGACCTATCAACTTGACAATTCTAGGACACTGCCATGAATGCTTGGGGTAAGACACTAACCACCACCTAGAAACTGATTGTGATGTTTGCGTGGCAACTCTCTGATCTTCTAGGCACTTCGGAACTCACTTTTTCCTCAGCTGATCCAGCCATTACTTCAGGCTTGTGTTTTTTCCCAGAAGGAAAACACGGCATCATAAATTCCAAGTTAGAAATAGACAATATGAAAATTTATCTAGGCATAAAATACATTTGTATGGTGCCTGCCTATAAGCACTTTCTATCTTAACTGGGGCAAGATTTATGAAACAATCCATCACTCTTACTAATTAGGTAGCTCATAGGCCATCCGACCAGTCTGATTTCCTCTTTCACACACATATAAAGCATTGAAAACATTCTTTTTATAGAAGCATGATAGCAAGAAACCTAGCCATACACTGAAAATTAAAGGCAGCGTTGACATTCTGATCATCTGGCCAAAAATACTTTCCAGCTCCTCTGGAAGCTCCGTGAACTTGCTCAACGACCCAATGGTGTGCAGACTTACACAATGTAATAAACAGTATTTCTTTCTTTCACCCTATCAGCCTTTCTCCATGTCTAAAACAATACTAGATTCTCAGCTTAATATTCTAAACACAAACCCTTCATACAACTAGTCAACCACTGTATCTGAGTCGTGTTCCACCTCTTTCCAAACTGCCTCTCAACAACAAAAGTAGGGAAAAATGGAACTGTCCCATGTAATACATTACCATCCGTGTGCAGGCTGATAAGATGAAAACGGAATATTTGAATGCCAGAGGATCAGAGTTACAAACCATACCTTCCATGACATACACCAGGGATCCCACATCTCCTTCTTTGATGATGCAACTGTCTTTGCCGTACTCCACTGGGTACATACAATCCACAATCTCCTGGATCTGCGACAGCTCCAGGTTCTTCATAAAGTCATTGTCAAGGATAGCTTCCTTTATGAGATCCTTGGACCTAGGGAAAGAGAGGGAAGATTTATTGGCACAGCAGGCAAGCGTTTTCATAGTCTGAGAAGTTTAGCAGCACCGTACGGTGTTCTGGCACACTACAGTGCATTTTCTTGTTAGGCATCCAATCATTTTCTGAAAGACTTGAGAACAAAGTAATTCCACGGCCATCGGAAAGGCACTGAGAAATTCTCCTTTTAAACAAAGTATCACTGAATGCACGTGTGACCAACCAAAAACAAGCAAAAGCATATCATACCATTTTGTTTGAGAATGTGTTTTAATCACAAAGACTGTGAGAAAACCAATGGACAAGCACTTTAAATTGATGTTTGCAATTTAGTTTAAGAATAAATGTGAAAAAGATACAAGAGAATTTTATGGAACAAACGCTATTACCACTATCTCTACATATAATAAAAGAACATCAGGATGTATTGTACTATACACCAGCATGGTAAAAAACAATTTGTTTACTTATTTTTTCTGGCCCTCTTCCACTAGACCTTATGCTCTGTGAGGGTGGTCATTAGTTTTTTCTCTACTCTATGCCAAGGGTCTACTCTAATGCTAGAGTATGGGTGTTCAAGAATAATATTTTGGTTAAAAAAAATGATAAGAATTGGATTCCTACTTAGCGGTTTGAAAGAACTGGTAGAAATGTGATAGTTCTTTATCCATACCTTACACATTTTCGAGAAAATCTATTTCTGCAAGTGGCTTAAAATGAGGTAACCGGGCAGATAAAACCATTGAACAGGATGTTTTTCAACATGACAGGATTTAGACATGGATGAAACAGGCAGTCAGTGGGAAAGATATTTACAAATTCTATAATTGGGATTCAGTGGTTAACAGGAAAATTTTGCAGAGCTTAAAGATGGTGATAATTTGATTCTCGGGTAGATGAAGTTCCAAATGACTTCCTAAGGATACAAAAATTAAAGAGAAACCAAGAAACGTCTTGTCAGGAGGAACACAATCAGAGAGCTGTTGGAGATAAGATGAAAGCAAGACCTTAACAACACAGAGTGGAAGCAGCACGTTTGGAATTTTATATTAAGAGTGTTAATTTGACAAGTATCTGACTATGAGCTGGTCCTTGTCCACCATTTACTTCACAAGTGGTTCTCAAAGAAATGACCTGAGTAGTGAATACTGACTAAAGTGTTAGCCCTCCCCATTTCCGGGTGCCTTTTCTTCTAGGCCTCAGTCCAACTGGACTATCGCCATCACATGTTATGTTTTGTGATGGTTTTGGTATTTAATAATAAAAAGGTATATATAAAAAATTAAAACAAGTGAAAATTTACCATTATGAAACTATCCTTAGAATGGACTGTTACAATGCAATTAAAATTGTTTATGAAGACTGTTAACGGCATGGGGGAAATTCTTATACTATTTTTAAGTGAAAAAGCAGAATACAGAATTGTTTTTAGAGGAAGAGAATATTTTATAAGAGAATATAGAGATGAAAGAGAAATTTAGATAATAAGAAAATTTAGAATAAGAGAAAACCAGGAGGTATCACTTCACGTCTGCTAGGATGGCCATCATCAAAAAGACAAGAGGTAACAAGTGTTAGTGAAGATGTGGACAAGAGGGAAGCCTCGTGCACTGTTGGTGGAAATAGAAATTGGTGCAGCCACTGTGGAAAGCAGTAGACAGGTTTCTCAAAAAATTAAAAATAGATCTACCATATGATCCAGAAATTCCACATCTGGGAATATAACCAAAAGAAACAAAAACACTGACTTGAAAAGATAGCTGCATCCCCATGTTCACAGCAGCATTATTTACAATAGCCGAGGCAGGGAAACAACCTAAGTGTCCACTGATGGATGGACACGTGGTATGCACGGGCACTCGCGACACACACACACACAATGGAATATAATTCCACCCTAAAAGAGGAAATCCTACCATTGATGACAACCTGGATGCACTTTGAAGCCATTATGCTGAGCGAAATAAGTCAGAGAGAGAAAAACAAATAGTGTATGATCTCACTTATATGTGGAATCTAATTTTACAAAGACACACACACACCAAACTCACGGAGCAGAGATGAGATTTGTGGGCACCAGAGGTGGGGAATCAGAAAAGAAGGATTTGGAGGAAGGCTGTCAAAATGCACAGACTCGCAGTTAGAAGGTAAGTAAGTACAGGATTGTGACACAGAGCATGATGACCGCAGGTAACACTGCTCTGGGATACAGAGAGAGAATTGTTGGAGAAAAGTTTTCTCTCTTTATTGTATCTATAGGAGTTGATGGTTGTTAACTAAAACGTACTACAGTCATCATTTCACAATAAATGTAAATTGGACCACCATGCTGTCTGCCTTAACCTCATAGAACGACACGTGTCAATGATTTCTCAGTAAAACTGGAAACAAATTACCAGCTCGATGGAATTACACGTGAAGACCGGTGCAAACAGAATGTGACTCTCAGTAAAATGGCGGGTGAAGAAGGTGGTAATAGTATTAACTGCAGTAGCAGTAACAAAATGGGTAGTAAGAGAGTATGCAATCATGACCTGAAACAATTTTAGAAGGAAATAAAATGTTGGCATCAGTTGCCTCTGGTGACAGAATTATAGGGCTCCGTCAGTTAAGTGTCTGACTCATGGTTTCAGCTCAGGTTGTGATCTCCTGGGTTGTGAGATTGAGCCCCGCGTTGGGCTCTGTGCTCAGCGTGGGGTCTGTTTGAGATTCTCTTTCTCCCTCTCCCCCTCCCCCCACTTGCGCCCACTCACTCTCTCTCTCTTAAAATAAATAAATAAATAGAACTATATATTTTTTTCTTTCTACTTTTCTCAGTTGATAAAATTTTCTAGAATGGGCATGCTCTTTTATATTGAAAAATCTTTCATCTTAAAGGTAGTTTATAAAAAGCAACTGCTATGAGGAGAAATAGAAAATAATCTCATTTAATTCTCATTTAAATAATGACATACTTAATACAGATTAGCTATTATTGGCATATTCAATATTATTCTTTACAATAGATTCTTGTTCATACGGTCTGTGTTTAAATACTAATGGTAGGAATTTTCACCTAATAAAGAGACAGCCAGTCGCTAGGGACTTCAGAATAGACTATTTTAAAAGTGAGACTTTTACTTTAGTCTGGCAGGGCTGCTTAGCTGTTTGTTTGTTTAATTTCAGCTTGCCAAAACTCTATTTCTCCTGAGGTAAAGAGCTGTTTCTCTTGAGTCTTCAACACAAGATGCAGAACTCTGTTCCCATGTATGATTTTCATGAAATTTCCTTTCTTAATTCTCTTCACCATCTCTGACCTCAAGAATGGCAGTAGCACCTTCAAAGTCACTCCTGAGATCTATTGTTCTAGGATCATGTTTCCAAACATCAGGACTTCCTTGATCTTCAGGAACTTCATTTTAATCAAAAGAGTATAAATATCCTCTTGACTAAAAATTCCTTTGTTTTCTTTGCATTGAAGAGCGAGGTCATCAATAGGTTCATTTTTTTTTTTTAAGATTTTATGTATTTGTCAGAGAAAGAGAGAGAGAACACAAGCAAGGGGAGCAGCAGTGGGAAAGGAAAAGCAGACTCCCCGCCGAGCAGGGAGCCCGATGCGGGGCTCGATCCCAGGACCCCAGGATCATGACCTGAGCCGAAGGCAGACGCTTAACGACTGAGCCACCCAGGCATCCCAGGTTCATATTTTCTAATATAATAAAGCCTGGATGCTATCAATGCCAGAATCCCAAGTTGTTTACCTACAGATGGTATCTTATCCCTTGGGAAATATTAATAGTGCTCCATTAAAAATCTAAGCCCTAGAAATGCCACCAGCTTAGAAGTAAAGCCCTCTTGCAAAAAAAAAAAATCATTCGCTCAGTCCAAGGATGACTGAAGAAAGCTGCTTTCTCTTTTCTCATAAGTAGTACTATTAACTTGTTTCACGAAGACATCAGAAAAGGTGAAAAACAATGCGGTCTAACACAATCTCTTAGAATCATCCAGATTTTCCAAATGCTTACCACAAAGTCAGTGGGGAAGGGGAACTTCAAGAGGCTCTTGCATCTCACATGTCTTTTTAAATGGAGGACATTCAATCTTAAGTCTCTGAAGAAACACATTGGAGGTGTTCATCTATGCATTTGGAGTCACTTTAAAACAAACTGAGAAATACACAACCTACGTCTTATCATTTATCCCTTCGCACAAGTCTTGTCCAGTAACACGTTCACCTCTGAAACATCACAAATCATCCATCTCGTGCCCCTGTGTGGTGTAACTCGAAGATGTTCTGGGCAGTGAGAAATACTTAATGCCCTGCCTCTTCATGCAATTTTCCCTTAAGTCCTTTCTCGCGGAGAGCTTGAAATGTTAGGTCAACTCTCATTAGTCTCCACCTGCTCCAACCCTATAGACTATAATCAATCAGAGCCTCCACCTCACAATCCTGTGAGTCTTTTTCTTCCCCTGAAGAAACAGTGGAAGACACTCGCTGTAACTAAAATATGATGGTGCACGTGAGACCTGTGAGCTGTGTTATCATCGGTGTGGGAGCTGGGGAGAGCTGCTATCACAAGTTCCAGAAGGCGGCTATCTCCTCTCGGAGCACATATTTTAACAACATGCTGCATGAATGCGGCAGCCCGACCTGGGGGCTGTAAGAAGCAAATACAAAGATCTTGATTTTTGATCCTTCCTGTCTGCTTCTGTGTATAAACAATCTCTTAAAAATTTTTTTCTTCCATGCTCCAAATGTGTGGCTTTCAAAATACAAATACAATAAAAAGAACTTAGTTATTTTGAGCTAGCCCTGTTGATTTGTCATCATCAAGTTGTCAGCCTCTGAAATATTGGCCATATACAATATTGTGCTGGTAAACTGGCTCTCCAGAAGGAAAAAAAAAAAAAACCCTGGTTTGTAGCATTTGCCAATTTTTATGGTATAAATACTCCCACCACAGCCAATTTCAAGCTACTAATATAAAGTCAACCTGCTTGCAAAATTCCTGAAAATTTAACAAGCAGTTCCTATATGAGCCAGTAAGAGTTGGCTCCAGGACATCACTGGAGATAGATTATTTTTCTAACACTCTAAGAATTTAATGTGCCTTAATTTATAAGTGCTGAAACCAACATGACTATCTTTTCCTTCTTTAAAAATGTCATTAGGTGGTACAATATCCCCAGCTAATTTAATGCCAGGATTTCCAGCCATGGGTCTTCCCAACGTTCAAGTTTTAGAAAAAGAACTGGAAAGTCCACATCCGCATTTACTTATTGCAGAGAAAGTTCCTGAATAGGCACAAAGAATATTTGATAGAAACTGTCTTTCTACACAATCTTAGGTAAAAATGGGCAATTCTAGGGAAGTGTAGGGAAACGTACATCCACCTCTCTAACAAGGAAGCCAGCAATTTTCACTATCAGTAAACGGAGCCTCAGTTTTCTCAACATTAACCAAAGGATATTGTACATTGCAGTTACTACAGAGTAGGCTAGCAATAGATATGCAGCACCAGCCTTATTTCAAAGAGTGGGGAAGGTTCTTTCAGGCTGGGGGTTGTGGGTCATGAAGGCATCTCTGAACTAAGGACTACATGACAAGAGGATCCAACCATGCAAAGATTGTGGAGAAGAGCATTCTAAGTTGAAGAAAAAACACATACAAAGGGGCAGAGGTTGGAATGAGCTTGATCTGTCCAGAGACTCAAAAGGAGACCTCTGTGGCTAAAGGACAGAGTGAACAAGAAGCAAGGGGACAGGGGAAAGAGACTGCAGGTGGGCAGGGGGAGGGTCTCAGAATTCCTCGAAGGCTGGGAGAGAGCTTCAGTGTTTTCTAAAGCCTCAGGAACGCAGCGAAGGAGTAGAAGAGGTGTGGTTGACAGCTGACAGATCAGACATAAAAAATAAATAACACAAATGTACTTTAAAATATTACTGAGTTCATGGAGGTTTTCTGCCATGTAGTTCATTGATTAATGGATGCTAAAGCATCCATGGTAATAGGGAGAACCCTTGTCTCATAAATCCTACATTTTCTTGGTCTTGTCTTGTCCAATAACACGTCCAATCCCTGACTCTCAGGCAACTTTTGCATATTAGGAAAGAATGAGGTTTCTTCTCTGATTTCAGGCTATCTTCAGAGGCCTAGAATTTTCTCTCCACTGACAGCCTCTCTCCCATGCCAAACACACACCAGGTAATAGCAAATACGACCAAGCGGGCTGTGCCCAGAAACGTGAGAATTAATAACTGGTCCCTCCCTTTGACAAAGACTTCCAGGCACTTAAAAAAATAACCAAAGCTACTAAATGATTACTAAGAGTGAAAATCAGCCAAAGCAGTTGAAAAAATGTCGTATAAAACTTCTGCAATCAGCTTCTTGGCTACAAGAGCAAAAACAAGACTCACAATCTCATTAGCTCTCAGTGGTCAGTTTTATGCTCATGTGTCAGGAGAAGCAGTATTTTAAATGCAGTTTCAAAGCCACCCTGACATCAAGTACAGTCTCTGCAGGTGGCACCTCAGAATTCCAAACCTCCATGGGTGGTTTACTCAGATAAAGTCATCGCAAGGCCCCTTAGAAGTCGCTAATGTGGGGAGTCACTGCAACAGGTAACTCCGTCCACCCCACTGTGAAATATTCGGGAGTCACCAAATTTCTCTTGTAAGCAAGAGAAACTCTTGGATTCGTCTTCTCGCTGCCCCAATGGTTACAATTCTGTCCAAATAATGGGTCCTATTTCTTGTCTGATGGCTTTCCTGAATGAGCTCTACCTATAGGTAGAAGCTGGCTGAGAGCAAAGAAATATCAATCAGTTCCCATTTCTGAAAGATAACATTTAATCCTGCAAAGCTACTGACCAATTGAGAGATTTCCTCAAAAGTGAAAATCAGCTTTCAACAAGTTTCAGACTGTGTTTTCACATCAGCCAACTCTGTTATGGCTCTCCCCATCTTGTAGCAAAAACGGTCATGAAGAAATCAAAACGGTTTGCAGCATTCAGACCAAAAATCAGCACCTGACACAAAACACGGGAATCGCTGGGCCAAAATATATGATAGCAACATAGTTCTGATGAATCTTTTATCTATTAATTATCTATTAATCTTTTGTCTATTACATGCATTGCGAACTTTTTGTCTATTACATGCATTGAGAATCTTTTGTCTATTACATGCATTGCAAATAATTTCCAGTTGCCTTTTCCCTTCTAACATTTACCCTATGGTTCTAAAATAGATGAGTATCTAAATGAAATTGAGATATTTTAACTCTAAAGAAAAAATCATGCTTGAGGCAAGGAGAAGATGGTTAACCCATAAAATCTATGTGCCCTAATGTCACATCAGCCTTCTCCTTGTTAACTAATACTCTGCGCTCATTCAAACTAACTAGGAACAATATGCAGTAGCTCTTGAAATCACTGCTTCAATGTTAACAGATGGAGCAGACTCGCACTAATTAAAGGAAAAGGAAATTATTGTTCTTTGTACGTGTTCACCAACTTCCAAAAACTCAATGTGAAAGCCTTCCATTCAACTATTCAAGTCATTCAGCTCTCTAGAGATGCATTTTACAGCTACTTCACACTAGTGAGCCTAACTTAAAATAGGACAGTCTCCAAAAGAGCCCAGATCAAACTCCCATCCTCTGAACTTCTCTTTCATATCATGGAAGTTGAAATGTGGGGTTTCACAGAAGTACCATCAAGTGCTTTCCATGTGAATAAATAAGACCGTCCATATTACATTACAGACTGTAAGAACTATGTGGCCTGGTCTACTGTGAATTCACTCTATTTTTAAAGTTTAGATCCCTAAACAGCAAAACAGAGTAATGATTAAGAAGAGAACATCTGACATATATTTACATGCCCAATCACAATTCAACATTTTGAAGCGATTGTTTCTCTCTCAAAACACTCAAACAATTGAGATCAGTTAGGATGTAGTTGTTTCCAACAAGATCAAGCTGATCACACCATGAATACCCATGCAGTTCCTCATTACCCAGGGGGACCCTGCCTCTAGGTCATAGATCGGGTGCCATGATGTTCTGTCTAGCTCTTGAAAACCCAGTCATCACTGTGTGTTTATACATTGCCATTTCAATGACTTCAATGGCTTGATTTTAAAGTTGGTCATCAAAGAAATCATTTTAGAAAAATTTCCGGTTGTTCAGGTACTTCTCAGATTTAACCTCTGGGACAAACTGTCTTACATTTTAAATTATCTTCCATTTGTTTGAATTCAGCAGCAGGAAAATAACATGTTTCTCTATCAACTGCCCACCCCCAAAATAGTGTGTATTTTCTCTTGGCTGGAAATTATAACTTGGGTCATTCATTATTTCCTCCGCTGATGCTTCCAGGAAATTCAAGCCAAATTTAGCCTCGTTACAGCGACCTGCAGGTCTTCAGGAACAGATGCTCTATTTTGATGAACGTGGTTCCACTTCATCTCCAAACACCTTAGTTTGCATTAGGTCTTTAATACATTAGATGCTTTGAGTTGGCTGGAAGGGAGAGGACATATATACTGAGAAACTCTCTTTTGAACAATGCACATTTTAAAACTAGACAATCATGCTCCTGGTTGTAAAAGCTCTGTGGTCTCCAAGCTTCTTAACCGAAGTGTAGAAAATTAATCAATGATGACAGCATGAGATCAGAGCGGTAGTTATACTACCGCTGCTACCATTCATCACATGGTTAGTCATTGTTCCTCAGCGAGGAGCCTTAGCTCACAGAAATATCACAAGCACTTGCTGAGTTTGCCGTGGGGGAACTGAGGTTCAGTCCAGTGTCCCGCAACTGGTACATGACACGTGAGAGTCAGGATATAAAGATAAACCCATTTCACTTCTCAGCCTCACTCTACTAAATTGTCTCACGCCCACAATATAAAATTGTATCGATAATTTGAATAAATTATCCCAATTATAAAGTCCAAAGGCAAACATTCTTTCTCACTTATCTCTACTTCTGCAAAAGTAAGAATGCCATGCTTGGATAATATGACCTTTTATCTGGAGAGAGCACTGCATGCTTTCAAAACAATTCCCCATCTAACATTTCATTCTATTATTGCCACAAACCTGTGCAGTAGGTAGAACAGATGTTACTATTATCCCTACGTGACAGATAAGAATACAAAGGCACGAGAGGGTCAGATGCCTGCCAAGTCCATGGTAGAGAGTAAAGCAGAACTCAGGTCTACTGACTTCTGCCTGAAATAAACACATTTCCGACCTCCGTTCATTACATAGACATTCATATTCTCATGGCCTCTCTCGCTCTCTCTGTCTCTCTCTCTGTTTCTCTCTGTATCTCTCTCTCTCTTTCTCAGAACTTCAGTCACAGGGCAGACTCCATAAATCCACTGCACCAGTATCAGCAGGGAACTGTGGTCATTTGACAATAATTCTATAGTATAAGAAAATTTTGTGATGGTTCATTCAGGGAGATTCCCTCTCTGACCTAATTCCTTCTTCACATGAGAGAAGTTCGAACATATCTTGTGGCTCTCACAGGGAGATAACCGCTAATACAGAACCATCCCTTGAATTCAGCAATGGAATTCAAATCATTTTGACTCCAGTGTGTTCACACTTGTCTTCTCATTGGCCTCGAGGACACCCCATTTCCCTCTTTCTCCTTCCCTTCCTAGAAGCCTGCCTCAGACGGACTTCATATACAATTCAAATATGGAGGGGAAATAATTTGTACAAAAGTTTACTGTCCGTTTGGGTGAATGTCTGTATTTGAATTCAAAATAAAAAGAGGGGCGCCTGGGTGGCTCAGTCGTTAAGCGTCTGACTTCGGCTCAGTTCACGATCCCAGGGTCCTGGGATCGAGCCCCACATCGGGCTCCCTGCTCCGCAGGAAGTCTGCTTCTCCCTCCCCCACTCCACCTGCTTGAAGAAGCCAATGAAAGGAGGAAGGGAAGGAGGGAGATAAATGTGATTTTGTCACTTGAATCCACTATCTATTTATCCCCTTGTACCACACTGTCCTTTAGGAGTCTGTCCTGTTGGGTGGCAAATAGTGAATATTTATTATATTTCCAGTGCAACAATTCTAGGCGCAAATTCTGCCACTGCAGGTAAATACAGATAATAGTGATTGATGGGCTTAAAACGCAACCATAATTACCCACAAAATGACTGAAAAGTTGACCTAAAGTAGCTGCTGACACGAGCACAGTATTTATGGAACGAAGTCATACCTACAAATCTGAAAACCATTCCCAAAAATGTGTCCCTTGTGAAATAAGGTCACAGTCGTCAGTGAGAGAAGGACAAGAAGAAACAGGGAAGCCATAAAGAAATTTAGGCAGGCCATGAAGCCAAGGAGGTTGAGTATAATAAATAAATACAGAAGACAGAGAGTTCATAACACAAAGTGTACTAGAATTGCAAACAATATATTTGTAGGTACCTGATCTAAAACTGTCTGAATGATTCCAGCCAGTCAAAGGGGAGAGACTTCAGGGCTTTGCCAGGCCAAGGTTGCAGAAGTCTGAAACAGGCTATCGAAGGGAGGAGAGTTGGCTGCTGAGCTCGTGGAGTACTGGGTTAAAACGGGATCTAGAGACACCTAGCTAAAGGAATTAATCCAAAGGGCAGAACGGAGCCTGAGACACTGACCCTTGAGCCTGAGGCACTTAGATGGAACACAAGGATTCAGGGGGCAGAAATGAGGCAGTGCTTGTACAATACTCCCGAGTCAGTGGTTGCCAAGATTTCAAGGGATTCCTTTATGGAGTGGTTGGGTTATGATACCCACAGGTGAGAATAGGCTACTAAAAATCCAGGGACTGCTAGACAAACACTCTGCACACAGCCCCTCCCAGTTTCTACATTTTTGTCAGTCTCTGGAATGAGCAGAACGTGAACTGACCAAGCGGACGTGAAGAGGGGAAGAATCCATGAGAACACTAACTTTCCTCATGGGCAGAGTCCAGGTACAAGGAGAGCTGCCAAGAAGAAAGCCCCTGAAGTATTTTTATTTGAGGTGCTTTGGGACATGTTGTCTCACCTTATCCTCCCAATAAAAACTTCCAGAAACAAATCAATCATGCAACTTGGCAAAATGGTTGATATAACATTTCATTTCCATCCCACAGCCCTTTTCCAAGACTGCAGGGTTCTCAGTCTTACACAGTAGTCTGCAGGTACCTGACCCTTAGATCCGGCCCTCCATCCACCCACCAAGCATGTCCTGAGTGCCTCATTATGGCACTGGGAGCACAGAGATGAGTGAAAAAGAGTCCTTGTCTTCTCAGAGCTACAATTCTAGTAAGAGAGGAAACATGACACAGAGGTCAACAAACAAATAATATTGTTAAAACAGAGAAAGTGCTTGGAAGGTTACAAAATGGGTGCTGAATGCAAACTCAAGAGGAAGGCCTCTTTGGGTTCTGAAATAAGGACCTCTCTAAAGGCTGGTTTAGACGGGGCCTTGAAGACTGTGAGAAAGAACTGGATTCTTGGTGAAATGAAAAGCAACTAACTGAGCAAAACAAGGATAGTGAATGACACAGTCTGATTTGTATTTTTAAGAGATCACTTAGGATTGCAGTGAATGAACTGAGACAACTGCAAGTAGGAGAGAGGAAGGAAAGCTCAGGAAAGTGCTACTGCAGTATTTTCATGCAAGATATAGTGATGGCTGAGGTTAGGAAGGGGACAGCAGAGGGGCAGAAGTGTAAATAAACTCAAAGTATATTTTGCAAGTAGAAGCTATGGGACTTACTGCAGGTCCAATGAGGGGAAAGGTAGTATTTTGTTAACATACCACCCGAAGCACTCGACAGATTCAGGGCAATCCTTATCAAAACACCAAGAGCATTTTTCACAGAACTAGAACAAATGATACTAACATTTATATGGCACCATAAAAGACCCCAAAGAGCCAAAGCAATCTTGAGAAATTAGAACAAAGCTGAAGGTGTCATAATCCCAGATTTCAAGATATACTACAATAGGGGACTGGCACAAAAACAGACACAAAGATCAATGGAGCAAAACAGAGAGTCCAAAAGTAAACCCACACTTATATGGTCACAAAGGAGGCAAGAATATACAATGGGGAAAAGGCAGTCTTTTCAACCAATGGTGCTGGGAAAACCGGATGGCTACCTGCAAAAAAATGAAACTGGACCACTTTCTCACACCACACACAAAAATAAACTTCAAATGGATTAAAGAGTAAACGTGAGACCTGAAACCATAAAATTCCTAGATGAAAACATAGGGAAAAATCTCTTTCACATTGGCCATAGACACATTTTTATAGATATGACTCCTGAGGTGAGGGAACTAAAGCAAAAATAAACTATTAGGACAACATCAAAATAAAAAGCTTCTGTACAGCAAAGGAAACCATCGACAAAATGAAAAGGCAACTACTGAATGGAAGAAGATATTTGCAAATGATACATGATTTGATATGACCTGCCAAAGGGTTAGTAACCAAATATATAAAGAACTTCTACAGCTCAACACCAATAATAATAGTGATAATAAAAATCCAATTAACAATGGGCAGATGACCTGAAGAGACATTTTTCCAAAGAAGACATACAGATGACCAAGAGATACATGAAAAGATGTTCAACATCACTCATCAGGGAAATTCCGATCAAAACCGTAAGATACTACCTCACACCTCTCAGAATGACTAGAATCAAAAAGACAAGAAATAACTAGCAATGGCTAGGATGTGGGAAAAAACAAACCCTCCCCTCGTGCACTATTGGTGGGAATGCAAACTGGTGCAGCCACTGTGGAAAACAGCATGGCGGTTCCTCAAAAAAATTAAAAATAGGACTACCCTATAACCCAGTAATCCCACTACTGGGTATTTACCCACAGAAAACAAAAACAGTAAGTTGAACAGATACATGAACCCCTGTGTTTATCACAGCATTATTTACAGTAGCCAAGATATGGAAGCAGTCCAGGTGTCCATAGACTGATGAATGGATAAAAAAGATGTGGTATGTACACACACACACACACACACACACACACACACACACACACTGGAATATTACTTGAAGTACTTGAAAGAAAGCCAGTAAGACTTACTACCATTGCTGTTATCCTCCACATTTAAAAACACACACACAACACACAGATACCATATATTCTAAGCAGACCCTGTTAAAGTCTGCAAAGTTCATGGTGGGAAGGGTACACAGAGCGAGGGCCACATTATCTGTCTAAAAAGAAATCCGAAATACTTGAAGAGCCTGGGCTCCTCCTCAATTATCAGAGCAAAGTCGAAATCAGCGTGAATTAAACCAAACTTGGACGGCCATCTTTGGAGTGAGGATTCCTCAGTGTGCAGGGAATACACTTGTTAGCAGCCTGACAGCATGATCCCTACAAGAAATCTTGGTTTACAGATTTGATTCTCAGACCAAGTTCCTGCAGACCAAGAGCCCTTATGCAGGAAAGCAGCCAACAGAGAACAGGGAAGTGACTCAATATTAATCATACATTGACTCATTCGACATCATAGAAGCCTCATTACCCTCCCCTTCATTTTTTTCCTGGGCCCAGAATTGTATCGTAAATGACACCATTCAGAGAAATGACTGCACCATGAGGATCATTAAGATTTCTGTACTGAAGATAGTATTTAGGAGTTTTGAATGCCAATAAAGCAAAGCTCATGCTTGTAGTTAATAAAATGAAGATCTCGTTTCACTTTTGACTCTTGAAACTTTACTACCATGTGTGTTCTTTATCTCTTACATCCATGGATAATTTTAGCCATCAAACCCAGCTTCTTAGCAACCTTAAATTCTTTTGAAAACAAGGTGGAGGGTAGATATATAAGTAATACTTTTTTTAAAAAGATTTTATTTATTTATTTGTCAGAGAGAGAGGGCACAAGCAGGGGAAGTGGCAGGCAGAGGGAGAAGCAGGCTTCCCACTGAGCAAGGAGCCCGATGTGGGACTCAGTCCCAGGACCCTGAGATCATGACCTGAGCCAAAGGCAGATGCTTAACCGACTGAGCCATCCAGGCATCCCATAAGTACACACTTTTAATTATAATTGTATTTATTTATTTATTTATTTATTTATTGAGAGGAGAGAGTGCACATCCTTGAGCGGGGATGCGTCTGGGGCAGAGGGAGAGGGAGAGAATCTTAAGCTGACTCCCTGCTGAGCATGAAACCTGATGCAAGACTCGATCTTGCATGAAATCAAGAGTCGGATGCTTAACCAACTGAGCCACGCAGGTGCCCCTAATTATAATTCTTCATTTCCGTCTACTTTTTTCTAAAAGATGACATGCTAAGCCACCTGTCTCTCCACATTCAGTTTATGCCCACTTGGGATTCTGCTGAAATACCAAGGACCAGATGCTCCATTGCACACTTGTACAAAATTCGGGCAAATAGTTTTCTTACCCTCTCGAAACACCCCCAATCAGCTTCCATAGTGCACTGTGGGAACCCCCAAAATGTTGCCTCCTTTCCAAAATGAAAAATCCTGAAACTAACTTTCAGCTTCTCATGGTGCCATGTCATACCTCCTGCAAAATCCAATTCCATTTATTCTCACAGCATACCAGCATTTTCTTGCATGATTTTTTTTTAAGATTTTATTTATTTTTTGACAGAGAGAGAGAGATGGTGAGAGAGGGAACACAAGCAGGGGGAGTGGGAGAGGGAAAAGCAGGCTTTCCACAGATCAGGGAGTCCAATGCGGGGCTTGATCCCAGGACCCTGAGATCCTGACCTGAGCCGAAGGCAGACGCTTAACGACTGAGCCACCCAGGCGCCCCTCTTGCATGATTTCTTTAACTAAGCCTTGGCTCAGCCTTCAGTTATCTGCCACTTAAACCAGTATGACCTTTACTCCCCATCTAATATCAAATGGTCTTCAAAGACGTTATTCCAGCTTATTATTCTGAACTGGTCACTCAGCTTGTCATAACATAAATCTATCATAAACCAAACCCCTGCCTCACCAACTCCAACCTTGAATCCCCTCTGGGATTTGTGATGATTGCTTCCGAATCCACTGGGTTCACCCCAAATTTGTTGTCTTCTATTTCTTTACCTGTTGCCCCCCCTTCTTTTTTTTTTTCAGAAAAAATTATTTGGCATGCCCTACCTTATAGCAATATCAATAAGGGTTCTATTAAGTCCTATCTTTGTTTTGTTTTTTTAAGATTTTATTTACTTGAGAGAGAGAGCACACACACAAATGGGGGGAAGAGGTGCAGAGGGAGAGGGAGAAGCAGACTCCCCACTGAACAGGGAGCTTGATGTGGGGCTCGATCCCAGGACCCCGAGATCATGACCTGAGCTGAAGGCAGACACTCAAGTGACTGAACCACCCAGGCACCCTAGGTCCTATCTTTAAGTCACTATATAGAATGTTCTCATCTAAGATTATCAGCATATTTCCATGTTCCAATTCTTCTCCACCCACACTGGGGGCTGAGGGGGGGTAGAGTCAGTTGGGGAAATGTTTTTAGATACCCAGGACCCACCTCCACAATCGGATTTCAGTTGTCTGGGTGTTGGTGTATGTACTGTCACACACACGTCGTAGTGGGGGAAATAGATTTTAATCGCAGGGTCACATGTAAAAGTAGTTTGGGTTTTGTCAAACCTCAACCTTTATGCATAGTTTACTGGTTTTTCTCCCCAGTTTTTAAGTTCCTGTTCCCTTTAAACTAATCAATAAAATATGGCATGATTCACGTATTGTCTGTCCAAAATCACATCTTGGAAGACAAACAACGCAGCAGAAAATACCACGCTTTCTCTTAAGTGCAGCCTGAAAAACTGTAAACGCTAAGCCCTAAGAATAAAAGAATGGCACACACCGAGAGCCCCAAGAAAATTCTCAGTTACATCTTTGCCTGAAGGCAGACCAGAGACAGAAGTTACCAGGATATTTATTCTCCAAAATACTCTTTCCTTTGTATGAGATCAACCTAGTAATTTTTGCTCTCCCTCCCTCCCATCTTTCTCCCTCCCATCTCTCTCTCTCTTCCCCCCCCCCCCCCCCCCCCCCTTGGCTCCTTCTCTGCTCTTCCCTCCCATCCTCCCTGTGGCTCCTCTTTCTTGTCAACCTACTTAATATTTATAGCTCCCTGGGCTCTGTGCTAAGCCTTTTTTCTCTTTTAATTTACCATACTCTTCTTGGGTAATCTTGCTGAAATTACTACCTCTATGCTGACGACACCTAAATGCACATCTCTCACCAGACTTCTTTCTAGAGCGCCAGCTGGAAGGCTTCTTGCCCACACAGGTATGGTCACAACTGAATGTATCTTCCTTTCCAACAAATCTGCTTCTCCTCTAGAACTCCCAGCCTTGACTATTAGCATCACCACCTGCCCAGGGCTCAAAACAGGAGTCAGGAAGCCATCCTTGATCTTCTCCCCTCCCTCACACCCCCTGCCCATGTCTACCTCTCCCACTTTCCTAGAATCTCTCTGCTCCCAATGATCTCCATGCCACTGCTAGTTTAAGGTGCCTTCAGCTCTCCATGCAACCTTGGCATTGATTTGGAGACTTCTTAATCTCCAAATCAGTCCCCCGCATCCATATTTCAATCTGTCCTACACACTGCAGTGATGTCTTAAAAACAAAACAAACATCTGCATGTGAAAGATGTGAAATCCAAATCTGGTTTGTACTGAAGTTAATAACATTGTACCGATGTGAATGTCCTGGTTTTTACACTATACTACAGTTTATATAATATACTATGATCATTGGGAAAATGGAGTGAATGGTACTCTAATGTCCTCTATCCTTTTCTTGCAAATTCTTGTGGGTCTTCTTAAACGATTTCAAAATAAAAAGTTACAGGGGAAAAAAAAAAAAAAACTCTGATTATATTCTCTGCTTTCTGCCCCACCCCTTCTTAAAGCCCTTAGATAGCTTCCCTTAAGTAAGACTGACATCCTTACATTGACTTTCAAGCCCACTCAAATTCTGGTCTACCTCATGCTCCATTTTCCTTTTTGGACTCCTACTACAACCATACTAGTCTTCTTTTGATTACTCAAAAAGGACACTCTCTCTTGCCTTAAGAACTACACATAAGTCATTCCCTCGGCTTAGAACAGTTTCCCTAAATCCTTACTGGGCTTATTACCTGCCTTGTTCTTCAGATCTCTGCTAACTGTCCCTTCATCCAGAAAGTTCCCTAGGCATTCTCTACTGATACAGCCCATCAAACTCGGCTGGTAGTTCTAGAGGAGAAGCAGATTTGTTGGAAAGGAAGATATATTCAGTTGTGACCATACCTGTGTGGGCAAGAAACCTTCCAGCAACCTAGGCATTCTCTGCTGATCCAGGAATTCTCTACTGATCCAGCCCATCAAACTCTTTTTCATATTAGCTTTCAGGACCTGGCAGCACCTTTGATTTCTCCTTTGATAAAATTCATCAAGTCTGAAATGTCTTGCTCAATATCTCCCCTCACTCCAGTCGTCCATAAATGTAACATGGTCAAAGAATTAAGGATTCTGGTGAGAAAGGATTTGTTGAATAAATGAATTAATGAATTTTTTAAATTGCTGCTAAAAATCCAAATTCTTCATCAACTTCACCATTCTCCAAAGGAGTCTCTGGATTGTAAATACATTGGTATATTGAATGATAGTCTACTTTCCTATAATTACCAATACTTTTATGAACCATCTTATGAACCAAGATTTGGGGGGCAGCAGTAGACCAAATATTACAGACTCTGGGGGGGGAAGTGGTATGTCATTTCAGGTGTTCAATAACATCAGAGAGGAGTTCAGAGACATAACTACAATGTCATAAATATCTAATAAAGAAAAGGAATTAAAATACATATTTTTGTTCTAGAAATAGCTCTATAGGAAGTCTACGGATTCACATCCAATTAAGTGTAGATCCTCGGTCTACACTTAGACCAAGGAGGATCTACAAAAGGCTAACATTGACTATTATTTTCTGCACTAGTACCTGCCCTATGTGCTCACCTAGCCACACTCCCAGTGAACTCACAGAGACACCGAGTGCTTGCTGCCTCTGTAAACCATCTGCAAGGTGACTGTATGAATGAATGTACAATGAATACTACGTAATTCCAAGAACCAAAGGATTTCCAGTAACAAGAAATCAACACTCAGAGATTCAACCCCTGGTTTTAAAAATGAGGAACCTGATAAGATCAGAGTTAACTGCTGCTGTGAACAGGATCAGAACAGAAGTAGTCTGGAATCCTGGTGACAAAACTCTACTCCATTTGCACACAGACTGTAGAATTTTCCAGAAGTGCATCCGTTTGCAAATATTTCCATCTGCCCTATTTTACCCTTGGCTCCTTCAAACTGAAGTTTTTAAAAGTACAAATAATTGCTAAATCAAGAAGTAACGAGAATGCCATTCAGATTTCTGATAAGGGCAGATGTAAGAACCAATTGAGGAACATTAAAATTCTGAATTCGGTTCTGAGATCTTTAAGACTTCTTAAGATTTTGAGTTCTTAAGTTTTATCTTCTGATGTGTTCACTTTAAATTGGATTCTAAATGAGGGAGTGGGGAGATAAAAGTCAGAGAGAGCTTTATGTCAAGATCTGGGAATGATTGCATGAGGAAGAGAAGAGTGAAGACACTCGGTGGTGTTTGGTTCAAGTTAATGCTCTAACAGTGTGCTCTCTCTCATTGACACCTGTCTTATTTATCTTTTTTAATAGTATTTTTTTCCACAAAAGGCATACAATCCCTATCTTACCTACCCATTTACGCGGCAGATTTTTTCCTCTGTGAATTATTCTTCATCATAATTCACGTGAATGAGATTTAATATCCTCCTTTGATATTAAAATCATGCGTAAAAGCCTGTAGGGGTAAGTAAATAAAGAACAAGGCCATCTCTTTTTCATACTAGCTATGTTCTAATGCCTGAGTATTAGAAGTCCAAACCCCACTTCCAGGGTTATGTGAAGATGCACAACAATCAGTGAGATAGTAGTTCACATGCTCAGAACAGATAAGCGCAGAATCAAAGGCACTTATCCGGAAAAGGCAGGGGCAGTGGACCAAGGGCGGGAAGAGGAAGGGTGCCTGACTTTGCAAGAGTGGAGAAGACCCGGTGTTTCCGAAGTCCTGGGAGTGCCCAGTTGCTGTGCTGGTATGTGGGACTAGAAGCAATGGTGCAAACGGGATTGGGATTTCCTGTAGCAGAAGGTGGCTTTTCCCACCTACATGCACCTCCCTTCAGACAACTAAGAACATGTGTACTCTAGCCCCACCACCGTGGACTTCTCTTGGGAAAAGGTTTACCCATATAAGGGAGATGTAGTGAGGGTACATCTATCTAAACATCTACTCTTCTGGACAGGTTAAAATGGATGCACCAAGGCCCCAGCCCAGGGATCAGGAGTCAGTAGATCTGGGCTAGTTCATGGTCATTTGCTTTCTTAACAAGTGCCTTCAATTATATACATGCAGATGTCCACAAAGCACCCTTGCAGAAACACTTTTCTAGATTCTCTAAGTTCTGTCTCTGTATAAAATCAGACCAGCAGAGTTCTGCCTTTTGAAGAATGATTCTAGCTTCTCAAAAGAAATGTCTTCAAGAAACTACATTTTGATACTAAACCTTGAGCTTTTTATGAAGGGTTGACGTAAGAAACAACACTACGATGACATTTGTGACACGTAAGACATTGACTGTTACACCTTTCAACATCTCTTCCTAATCTTATGAAATAAGTGTCTTTTATTATGAATTAACATTTGTATTTGAAAGTAAATGGAATATAATTAACACATGTGTGTAGATATATGGATATACACACACATATATGTAGATATACGGACATACATGTGTGCATATCCGTATATCTACACACACGTGCGTGTGTGTGTGTGTATATGTGTGTATATATATATATATGGCATTCTGCTAGCTCACTCTCAAAACCAGGAACCAGGAACCTCTCTCCCTTAGGGCAAGTAGTCCCAGGCAGATGGCAGCCAACTAGCTATCTGGTCCTATCAAAACCAAACCCTGGTGAACCAAAGTGGAAATACAGAGAAATGATGGAGGCTCTGCCTTTGATTTTAGAAGGATCTAATTCTAATATCCCTCTAGGCAAGGGAGCTACAGCTCAATTTTTTTAAAAAAGATTTTATTTACTTATTTGACAGAGAGAGACACAGCGAGAGAAGGAACACAAGCAGAGGGAGTGGGGGAGTGAGGAGCAGGCTTCCCGCGGAGCAGGGAGCCCGATGTGGGCTCAATCCCAGGACCCTGGGAATCATGACCTGAGCCGAAGGCAGATACTTAACAACTGAGCCACCCAGGCGCCCCTTCAGTTTTTTTTTTTTTTTAACCTCAAACCTACACATGAAGTTTACAGGGAATTTTGATTTTTGTTTATTTTTTGGGCTAAAGTGTGTGTGTGTGTGTGTGTGTGTGTGTATGTGGTGTGTGTAGGGGTAAAGTGGGTCCTTTTAAGCTAAAAAAAATAGCCATTTATTGCCTATATGATCATGCAATAATTTCTTAGGAAAATTTATTAGAGACAATACTCATGTAAGTCATTATTCTGACATAAAAAATTTGCCAGATCTGTCTATTTCTCATCCCCGAAACAACACCAAAAAATTTCCAAGTCTTTTTAGGAAGTCTGCACAGAGTGGGAGTGTTTCTAAATACTCAGCCATGCCTTTTATTTACCACACCTGGCAGGTGCTCCATCAAAGCTGTTCGAATGAAAAAGAAGCTCTGATCTTTATCCTATGGGCAGCTACTATGAGGCTGACAGGACACATTGATGTTTTGATGTTGGTCCTGTGAGGTCTAAAACAATTACATAAACCATACCTCATCCTTCCACATTTCCCTTCCACTTGCATGGGCTGAGCAAGACAAAAGCTGCATGAGCCATGACTTATAATCAATTCTACTGAAAATGGTGAGGTTGCCTATGGTACTTTCTATGAGAGTCTGCTGACGCGGAGCTTTACATATGGAAAGATAATTAGGCCTCTGACAGAAGCAAAAGAAAGAAACAAAACTTTGGTAAAGGCTCTTGAACCTATCTCAGAACAAAAAATGCAACTGACCATTTTTTTTTGCCATACATCACCTACTCGATGTCCTGGCTAAACACTAAAATATGGAAAAGCTAAACAGGGATGGATTGGACATGCTGACATTCTCCTTGAGGAAATAAAACTGGATCATACAAGTAAGCCTTACTATGTTCTGAATATCACGTGCCATTTTGACCAATTAAAAGTCCAAGTATTTTTTTCTTTCTGGTAATAATCAGTGTTCCTAGTAGATTTTTTGAGCCTCTTAAACACTTACAGAGCATGCTTTTGAAGTCTTTCATAATGTGAGCCTGCTTTTGGCTTCTTGATGTTCAAGTATCAGATGTCTTTAAGTACACTTAGCAGTATCCAGAATTATTTTATATCTGAATCCACTTTTCCAACAAATAAAGGAAACTTCTTTTTGTAGGACTCGCTCTTCTTTAACATTCTGAGAAAGGTCCAGAATGTTCCCTATTACACCTTTGGTCTCTCGGCTTTCCTGGAATAACAGCAAAGCGATGTTCTCTCTTCAGAAAGAACAAAGAGGCAAGAGAATTTGTATAATTGAAGTAAAATAACTGTAAACAAGCTATAAAATGGAATTGGTGGGCTGTCTCAACCATCCCCAATTTTCTTCGAGAATCCTGTAGAGAAACTTAAAGAATGTCATTTTTATAAGTACTGGACACACTCATCCCTCACATCCCACATGTCAGTACAGGAAAAAGAAGCGCCATCTTGTCACATCACTGGGGGCCCTGCAGGCCAGAGGGCAAGGCCCTCATGTAATATCTCCAATGGCTGCCAATGGTGGGTCCTTGGCTGCCCCTGGCTCACAGTTATATTTGGCCTCTCGGTGGCATTGAAAAGAATGAAATAAAAAGGAAGGAGTGAGGAATACTTTAGGCAACGCTTTAAAGTCATGTATTTCACATTTTTATAAAAAACCAGATTTCTTGCTTTTCTCGGAAAATGAGCATGTTTGCCATTACTGGGCCCATTTTCCATCAAGTCAAGGGGCGGCTGAAACCGAGTCTGAGCTGCTTCCTGTGGAGGGGGCGTGTGCTCTCTAATTCACTCTAGTCCCCCAGCCTGGTCCACCTGACTCATCTGTGGACCCTGCCTGACCCTGGTAGCCATGCACACTAACCACATTTCTGCATGGTGTGGTAAGGGCTATGCCTGGGATAGAAAGGGGTCAAAGCAGTCTGGGACAATGGAGCTCTCCTCTGGCTAACATTATATTCACTTGCTAACATTTAAAAAAAAAAAAAAAAACAGGGGCGCCTGAGTGGCTCAGTCATTAAGCGTCTGCCTTCGGTTCAGGTCATGATCCCAGGGTCCTGGGATCGAGCCCCACATCGGGCTCCCTGCTCCATGGGAAGCCTGCTCCTCCCTCTCCCACTCCCCCTGCTTGTGTTCCCTCTTTCGCTATGTCTCTCTGTCAAATAAATAAAAATAAAATCTTTAAAAAATAAAAATTAAAAAATAAATAAATAAATAAATAAATAAATAAATAAATAAATAAAAATACCAATTCCTGGAGCACCACCACCCCCTGACCCCAGGCCAAATGAATCAGAATCCCTGGTGGTGGGACCCAGACATCAGTACATTTAAAGTTCCCTAGGTAGTTGCAATGCAACCCACAGTTGAAACCCGCTGGTCGAGGCTAAGGGTCTTCATGTGCTTGTTCACATTTCTCCTGAAAGAATTTTTTAAACTGTGTACCTCCATTCATAGTTATTAATTGGTACCCGGTATTTTTCAGCACAAGTTCAAATAGTTGCCATGGATGTAATTTCTTGCAAGGGATAAATATCAGTATTTCAAAATGAAATGGCTATATCACTTGTGTTGTCCACCAGCATCCATTTTTTAAAATGCAGGACTGAATTCCCAAGCCTCAGAAATTCTCTATCATTCCTTTGTCTTTCTTTTTCATTTTCGTTCTTTTTTTTTTTTTTTTTTTGAGAGAGGGGAGGTGTGCCCAAGTGGGGCGGGGGGAGGGGCAAAGGGAGAGGGAGAGAGAGAACCTTAAGAATCTTAAGGGACTTTTTATGTCCATGCTGAGCATGGAGCCAGATGCAGGGCTCCATCTCACGACCCTGAGATCATGACCTGAGCCGAAATCAAGACACAGACACTTAACCAACTGGGCCACCCAGGCGCCCCTCATTCTTTTTTTTTCTTTTTGATGAAACTCTATTTCTATTCTACTTCCCCCACTGAATGAGAAATATTTTTTAAGCTTCAAATCTTTTACTGATCACACCTTCACATACATTTTCAGGCAGGTCAATTTTAGGAGAGAATCCATATGGAAGTTGAGAATCTCATTTCTTTCCATAGATCTATGCTCTTGTATCCCTTGTCTTAGCCTGGGATCTCCCAGAAAATGGACTGAGAAAAGAGGTTGAGTGCAGAGAGTTTCTTTGGGGGAGCTGGCCAAAGACATCTCCAGGAAGTGGAAGAGAGCAGCAGGGAAGGAGGGAGAGCCAATTCCAACAGTCATGGTATAGTCAGCATGCTGGGCAACTGGAGGTCAGCGATGGTGGGGACCCTCCCCAGACCCCGGTAAGACGCGCCTCAGAACTACATGTGGGGGACACAGAAGAGGAGGATGTTTGGATCCTGATGCCCATCTCCCATTGGTCTAGGGTACCCATGTGGGGTTAACTCACATTCCCTTCTAGGTTCACACACGTAAGTAGAGCTCAGAAGTAGGGTGAGGTTGAGAAAGAGAGGGATGTAGCTGAGGCATGGAGCTAGTAGGTGACACCTGAATGCACCCGGGTTGTTTAAATGGCTGATGGTTAAAAAGGTGGGCTGAAAGCATGGGAAGCTGGACACGAGAGAAGTCTGATATTCTCTTAGAAAATCTTGGAGTGTCCTCCACTCTCTCCAAATTGAATTCCCCATTGTCTCCAACATAGAAGAACCAGAAAACACTTTGAAGAGGTGGTATTAGATACAAGCCTCAAAAGGCAGTAAGACATCGCCAGCCTCGTGGGGAAAGTGTATTTGCCACAAAGGGAATAATAGGACCAACGGTGTAGGATACAGAATAAAAGGATGTCATTAGGAAGCTATAACAGTTTTATAGAAAAAGTGTACACCCAGAGATTATGATGGAGGGGGATGCAGGGGCTAAGCCATATTGGACTTTTTATGCCATGCTCCAGAGCTTTCTCTCTATTATGAAGACTATGGGGAGACACTGGAAGCTTTTAGGCAAGGAGTCTCACGGCCAGTGAGAGAGACAACTTGTCATAAAATGATTAAGGCCTTGACCACAGCTGAGTCTTTAGTCATGAACAGTAGGGAGGACACTGGAGAAATATTTAAAAAGAAAAGCCACAGAAATCTCTAACAGCCAAATGGGGTGGAAGAGACAACAGTTTTCAGATGACTCACAGGTTTCTGTATGGGACAATTGTATTGGTGACTAAGGAGTATAAATATAAGCAATGATTTACTCAAGTTTTAAGCAAACCAGGTCCCCAGTTTTCTGGTTGTTTTCTATGAGTCAGACCATCTGAACAAAACCATTAGAAGGAACTGCACTCTTGAAGGTCCATCTGACAAGTCCCGCCTTCCTTGATGTCTTTCCTACGTGCCCCCAACACCATGAGCTCTCTCCACTCCCACTTCCTCAGTAGAAAATGCAAATGTCTTCAGCATGGCCTACACTTGCATGCTCCTCGGAGCACGACTCTCAGAGAACACCAAGTGACTGCAGCTCTCCAGACCCAGGGAACAGGTGTCCTTCAGAACTCAGAAGTCCTCACAAACGAGTATGCACAAGCCAGGCGACAGAGAACAGAGACAGGGTGGGTGGGTAGATTCAGGCAACTAGGCTAATAAAGAAAGGGCATTAAATCCTCAACTTTCAAAAGTGTCACGCTGGCAAAATATAATGCATGTACGTATGGTTCAAACCTGGCTTGGAGATGTCCAGTTTGTGCCATTTGCAAGTCCAGATTCATGAGACTCTCTCCCAGATGACTTGCCTGACTTCCTCACCTGACTGTCCCATAGAACAGAACCATAAGTGAAGGAGAGTTGTCATCCACTTAGATTTCCCAGCTTCTGCACACAGCTATCTAACAGGAATATGCCATATCTACTGTGTTCTCCTGCTCCGAAAAACTTGGAGGTGGTAGTAAAATAACGAGATGCTGCATATGAGCATGTCAGAAGCCACAGTCACCATCATTATTATCATCACTATGAGATGACCTGAAAAATTCACCAGGAGGCTACTGCATGCAGCCAAAAGGCCAAGTGAAGGTCATATGAAAACTTGGAAGTCAAGATGTGTCCTCACAGGCCATCATTACCTGTAACTAAAAATGACTCTCATTAAAATATATCTGTCTTCATTATGTTGGCCTAAGCTTTCATCAAATTAAAGTCTTTGCCGCTAAATCAATGCCTATTAGCACTACACTTGAGACATGAATATTGAATTTTTACTGTTCTTTCTTAAAGACTCTATTTGATTCTTTCTTATTAAATAAGCAATAAAATCTAACCTCTAATTACCAAGTATTTAATTTCAATTACTGCAAATGTAGAATATATTCGCACGGCAATTAAAAGTAAGATTTTACAAAAGGCTGTTTATCAGACCCTAGAAAACTAGATGACTTTGATTTTCAATTTTATGCTCCCTACTCTAAGTATAGATAGACGCTAGGCATTTCATCTTGAACTCCATTCAGCCTGGAGGGGTCATGCTGCTGCCGTGAATTTTCTATCATGTTTATTTTTTCCCTTACTTTGAAAATTACAAGTTCAAGTTTAAACAGCATTAGTTTCCCAAAGCAAAGCCACGGATGCAAAGTAGATAAAATAACTTAACAACAACACCCAGTAAATGGAAATTCAGATAATTTTAATGTCCCACATAAAGATGCTGATAAAAATAACTAAGGTATTTTTTTTAAATATTAGGATAGCTTTTGATTTTCATGCAAACAGAGTGACCTTAGAGTTCAAATTCATGTGAGAACAGTTGGGTATATGTGCTAGTCTGGGTTTAACTAAAATTAAATTAGACAGGGAATGGGTCCCTACACTCGTAACTCTAACCAGGGCTTTTTAATGATCACAAAAATTGTTCTTGTTTTTAAAACAAAGGAAAATTTTTAAATGCCAATATTTTAAAAGCTATATGGATGATTTGGGTAGGTTGACTCATAGGGTCGGTGTAAGAATTAAATGAATTAAAATGTATAAAGCACTTAGAATATTAGGGATCAGATATAAGCGCAATGGAGAGCTTCCTTGTAGTGGAACTAAAATGAGCACAACAGTAGAATGCATTGAGTAGTTTTACCCAAGAGGTCAGAAGAGCAACGAAATGCAATCTAGACTGGCCATTAAACAACATCGTAAATCTTTAATGTGGCCTTTTTGGAATTTCTCTATTTTTTTCTGTAAACAAACAAAAGGATTATAGGACAATCAGGGTTAAAGCCATATGTTTTTACAGCTTGAAGATACACTGTCACTAATCTAAAAACAAATGCCATGCACGAAATCTTCATAGATGACTGCTTTCATGCATAAAGTCTTCATATGTGCCTCCTTACAGTGAGGGCAGAATTACAAATTGGTAAATAAGAGCAGACTCTTTAGCATTCTGGCATTTAGGAATCAAAAGTATGAGGGCTATCTATGCTGTCAAGACCCACCCCAACAGACATGGGTCAACTGTCCTAAATCCTCATTCTATCCTCAGTATGAACAGGCAGCCAAGGATCACCTCCATAAGACAAAAGTGAAAGCAACACACACACACACAGCAGTTCAGGGATAGGAAAATGATTAAAGTAGTAAGAATCATAATGACATCAAATTTGTGTCCACAGACGAGAAAGTCAAGAGGATATTGCATCGAGAGAATACAACGAAGAAAGGATAATCAGAGAATAAGAGTTCTTGGAAATTAAATAGAGCAGTCAAGATTCTGATTAAAAGGAGTACACTAACACCCATGTCATGTTTCCTGTGGGGATTGGGAAAGAAAAGAGCACAAAAGGTGAGACTGTTCTTCTATTTTAATCCCTTCTACTTTTACTGATTGTTAAAACCACATATATCGGAGGGGGAGACGAACCATGGGAGACTATGGACTCTGAAAAACAAACCGAGCGTTCTAGAGGGGAGGGGGCGGGAGGATGGGTTAGCCCGGTGATGGGTATTAAAGAGGGCACGTTCTGCATGGAGCACTGGGTGTTATACGCAAACAGTGAATCATGGAACACTACATCAAAAACTAATGATATAATGTAAGGTGATTAACATAATAAAAAAACCACATATATCAATGCAAATAATAAAACTTAGTTTTGAAGAACAAAGTTAAAGACTGCTATAGAATTTTGTGATGTGGCTTCTATCTGCCTTTAGTCATTGATTTAGTTTTTGGAAATGTCCATGTCCTTGAGCTCAAGATCGCTAGCTGTAGTTGAACAAGTTGGCTCTCTCCCTCACTACAGGGAAGGAGAATGCACACCATGGGGAGCTGTGAGGCATTTAAGTAAGCAGGTGTCAGAAAGAAATAGGACTGTGCTTTTGTTGGATAATTTGGGGCATGTTCTAAGGAAGTAGAGGTTCATTCTAGATTGGGTGTTGTCAGAAAGCAGGGGCAAATCTATACTCAAATATCTCAATCAATCTTATCTATAGGCTGGAGCAAGCCACAGCTGTACTTGGTAAAGAAGAAGTCACACACTCAGTGAGAGAGGGAGGTGGCTGGTAGTTTGCTGCTTACACGGTGGCCCAGTCTGAAATGGCTAGTCTGGAGACTGTTTGTGCCCTACAGGAGAACAATATGGCTTAGTTTTAAAGCATCAAATCAGTTTGTAAGAACCCTGAAATCTAGCTTTGAGCATCAGATCAGTTCCCGGATGTCATAAGCTGCTTTTGTTCTTTCTTTGAAGAAAACCAAAAGGATACGACTGATAATGATTACCCATAGCTTATAATCTTGATTTGTGTGAATCAGGTTACTAAGTATGAGTTTTCCTTCAAGAAATTATGGTTTCCTTAGAGATCAGATATCGAATCTTAATCCCATATGTACACCTACAAGAGTCAACTCAGATAGGTCAAGGTCTTTACTGTCCCCAAAGAGGTCAAGGAACTTGCCTAACATCACCCAGCTATCATCTGGAAGAGTCGGGACTGCAGCTGGAGTTTGAACAAAAGCCTCTTGATGCTATGCTGGAACTGTCTGCAAGTGGCATCCCAATAAGGATGGATGGATGGATGCCTCACTAGCATTTGGGAGAAGGTCATGCCACATAATTTCATTATCTATTCTATCATACACCTTTCACATGGGTTTTTCCCTTTGCTCCCCACATATATCAGATGATCAGACTCTAAGGATTTAGTCCTATGGCTTTAGACCAAAGGGATTCCTGTAGAAGATTAAAGTATGAGCTGCCACGTGCCATCCTCCCTTGACAGGGAGCAGCTACTTTGTTCTTAGGCTAGGGCTACAGATGTTTCTAGAGTTACTGCCAAAATGTTCATCCGGGAGATACACTAGAATAGCAGAAGATATGACAGATGTACCTACAATACCAGGGGCAGAGGGATGGCAGTAAAGAGGGCCTACTCTTGAGGCTAGTGCCAATAACCACCATCATAAACAACATTAAGCAAAGTGAGTGTAGCAGTTCCCTAATCCTGTCCCATTGAGAACATATTTATCTCACCATTAAATGCACCAGTCAAGAATTTATTGGAGTATAGGGGGCGGAGCAAGATGGCGGAGGAGTAGGAGACCTGGATTTCGTCTCCTCTCAGGAATTCAGCTGGATAGGGATCAAACCATTCTTAACACCTACAAACTCAACAGGAGATCGAAGAAAAGAAGAGCAACAACTCTCTCATCAGAAAAGCGACCACTTTCTGGAAGGTAGGACGTGCGGAGAAGTGAATCCAAGGCGATATTTGGGAGGATAGACAGCGGGGGAGGGGCCTCCGTCAGCCGCTTCTGGCAAATGATAGAACCACGGAGCACAAAATCGGAACTTTTAAAAGTCTGCTCCACTGAGGGACGTCACTCTGGTGGCTAAGCAGGGGGTGGAACCCTCCGGGACAGTGTGGTCTCAGGACCCACGGGTCACAGAAAGACCGGGGGTGCCTGAGTGTGGCAGAGCGCCCAGGTATCGGAGCAGGGGAGCTGGCTGCAGAGGCGGAGCCCAGGCAAGGGCTCTCAGCTCGGGGTTGCCATAAACCGTGATCCGCGGCACAGTCGGGCCCCTGCTCCTCCAGCAGGGACCCAACAAGCGGCAGATCCGGGGAGACTCACCTTCCTCCCCTGGGAGGAGCCGCGCGGGAGTGCACCGCAGGGATCTGCTGGGTTTGGAGACTCCACCCGGGGTCGGGTGCCAGAGATAGAAACGCGTGGTCACAGGCCGGGTGAGCACGGAGTGCGGCTGGAGACCGGGGAGACGGGAGTGACTGACGGCTTTTCTCTGGGGGCTCACTGAGAAGCAGGGCCCCGAGTTCTTGGCTCCTCCACAGGGGAGATTGGGAGGCCGCCATTTTCAGTCTCCGCCTCCAAAGCTGTACGGAAAGCTCGCAGGGAACAAAAGCCCCGGAGAGCAAACCCGAGCAGATTACTTAGCCGGGAGGGGGCAAGGGCGGGGCAATTCCGCCTCCGGCAAAGACATTTGGAAACCACGGCAACAGGCCCCTCCCCAGAAGATCAGCGAGAACAGCCAGCCAAGACCAAGTTTACCCATCAATGAGAACGGCAGAACTCCAGCGCTAGGGGACTACTGCACATAGAATTCATGGCTTTTTTACCACGATTCTTTAGTCTTTCAAAGTTAATTTTTTTTAACTGTCTTTTTTTCTTTTTGAATTTTTCTTTTTCCCTTTTTCAACCAACATCTTATCAATCCCTTTTTTTAAAAAAAAAACATTTTTATTTTTCATTTTTAGAGTCATATTCTATCCCTTCATAGTAGTTACCTGTATTTTTGGCTTACATATATAAGTTGTTCTCTCTTTAAAATTTTGAGACAGTTTCCTCTAACAGATCAAAATATACCCTAAATCTCTAGTATATGGTGTTTTCTATTCCCCTGCCAGATCACATCCTCTCCCTTTTTTTTTCTTTTTTTAAATCCTCTTCTTTCTTTTTTCAAACAACTTCTTATCAATTCCTTTTATAAAATTTTTTATACTTTCCATCTTTACAGTCATATTCCATCCCTTCATCATATCAACCCTTATTTTTGTACATATATAAGTTTTTCTTTCTTTAAAATTTTGGGAGGCACTTTCTTCTAAAAGACCAAAATACACCCCAAATCTAGTGTGTGGCACTGATCTATATACCAGCCTGATCATATTTGATCACATTCTGGGTTTTTTGTTGTTGTTGTTTTGTTTTGTTTGTTTTTGTTTTTATCTTTATCTTTTTCTTTTTTTTCTTTTTCTTTTTTCTCTCTTTCCCTTTCTTTTCCCACTGCTTCAGGTTTTTTCTGATTTGTTTAGAGTATATTTTCTGGGGACGTTGTTACTCTGCTAGCATTTTGTTCTCTCATTAATCTATTCTCCTCTGCACAAAATGACAAGATGGAAAAAATCACCTCAACAAAAAGAACAAGAGGTAGTACCGACTGCCAGGGACCTACTCAATACGGACATTAGTACAATGTCAGATCTAGAGTTCAGAATCATCACTTTAAAGATACTAGCTGGGCTTGAAAAAAATATGGAAGTTATTAGAGAAACCCTTTCTGGAGAAGTAAAAGAACTAAAATCCAACCAAGTAGAAATCAAAAAGGCTATTAATGAGGTGCAATCAAAAATGGGGGCACTAACTGCTAGAATAAATGAGGCAGAAGAGAGAATCAGTAATATAGAAGATGAAATGATGGAAAATAAAGAAGCTGAGAAAAAGAGAGATAAACAACTACTGGATCACGAGGGCAGAATTCGAGAGATAAGCGATACCATAAGACGAAACAACATTAGAATAATTGGGATCCCAGAAGAAGAAGAAAGAGAGAGAGGGGCAGAAGGTATAATGGAGCAAATTATAGCAGAGAACTTCCCTAATTTGGGGAAGGAAACAGGCATGAAAATCCAAGAAGCACAGAGAACCCCTCTCAAAATCAATAAAAATAGGTCAACACCCCGACATCTAACAGTAAAACTTACGAGTCTCATAGACAAAGAGAAAATCCTGAAAGCAGCTCGGGAGAAGAGATATGTAACCTACAAGGGTAGAAACATTAGATTGGCAACAGACCTATCCACAGAGACCTGGCAGGCCAGAAAGGACTGGCAGGATATATTCAGAGCACTAAATGAGAAAAATATGCAGCCAAGAATACTATATCCATCTAGGCTGTCATTGAAAATTGAAGGAGAGATAAAAAGCTTCCAGGACAAACAAAAACTAAAGGAATTTGCAAACACAAAACCAGCCCTACAGGAAATCTTGAAAGGGGTCCTCTAAGGAAAGAGAGAGCCTAAAAGCAACATAGACCAGAAAGGAACACAGACAATATATGGTAACAGTCACCTTACAGGCAATACAATGGCACTAAATTCCTATCTTTCAATAGTTACCCTGAATGTAAATGGGCTCAATGCCCCAATCAAAAGACACAGGCTATCAGACTGGATTAAAAAACAAGACCCATTAATATGCTGTCTGCAAGAGACTCATTTTCGACCCAAAGACAGCCCCAGATTGAAAGTGAGGGGGTGGAAAACCATTTACCATGCTAATGGACACCAAAAGAAAGCTGGGGTGGCAATCCTTATATCAGACAAATTAGATTTTAAACCAAAGACTGTAATAAGAGATGAGGAAGGACACTATATCATACTTAAAGGATCTATCCAACAAGAAGATCTAACAATTGTAAATATCTATGCCCCTAACATGGGAGCAGCCAATTATATAAGGCAATTAATAACAAAAGCAAAGAAACACATTGACAACAATACAAGAATAGTGGGGGACTTTAACACCCCCCTCACTGAAATGGACAGATCGTCTAAGCAAAAGATCAACAAGGAAATAAAGACTTTAAATGACACACTGGACCAAATGGACTTTACAGACCTATTCAGAACATTCCACCCCAAAGCAACGGAATACACATTCTTCTCTAGTGCCCATGGAACATTCTCCAGAATAGATCACATCCTAGGTCATAAATCAGGTCTCAACCGGTACCAAAAGATTGGGATCATTCCCTGCCTATTTTCAGACCACAATGCTTTGAAACTAGAGCTCAATCACAAGACAAAAGTCAGAAAGAACTCAAATACATGGAGGCTAAAGAGCATCCTACTGAAGAACGAATGGGTCAACCAGGAAATTAAAGAAGAATTAAAAAAATACATGGAAACCAATGAAAATGAAAACACAACTATTCAAAATCTTTGGGATGCAGCAAAGGCAGTCCTAAGAGGAAAGTATATAGCAATACAAGCCTTTCTCAAGAAGCAAGAAAGGTCTCAAGTATACAACCTAACCCTACACCTAAAGGAGCTGGAGAAAGAACAGCAAATAAAGCCTAAACCCAGCAGGAGAAGAGAAATAATAAAGATCAGAGCAGAAATCAATGAAATAGAAACTAAAAGAACAGTAGAACAGATCAACGAAACTAGGAGCTGGTTCATTGAAAGAATTAACAAGATTGATAAACCCCTGGCCAGACTTATCAAAAAGAGAAGAGAAATGACCCAAATCAAAAAAATCATGAATGAAAGAGGAGAGATCACAACCAACACCAAAGAAATACAAACAATTATAAGAACATATTATGAGCAACTCTATGCCAGCAAATTAAATAACCTGGAAGAAATGGATGCATTCCTAGAGATGTACCAACTACCAAAACTGAACCAGGATGAAATAGAAAACCTGAACAGACCTATAACCACTAAGGAAATTGAAGCAGTCATCAAAAATCTCCCAAAAAACAAAAGCCCAGGGCCAGATGGCTTCCCAGGGGAATTCTACCAAACATTTCAAGAAGAATTAATACCTATTCTTCTGAAACTGTTCCAAAAAATAGAAATGGAAGGAAAACTTCCCAACTCATTTTATGAGGCCAGCATTACCTTGATCCCAAAACCAGACAAAGACCCCATCAAAAAGGAGAATTACAGACCAATATCCCTGATGAACATGGATGCAAAAATTCTCACCAAAATACTAGCCCATAGGATCCAATAGTACATTAAAAGAATTATTCACCATGACCAAGTGGGATTTATCCCTGGGCTGCAAGGTTGGTTCAACATCCGCAAATCAATCAATGTGATACAATACATTAACAAAAGAAAGAACAAGAATCATATGATCCTCTCAATAGATGCAGAAAAAGCATTTGACAAAGTACAGCATCCTTTCTTGATCAAAACTCTTCAGAGTATAGGGATAGAGGGTACATACCTCAATATCATAAAAGCCATCTATGAAAAACCTACAGCGAATATCATTCTCAATGGGGAAAAACTGAGAGCTTTCCCCCTAAGGTCAGGAACGCGGCAGGGATGTCCACTATCACCACTGCTATTCAACATAGTATTGGAAGTCCTAGCCACAGCAATCAGACAACAAAAAGAAATCAAAGGCATCCAAATTGGCAAGGAAGAAGTCAAACTCTCACTCTTTGCAGATGATATGATACTTTATGTGGAAAACCCAAAAGACTCCACCCCAAAACTGCTAGAACTCATACAGGAATTCAGTAAAGTGGCAGGATATAAAATCAATGCACAGAAGTCAGTGGCATTCCTATACACCAACAACAAGACAGAAGAAAGAGAAATTAAGGAGTCGATCCCATTTACAATTGCACCCAAAACCATAAGATACCTAGGAATAAATCTAACCAAAGAGACAAAGGATCTGTACTCAGAAAACTATAAAATACTCATGAAAGAAATTGAGGAAGACACAAAGAAATGGAAAAACGTTCCATGCTCATGGATTGGAAGAACAAATATTGTGAAGATGTCAATGCTACCTAGAGCAATCTACACATTCAATGCAATCCCCATCAAAATACCATCCACTTTTTTCAAAGAAATGGAACAAATCATCCTAAAATTTGTATGGAACCAGAAAAGACCCCGCATAGCCAGAGGAATGTTGAAAAAGAAAAGCAAAGCCGGCGGCATCACAATTCCGGACTTCCAGCTCTATTACAAAGCTGTCATCATCAAGACAGCATGGTACTGGCACAAAAACAGACACATAGATCAATGGAACAGAATAGAGAGCCCAGAAATGGACCCTCAACTCTATGGTCAACTCATCTTTGACAAAGCAGGAAAGAATGTCCAATGGAACAAAGACAGTCTCTTCAACAAATGGTGTTGGGAAAATTGGATAGCCACATGCAGAAGAATGAAACTGGACCATTTCCTTACACCACACACAAAAATAGACTCCAAATGGTTGAAAGACCTCAATGTGAGACAGGAGTCCATCAAAATCCTAAAGGAGAACACAGGCAGCAACCTCTTTGACCTCAGCCGAAGCAACTTCTTCCTAGACACATCGCCAAAGGCAAGGGAGGCAAGGGCAAAAATGAACTATTGGGACTTCATCAAGATAAAAAGCTTTTGCAAAGCAAAGGAAACAGTCAACAAAACCAAAAGACAACCGACAGAATGGGAGAAGATATTTGCAAATGACATATCAGATAAAGGGCTAGTATCCAAAATCTATAAAGAACTCATCAAACTCAACACCCAAAGAACAAAGAATCCAATCAAGAAATGGGCAGAAGACATGAACAGACATTTTTCCAAAGAAGACATCCAAACGGCCAAGAGACACATGAAAAATTGCTCAATATCGCTCGGCATCAGGGAAATCCAAATCAAAACCTCAATGAGATACCACCTCACACCAGTCAGAATGGCTAAAATTAACAAGTCAGGAAACGACAGATGTTGGCGGGGATGCGGAGAAAGGGGAACCCTCCTACACTGTTGGTGGGAATGCAAGCTGGTGCAGCCACTCTGGAAAACTGTATGGAGGTTCCTCAAAAAGTTGAAAATAGAGCTACCATATGATCCAGCAATTGCACTACTGGGTATTTACCCCAAAGATAAAAAAGTAGGGATCCGAAGGGGTACGTGCACCCCGATGTTTATAGCAGCAATGTCCACAATAGCCAAACTGTGGAAAGAGCCAAGATGTCCATCAAGAGATGAATGGATAAAGAAGATGTGGTATATATATACAATGGAATATTATGCAGCCATCAAAAGGAATGAGATCTTGCCATTTGCAACGACGTGGATGGAACTGGAGGGTATTATGTTGAGTGAAATAAGTCAAACAGAGAAAGACATGTATCATATGACCTCACTGATATGAGGAATTCTTAATCTCAGGAAACAAACTGAGGGTTGCTGGAGTGGAGGGTGGGGTGGGAAGGATGGGGTGACTGGGTGATAGACACTGGGGAGGGTATATGCTCTGGTAAGCGCTGTGAATTGTGCAAGACTGTTGAATCTCAGATCTGTACCTCTGAAACAAATAATGCAATATATGTTAAGAAAAAAAAAAAAAGAAGAAGAAGAAGGCAGCGGGTAGGGAAGAATGAAGCGGGGGAAATCGGAGGGGTAGACGAACCATGAGAGACGATGGACTCTGAAAAACAAACAGGGTTCTTGAGGGGAGGGGGGTGGGAGGATGGGTTAGCCTGGTGGTGGGTACTGAGGAGGGCACATTCTGCATGGATCACTGGGTGTTATGCACAAACAATGAATCATGGAACACTTCATCTAAAACTAATGATGTAATGTATGGGGATTAACATAAGAATAAAAAAAAATATGCGCTAAAAAAAAAAAAAAAAAGAATTTATTGGAGTATATTATTGTATAAGAGCATTCGGGAACCTAGTGTGCATTTAGTGGGTGTCCATCGTGGATGGCGTGCAAATGATGGATGAGATGTGCAAATAAATACCCCTAACCTCAAAGAGTTTTGAAAGTATACAAGGGCACCAGTGTTGGGGTCACATTACCTGTGTTCTAATCTCACTTGTCACCCACAAGCTGGGCAACCTTGGGAAAATGACTTAAAATTTCAAATCCTCAATTTTTTAATTTACAAAATGGGAGAAAGTTAACACCCTCTGCAAAGGCTTGTTGTGAAGATTAAGGGAGATAAGGCAGAAAAGAGTTTGCAGCTCTTAGTGTAATGTTCCATGAGTGTATCTATTCCTTTTTGTACTGAACTTCTTCACTACTATAGGTAATTAATTACAGGCAGTTTGAATATGCCCCTAACAATGTAGGATGTGGAGAAATAGAATCGTGATGAGTTATGGCTACATCTATCAGTAAAAATGGTAGATAATCATTCCTTCTATCAAAAGCCATTTTGAACCATTAAACGAAAATTCTCCATGCCCATGGAAAGCAGAACAATGACTCCCCCAAAGATGTCCATTTTATAATCCCTGAACTTGCAAATGTATTACCATATATGGTAAAAGGGACTGACAGATATCATTAAGGGTATGGACCTTGAAATGGCGAGATTACTTTGAATTATCCAGCCGTACCCAATGTTATCACAAAGGGCCTTGTAAGCCAGAGAGGCAGGAGAACGAGAGTCAGTGACTCCACGTGAGAGAAGACTGGATGGGCCACTGAGGACCTGGGGGATGCAGGCAGTCTCTAGATGCTGAAAAAGATAAGGAAATGGGGTCTCTTCTAGAGCTTCCAGGGAGGAACCCAGCTCCGCCTACTCCATTTTAGCCCAGTGAGACCCCTATCAGACTTCTAGGGAATAATAAGATAATTCTATCTTGTTTTAAGCCACTATATTCATAGTAATTTTTTTATAGCAGCAATAGGAAATGGATACACTGTCTCTCAGCTTTATTAAACCATCTTTGCAAAATGACTCAGGGACATTTAGTACATGTGTGGTGTACTTGCTAATAGGACAAACTGATAGCTGGTTATTGAAGATTCTGCCTGGCCTATTATGTATCTACATCAAGTGTACCTAGTTCATTACAGAAACGTAAATCATAGAACAGCCTACCTGAATGGCCACTGCAAACCATCGGATACAAACTCCTCTCTACGTGCTTGAGAAAATCCTTGGATTTGACAGAGTGGGCAAGCAGCCAACAAACAGGGACCCGAACATGCAGTGAAGAAATAATTTGAATATATTCCAGAGGAGGGCGGAGAGAAAAAAATTGTATATGGTTCCTATAGAAAGTAGCCTTGTATGTAAAGATTGACTTCAGGACTTTTAAACATCCTTCTGTGCCCCATCTTCCTCTCACAACGGACCTTAAAGTTTGTTGCGATTTTTGCAATGCCAGAAAAATCTGAATCTCCATGCCCTCAACAACCTCACCCTTCCTGATACTTACAGAGTTCATCGTTACTTAGCTTAAGGCAATTTTCTCTATTAAAATGGAAGTAATCTTAGAAGAGTGAGTACACTCACTCCTTTATTATTTATACTGAGATATAAATAAGGTTCTCAATGCCAGAGAGCAAGTTCACTACTCCGTCCAGAACTTTCATAAAAATTAAAAAAAAAAAAAGTTCCAAAACTTTTTCTTAAGAGATCAGCGGAAAAAAAATCTTCCATAAACCTTCCAAAGATGACAAATGTAAAAGGACAATTTTTAAAGGGAGGCCTTATTGACCCTGCTATAGTGAGAATATCCTGACACTGGGGACCCGAGCTTATCCATAAACTTCCATACCCAAGTTCATGATGACTCTTTCTTCCCATGAAATGAGAGATAAGTTTCCTAGCTGCAAATGGATACTTACTTCCCCATTAAGGGGCAGAAGTTATAACTTTCCTAGATTATCGATAAAAATGTAATTCAGCCAGTATGAATCCAGAAACAAACCTTATTTAAAAATCCAAAACCTCTCAACTTAATTCTAAGTGTTTTTGCTTTAATTTTAAAGTACATCAATGTGAACTTACTGTAAAATGGAAAGATTTGCCTTGTGGTGAGGTTAAAATTGTCATGATATTTTTAGGCCATGAATCTGAACACTCTCTAGAGAGATCATCTTGGAAAAATGTCCAAAATCAAAACAGGAAATTAACAGGGTCATTAAATTAGAGTAGAAAGTGGTTTTATATATTATTTTGTCCCATATTTCTCTATCAATACATGAGCTTTCTGAGACTAAGGCATGATTCATTTTCTTTGATAAGCATATTTAACTGCACACATGTCCATACATGAGTCTAAAATTTGTATTTTCAATACTCCAGATTTTTGTTCAAGATTTAATTGGGCATTTTAGATAATCAGGAAGATTTCTCTAAATACTGAAAGAATTAAGATTTATAAAATGCATTTATATTTTTAGGCAAAAGGACAAAAGAATGAAACCACAAAGACAACTCTTAAAGATTATGAGCATTTCCTTTCTTTCCTCTCCATCTCTCGCTGAAAAAAATTAATTTTACTTGACCTGAGACATAACTTGGTACAAGCGAGCCATGCTGATTAATAGGGACAACATGACCTCTATGTTAAAAATAATAGGGATTTTCCAAGTGAGCATCCAAAAGTCTACACTTTCAAACTACTGAGGCAGGCTGCTCTTTGTGTATTTGGAGCTGAGAAATGAAAAATTCTTCTAAGAGTAACTGTTCATTGACCGAAGTAACCTATATTCAATTCTAAGAAATGACTTAGGGTTTCACATGATTTTCTTTCTATTTTATCTAAAATGTAACAGCCACACATTCAGTTACTAAGAGACCAGGTTCCAAAATAATTTGAAGCTTAACATTCAGAACCAATATGCTGTTGTTTCTCCCTCCAGTTAACCTAGCTTATCTAAGCAAGGATGCTTTAACTCCATGGCAAGCTAACACATAAATAAGCACAGCAGATGTATTCATTTACTACAGATAAAAGAGAATATTCTTCAGAGGCAATGAGGACAGTAGTAGGCTGCAGAGGACAGAGACAGGAGTGGGATCTGTGTTCTAATCAAGATGCTGTCTTTACGCAAGTTTCCTTACTTCCCTGAGCCTCGAAATCCTCCCTTGAAAACCGATGCTAATAATAACACTTATCTCAAGGGGTTAAGTGTAAAAATTATAGAGAAAAAAATCATGCAAAACATTTAGTAAAGAATTTGGCACAGATAACAGTGCTCAATATAAGCTTTCTATAATGATAATAAGTAGAATTATTATTTCTAATGCTTCCTTGTGAAGTTAAGCTACTACAGAAACTCGCCAAATGCAAACATCACTTGTAGAACCCGCTTTTTTTGTTTGCTTTTTTTTTTTAGTGGCTCTTTAAAAAGAATCAGAGATTAAATTATTTCATACTCTGAAATCAAAATGGCATAGTACTACACTGATTTGAGGATTTCTTTTCTGAAATTTACCCTTAAAGTTTACCTACTTTTGAACAAAAAGTTACTCCAACTTTGTCTCTAATTTTTTTCCCAAGTCCTATTTCTTTGCTCTGTTAACCTTTGAATGGCCTTTGGCCAAAAGCTACTGCTATACTCTTAACTGTGTCCCAAAATAGCTCTAATGGAACTTAAAATCTCAAAGTATCTCAGGGTTGGAAGAGCTCCCAAATGCCATTTGGTAGTATTTCCCTTCCCATCATCCAACATTGCCACCGTCTACTAAGTGGTCGTAGAGCTTTAGTGAAAAGTCTCCAATAATAAAGCTATCACTACTTCAAGAGGCAGCTGATGGTCAGACCACTGCAAATGTGGGAGCCATTTTTAAGAAGCCACTGAATACCTCCAAAGAAAGAAACAGGTGTCCCTGCCTCATTTTTCAACATAGAACTGGAATTATGTCTAAGACAATAACTTGAAAACTCAGCCATATCTCATCTTGACTCCACAGAGAGCTGTGATATGTTTCATTTAAGGAATCAATAAGGTATGTTCTGGGAGCATAGTGCTCTAACAATGATATCAAGAATCTGTTCTGCTTCAGTAAAGCAATACCTCCATTAGAACTCTATCTTATCTCCTTCATCTGTCAAGTGCAAAGAAGAACACGAGCTGTTTCTTGACTGTTGGGAGAATTACATGAGACTGTCCATGTAAAGTACTTAGCCCACAGTACCAGACACACAGTAAGAATTCGACAAATGGCGTTCAACAGGGCAAATAATGTCTATGGGGTAGCTAGCAACATGCCTGGCACAAAGCGTAAAATCCAAGAATGTGATTGTTACTCATTAGGCCATTTGTTTCATTACCCAAGACCTCAAATATTGCCTGCCAAAAAACATAGCTTGATGAGTACTAACACATTAAGAGCAAGGGAACTGGTGACGATGCTGATATAGGACCGAAATGCACCACCACACAGACCTTCTGGGTGAGAAGGAGAATTTCACTATTCCAAGACCCAGAAGCATGATGGGACCCATTGCACAACCAGATCTAAGACTGCTCTACAACAGCGTTAAGGACCACATGCTCTGCTCAAATAGTCCAGGCTGTCAGTAATCGAGACACAGGGCAACCCAAATTGAGAAGTTTCCAGGAAGTATTTTTTTGTCCACTACAATACAGAAATATTACTTCTTCACGAGTGGCTCTGGAATAATAGGGAGCAGTAAACAAAAAACAGAAATAACCAGCCAAGTGTGTTTCTCCATTACCTCGGATCTACCCACTTGCCCCCTTGCATGAGCCCACAGCCTCCCTTGACTGCTACCTCACACCTCAATAACCTCCGACCCAAGGCTCCAGCCTCTCCTCAGCCTCCACCAAGATGCCAGATGGTAAAGCAATCTTCCCCAGATCTCATTGTGCCACTGCCTTGCTTAGAAATTCCCCCCAATTCCATATTGCTCATCTTACCAGATCCCACCTCCTTGATCTAGCCTCCCAGCTTCTCTTCCCTTCTCTCCCGCTGGCCTATGGTCTATTCAGGATTTGAATTCTGCCACCTCCAGGGATTTCAACAGGATTGCTTCCAACCATTAACCCACCAGTTCCTGCTTTGCCTATTCCAAAAGCTAGCTCAGAATTCAATTCCTATAAGAACCCCTGCATTAACCTTTTACTGTCTGTCCTTTCACTGCGGGCATCTCTGTTTTCTGTTGCTGGTATTAACATTCCCCTGTTTCTCCTAAACTTTCTGGAATGCCCCTTCAGGATTAGCCCAGGCCCTCCATTTTATACACAAGCCCAGCAAGCCATGACTTGAGGGACTGAAGTCTTCTAATGCTTTGAAGTGTTTATAATTATATTATACTCCTTCTGGGTGAAGCAGAAATCATCCCAGTATCTTCTGTTTGCTTTCTCTTTGCAAGAGGCAGGGAAAACATGGTTGAAATCATTCTGAAGGGCAGGGTGCCTGGATGCCCTGCCGATCTACTGTAGGACAATGTTTCTTATTGATAAAGCATTTTACCATCCACAAACTGACTTTATGTTATTGAATTTGAGCCTCAAAAAAAAAAAAAGAGAATTTTGATAGTTCTTCATGATTTTTACAAGGTGATGTCACACATTAATTTATAAGAATATCTCCCGTGCCCCACCTTTCCCAAATTTGGCTGGAGATAAGTCATCAGTGACAATGTCTCTTCTCTTTATCCATGCCAACTGCATCTGATAGCACCCCCTCTCAAATTTGTTTTTTCTTCAATTGTTTTAAAGTAATGTTTATTATAACAGCTCCCATTCTTGAAATCTGTGCTTCTCTGTACTTTGCACATAGGACATCAGTAAATACTCACTGAATGAGTCAGAATAAATATTCAAAAAAGTTTTAGTCTCCATAAACCCCACAGGTATAAACACATTTTCAGAAGAAAGTATCACTTTATTGGTAAATTCTTAAATGCTGAATGTAACTGCCCACCTACCCGAGCTCCAAGTCATTTGCCGAAGCCAATAAAATGTTTGAATATAAGCTTGATCTACCCTCTCAATCCACTTCTATTACTATCCAGTTGGAGAGAGTAAAGCAGCCAGAAAACGAACCAACCAACCCTTTATTTGCTGCCTCTTCTTCCACTCTCACAACAATCAGAACACTTTCTATTTTAATGGCCACCCAGGACACAGGTCTACCCATCTTCGTTGCTGTCATCTGTTTTTTTTTTTTCTATTCCCTTTTCCGTATGTTTTTGGGCCACTAAAAACTTAGCTGAAAACAAGATGGCCATTTATATTCCTCTCACTCCTCCAGGACTCCTCCCTGTCACACACACACACACACACACACACACGTGCATGCACACACATGCACATGCAGTGCACAAACAATGCACAAACACGCACAGGCACACACACGCACACATGTGCACGCACACACATGCACATGTAATGCACACAGGCACATGCAATGCACACACGCACATGCACAGACACATGCACACACACATACACACATGTGCACACGCTCACATACAGGCACACATGCATACACATGCACACACGCACGTGCACACACATGTATGTGCACATGCACACACACACGCACACACGTGAGCAGCAGCCGGTCAATCACCACAGCTGATGAACCCCTGACTGCCTCTCTTGAAGAAATCCTAGAGCTACAAAGCCACACTTTGAAAAATCAATGTGGCTCTTTCTATTCTTTATTGCACAGAAAAAAGCCATCTTCCTTCAGCCTAAAAAACTCGCCTGCATGAGTCTGCACAGCCTCCCGGGCTTTTGTATCCGTCTGTCCTTCTGCGTATCTGACCTAGATCATGTTACATGGAAGCGAGATACTATTAAAAGAAGTTGACGAGAGTACAACCCTTATGTCAAAAGATGGAGAATGGAGTTGAAGAGACGAGGCAAGGCCAAACACTGGAGATGACATCATAGACAACTGGGGTCTAAAAAATTAATTAAGTGGTTGGGGGCGGGGTGCGGGGGGGACAGCTTTAGGTCACACAGTCAAGTGGCCCCTCCCAGGCTTTTTCCGAAGGGCTCCCCTGGAAAGTCCTCTTCCCAGCACTGTCCCTGCTGGGCGTGTGTGGCTCCTAGGTGCGACACCAGCTGCCACGCTGGAAATAGCGACTTTCAATGGAATTGAGTTATGTTTGGCAAAAATGACATCTTTTATTGAGGCTTTTGGGTTTCTTCTTCTTTTTTTAGTGTTTTGAAATAGAATGTTGAAAATATTCCTACTGCTCTGCCTGCTTTCTGCTTAAAAGAGTTTCTTGCTACTTGTAACATGCTAATGCAATCTGACTATGCAAATCGCAAGGTTTAATTGTTTTGTATTTTAAATAGGATCTCCCTCTTAAAAACCGATTGCTCTCTCTGTATGAATAAGGATTTTTTTTTTAATATTTAACCAACAGTTTTTACTTGATCTTTCTCTCCCCGTGAGGGGCCAAACATGTAGGAAGTGGGAGCGGAAGACAGAAGAGGGTATCCCGGGTCGGTTACAGACTTGGGAGAAGTATTCAGAGTTCATGCCCTGCAGAACACGACGCAGTCTGTACACTACTGGAAAGGCTTGGGAGGAACAGAAAGGAGGAACAGAAAGGCATAAAAACATAGCAGAGGCTGCATGAGCCTGAAGAGTCAGAAAAAGTCATTCCTTTCCCTAGCAGTGTGACCGACTAGCTGGACATCTTCCAATCAGTCCCTTCATCTCTCTGGGCTTCACTCACAAGGGACCGACTCGGTATCCATGTCCATTTCACTGCAAAGCCAAGTGCTCTTTGCCACCACATTGCCCTGCATATCATAATTTAAATTATGAAAAGTGAAGCCTATGGGTGTCTAGTAGTTTATGAGAAAAACAGGAAGTTGGTACAGAGGTCTAAAATCACTGTTCCATGTCGCCAATTAATGAGGGATTTTGGTAGCTGTTGAATCAAAATTAAGCTCTCCTGCTGCCAAGTTGAACCCCATAGAGCTTTTGCAATTTTTGATTCCAATTTCTGCTGAATACAACCTGGTATACATATTAAATGACACCATAATATGCTGACAGTATTTCAAAAAATCAATTTATGTGCCACGTCAACCTGGTACAGCATTCATATGAATCTGGAACGTGAAAATTACTTGACCCGGTTGACACTAACGTCAGACTACTGTGGACATCAATATGTTTAAGGATGAGCTAAAAAAGCTGGAGATTTGAAATACTGTATTGGGCTCACTAATTCTACCTCATTTCAATTTTTCTGATATGTAATAAAAATTAAAGATCTGAACAAAACAAATTGGTCTGGCACTTTCATCATCAAATGTATTTCCATGACACACTCAGATCTGGTTCAAGCCTCCTAGGTCACAGGAGTTTTGTACATTTTAACTAGTAACCTCTCTGGCAATTATGCTTATGAATCTAATGAAAAAAAAAGGAAATCCAGCTTCAGAAACTTATCAGGATGATCATGCATGATCCTACATACACACACTCCACACATTCCTTTGGAGTGGAAGATCTATTTCAAGATTGTTTTTTCTTCTTCTTTGTTGACTAGAAAAAGCAGTACATACTATTCCAACAACCTACATTTTTATTCCTGGTTTTAAACCCAAGGCTTTTTTTTTTTTCCTGCTGCAATATTGTATAATTAGTATCTTTAGTAAAGTTTGGTTATACAGTGCTCAAGCAGTGGTTTCCTAGGAAGCCAGTAAATGTTTTAAGAGAATCCAATGTAAGAAGTCTAGGCTAGCCACTGAGGCACAATGACTAGGATTCTCCACAGCTAGAGCCCCCTAACCCAGGAAGGGTAAAGAAGATGTGATCAATTACTATGTGGGAAAGGCTCTTTAACGGTATTATACAAAACAAAAAACAAAAAAAAAAACACATATACGACTGTACCTAACCTATTTCCTGCCTAAACTCCATCCTCCATCCATAAAACAATGCTTTCAGCACAAAATAAAGAAAACCATGACAATTCTGTCTCGCTCTGTAGGGGGTATATTGCCACATCGCAAGAAAAAAATACCACCCTTGCCTCTCATTCTTGGTATGCAGTGTAGCTTTACACAAAAGAGCTGCAGATCAACGGGGGTAAGGGAAAAACTGGACTCTGCTATAGGCTCTGTAATCTTCTGCTTTTGTAGAAGTATAATCCCTCTGAACTTGAACTTCCTCACGCTCTGCCTCCATGGAAAACTCTACAAACATCCCTTCAAAAAATACACCCGAAAGAATGTATCGAGCTGTTGAGGCCCACAGAAATGCCCAAAATGACTGGATTCCAGCTAATGTTTTGAACACCCCACATTCTACCATTGGCCCAACCTTGAAGCCTCTTCTCTTCTCCACCAATGCACTCAGTATCAGCCGACAAGCACTGTAGACTGTCCCTCCCGCGTCAATCACCTTTCTGTCAGCCAACTGTTCCAAGTAAAGAGTTCATGAACCCTCCCTACCTAGCCTCACTACCTAAAACACCCCCCAAAGCACAGCCCATCCTACAAACAGCTGCAGATCAGTCTCCCGCATAAATCATCGGAGTAGCCGCCCTATCCAAAACTCTCCAGCGGGGCTTCACGGCCCACCTACAGAGAGTTGTCGATTCTCTAGTGATCTGCAAACCTCTCTACCAACCAGGCCCAGTTCCGTTCCCAAATTACTCCAGTCCTCACCCTCACCAACTCTGTACTTTAACAGAACTGAAATAGTCAAGATAATATTCATGATTCCCCAAAGCACCATATGGCTTCATGTCTCTGCAGCTTCCCCGAAGTGTACTTGTAAATCTACCACAGGGGTGACAAAATTTCCCTTTTCCATATATTTCTCCAAATACAGTTGGAGGGCCCACTGTGGAGACAAACTGGTTCCACATATAATTACCAGCACAGTCCACTTCTTCCCAGTGGCCCTGCCCACCCCCGAGCTGAAGCTATTCCCATCCCTAATGTGGATCCTGCAGCGGGGCTCCTGGCTTCCAGCCCTGTCCTCTCTCCCACAGTTCATTCCCCATTTAGCCTACAGAATGGTCTAGTTCTTCTATTTCTTCAGCAGCTTTATTTATGCATAAATGATAAGCAATAAACTGGGCCTATGTAAACTATATAATAAGCAAAATACACAATTTGATGTTCTGACATGTGTATACACCCGTGAAAGCATGACCACAAACAAGATAATGAACACAGGTGCCACCCCGAAGGCTTTCTCATGACGTCTGCAACCTCTTCCAACCATCCCTCCCTCTGCCCTCGGTGACCACTGATTTGTTCTCTACGCCACAACCGGCATTTTCTAGAATTTTATAGCAGCAAAAAGTGGAATAATACAATATATACTCTTTTGTTTCCAACTTCTTTCAACAGCATATTTTGAGATGCATTCACGTTGTAGTGGGTTTGAACAGTTGATTGCTTTCCTTTGCTGACTAGCACTCTACTGGATGAATACACCTCTTTGTTTTTCCATTCACCTGTGGGTGAGCTATAGCTGGCTTCCAGTTTTTAGCTATTATAAATAAAGACTCTATGAACATTAGTGTGCAAGTCTCAGTAGAGACATCTGTTTTATTTTTCCTGGGTAATTCCCTAGGAGTAGAATGGGTAGGTCATATGGCAGATATATATTTAACATTAAAAAGAAAACCTGTGTAAATGTTTTCCAAGTGCCTATACCATTCTGTATTCCATCAGCAGGGTATGAGATCCCCAGTGCCTTCAGACTCGGTGTGGTCAGCCACTGAGCATTAGCCATTCTGACAGATATGTAGCAATACCACACTGCGGTTGTAATTCATACTTTCCTAATGACTAAAGATGTTGAGAATTTGTACATATGCTTCATATGCTTGAGGTTCTTTTTATATTCTTTTATATGTATGCTTGAGGTTCTATTTATATTTATATATTATATTCTTTTCATATTAATACATCCTTAATCAGCTATATTATTTAGAAATATGCTCTCCCAGTCTATTACTTCCCTGTTTATTATTTGCTTATTTACTTATTTATGAGAGAGAGCTAGCATGCGAACAGGGGGAAGGGACAGAGAGAGAGGGAGAGAGAGAATCTGAAGGAGGTTCCATGCCCAGTGTGGAGCCCAACACGGGTTTGACCTCATGACCCTGACCGAGATCATGACCTGAGCCAAAATCAAGAGTCTGATGCTTAACCAACTGAGCCCCCCAGGCATCCCTCTGTTTATTCTCTTTTAAAGACAGAAGTTTTTAACATAATGATGTCTAATCTATCAGTTTGCTCTCTTGTGGAATGTGTTTTTGGTGTCGTCTTGAAGAAATCTTTGCCTGCTCTTACACAAAGGCACAAGATTTTATATCTTACATGTTCTAAAAGTTGTATAGTTTTAGGTTTTGCATTTAGGTCAGTGGTCCATTGAAGTTTTTTTTTTATCTTATATGAGGTATGTGTCATATTTTTGCAGATGGATATCCAATTGTAATTTATCTTTCTATGTGGGTGCCAACACCACACTACTTTGGCCTTGTTGCTTTATAATAAGTCTTAAAATAGCATTAGTCTTCCAACTTTGTTCTTTTTAAAAGTTGTTTTGGCAATTCTAAGGCCCATATACACTTTTTTTTTTAAAGATTTATTTATTTATTTGAGAGAGAGAGAGAGAGCGAGCCTGCATGCACAAGCAGGGGGAGGGGCAGAGGGAAAGGATCTCAAGCAGACTCCCCACTGAGTGGAGCCCAACTTGGGGCTTGATCCCACAACCCTGAGATCATGACCCGAACCAAAATCAAGAGTCAGACGCTCAACTGGCTGAGCCACCCAGGTGCCCCGAGGCCCATATATACTTTAAAAATCAGCTCCTCAATTTCTACAAAAATGTCTGCTGGAATTTTTATTGGGATTGTCTTGAAACAATATATCAACCTGTGGATAACTGACAACAGTATCAGGAATGACACACAAATGCTGTATATATCTCTCCATTTTTTTTCTTCTTAAATTTATCTCACTAATGAGGGCACCTGGGTGGCTCACCGGATTAAGTGGAGGACTTGATTTCAGCTCAGGTCATGTCTCAGGGTCGTGGGATCAAGCCCCATGTGATCTTGGGGCTCTGTGCTCAGCAGGGAGTCTGCTTGAGATCCTCATCTTCTACCCCCCCCACCACTTGCTCTCTTTATCTTTTTCTCTAATAAATAAATGTTTAAAAAAATGTTATCTCACCAACGATATGTAGTCTTCAGTACACAGCTCCTTCACATCTCTTGTTGGCTGCATTCCTAAGTAGTGCATATTTTTATGGTACCAGACAAGGTACTTTGGTTCACTTTCTGATTCCAAGTATAGAAATACAATATATTTTGTGTATGGATGTCGTATCTTGCACCTTGGTTGAGTCGCTGCTTAGTTCCATCAGCTTGTCTGTAGATTCCATCACATTTTCTATATATATGATAGTCTTGCCCACAAACACAGCCATTTATACGTCATCCTTTCCAGTACAAAGCTCTTTGCTTCCCCTTGAATTACTGCATTGGCTAGAATCACCAGTATACTGTACAGAGAAGTGAAGAGAGCAGGAATCCTCATCTTGCTCCTGATCTTAGGAGGAACCTTTGGGAAATATCTCCTCCTTTTTGGAAGAATATGGATAGAATTTGCATGATTTCATCCTTGAATGTTTGGTAGAATGCACCAGTGAAGCCCTCTGGACCTATAATTTTCTTGATGGAGAGGTTTTTAACCACAAATTTAATTTCTGTAACGGATGTGCTGCCAGTCAGGTTATCCGCTTCTTCCTGAGTGAGCTTGGAGAGTATGTGTCTTTCAAGCAGTGTATTCATTTCATGTGAGCTGTAAGATTTATCAGCATCAAATTGTTCAAAAACTTCCTTATTATCCTTTTAGTATTTGTAGAATCCATAGAATGTCTACCTCATTTCTGACAAAGCCTCTCCCTCTATTTTCCTCATTAGATCTGGTTGGAGGATCATCAGTTTTACTGATGTTATCAAAGAACCAACTTTGGGCTTCATTGATTCTTTCTCGATTTTTCCACTTGTTCTCTATTTCATTGATTTCTAATCTAATTTTTATTTCCTCTCTTCTACTTACTTTGGGATTCATTTGCTCTTATTTTGGTCATTTCTTGATAGGAAAGAATAATCCTTCTACACATGTAAATCAGATACCAGCTCCCACTAGACAACCCTGATGTTTGCTATTGCTCTGGAATAAAACCTGGGCTCCCTAACAGCCTCACAGAAGCTTATGTGTACCTGTGTCCCTAACCTTATGTCCCACCGGCTCTCCACTCACCCACTGTGCGCAGCCCTCCCATACGCCCAACTGGTTCCTGCCAACTGGGCCTTTGCACTTGCTCTTTCTTCTCCCTGAGTTTTCCCTGAGGACTTTTTTCTCAGGTCTTTGCACAGCTGCCCTTTTCCCACCAGTGTAATTTCAGATCTGGCAAAACCTCTTGCACAAAGGCCCTCCCAGACTTTCCCATCTAAAGTAGCCCACCAACTCACCATCTTTGCTCATTATTATAGCATCCTTCAAACCATCTCTACTGTCTCCATTTATTTGCTTGCATTTTGGTTTTGGTTTTTGTTTCTCTCTCCCTGGCTTCTGTCTGCTTATGGAATGCTAAGACACTTTTGTCTCTTCACTCTTGTGTCCTTACCACTCTACCCATTGTGAAGCACATAGCAGGTGCTCGGGAAACATTTGGTGAGTGAATGAGCACCCAGGCACCATCAAATGAATCTTTTTTTTGTCTCCACCATTAAGGTTTTTATCCGAGTAACATTTCAGTGACATATTCCAACTACAACAAAAATTCTTTTTCTCCATTTCAATCTGCAGGTCCTCTAGAGATGGCCAGGCCCTTGCTTGTGGATTCAAGCTTGTTTTATAGCTGGTCCCAGAGTGGGGCTTTAATTATTGTCTCTGCTACTGAAAACAGGCAAGGACCTAAGTGAATCTAAGCATGACTGACATAACTTCTCCCTCCCTGGAAAGGTGCCAATTTCTTAAGAAACTGCTTGTCCATGAAGCTGGGTCAAGATGTAATTCCAAGCTACAATTTCATGAAGGTGTTTCTCTTTTTTTGCCCTTAATTTCTTTTTTTTTTAATTGACAAACTTGAATTTTAAAAACCTGCCCAATTAAATTCACATAATTATTATGAGGATGAAATGCAATAAAAGGGACACTTTGAAAACTTAGACATGATCCAAATAAGAGGACATTTTGAACAATGAAAATGCTGTGTTATATTAACCCAAGATATGGCATGTTTAATAAATAAGAATTGCACTGGAAGAAGAAATGTGGAGAGTTCATTCCATTGCCTCAAGTAGGAGAGTTTCCAGCCTCTTTTTTTTAATTTTTTTTTTTTTTACTAACATATAATGTATTATTTGTTTCAGGGGTACAGGTCTGTGATTCAACAGTGTTGCACAATTCACAGCACTCACCATAGCACATACCCTCCCCAGTGTCCATCACCCAGCCACCCCATCCCTCCCACCCCCCTCCACTCCAGCAACCCTCAGTTTGTTTCCTGAGATTAAGAGTCTCTTATGGTTTGTCTCCCTCTCTTGTTTCATCTTGTTTCATTTTTCCCTCCCTTCCCCTATGATCCTCTGTCTTGTTTCTCAAATTCCTCATATCAGTAAGATCATATGACACTTGTCTTTCTCTGATTGAGCATAATACTCTTTAGTCCCATCCACTCATGAAGGTGTTTCTTAGAATTTCTCAGTCCAGCAAAAAAATGCTCAGCCATGTAGAGTTGTGGGCACCAGTTTTCCTAGCTGAACCGCCCCATCTTGAATGGTGCGTTCTCCCAAGTTATAACACAAATCAACAACTGTCGATCACAGTTGTAACATAGATATGTTATGTAATGTAATGTAACATAGATACCAGGCACAGAACCCTGTGTTTAAACCTGGATTAGCTAATTTAATCTCAACAATTCTGTGAGGTGTGTAGTATTATTGCTGCCATTTTGCAATAAGGCAACTGAGGCTCAGAGGGGCTTAATAACTTGTCCAAAATCCAATCAGTGTTGAACCTTGGCAGGGTTGAGACTCGATCCATCCAGTTCTCTGATTCCAGTGTCCTCACCTAAACACTACTTTGTGCCACATCCTTTCCCAGTGGGGACAAGACACTGACTTGCTCATTGCTATTTTTCTGTCATGTCTCTTATGAAGTAGAAATTCAGTAAATATTTATTAAATTGACTTGACTGTTACACCAAATAATATGTTCCTAAGTTAGGCTATAATTTAGATTAGTGGCATAAGAGCACTAAATCTTGTATATCCCTAGCCATAGTTTTGGTGATGTTTGGGGCTGTGTCTTCACAAAAACAACACAAAACAAAAAACAACGGAAAACAAAACTGAGCAATACTGTCAATAAAATTGACTGACTAGTAATTATATGTTGTCATATCCAGAACCAGTTCAAAAAAATTTATATGTAAAATGACAATAGATTTAAAATATCAATTTGTCCCCAATATCTAGATTTAGAATGATGGTTTCTTGACCACCAGGGCTCAATCTTTTTAACTATGAAACATTTCCAAAACTTTGAAAACTACATAAAATAAGCTGTCCATGTAGCCACGAGTCAATTTTAGTAAACGTTAACACTTTGCAATATTTGATTCAGCTCTCCCTTCTCTCTTTCTGAATCAAAGAACTTGATATAGCTAAAGCTTCACTTCACATACCGGTATAATTACCTCCTTCCTTCTTCACAAAACACTACATTCCTGAGGTTGGAGATCATTCTCATGGAGACTTTTACAACTGCACTGCATGTCTAACTATCCATAACCAACAAATAGCATCATTTTATGTTGGAGATTTTACATAAATGGTATCACATTGTATATATCTTCCTGCAACATCCTTATTCACTCCAAAATGTTTTTCAAATGCATCCATAAATTACCATTGAATAAATTTTAATTAAATAAAACACATGCTTTTTCCAAGAAGAAAGAAAAGAGTGCAGCTTTATTCAGAAGCATCAAAAATATGTTCGAAAGGCTTTCTGCTTCTTTTCAGGGTCTCGTACTTATGCAACTGTCTCTCGTCATTCACTATTTCTCCAGAAATGCCTTTTGGTATCACCATATATTTTAATTTGGATTGTATTTTTAGCAAAGTTATACATGAAGATGATTTAAAGACTCAAATCATTGCACAAGGCTTGTTACACAGCAGGTTCTTCCCAGGCCAGCCCCCATTATCTCTGGTCCCTAGAATCAAACATGTTTAAAGGTTTTTGGTTTTCCTTCCATAGATCTAAAAAAAAGAATCATCTAGCTAACATACTTACATTGCCACTTTTTGTTTTTAGTTTTGTAATTTTCTCTTCACTTCCTACTGTATGGAAAAAACAGCCTCGGCCCTCTTTCCCCTCCCTGCCACCCCCACTGGGTGCATGTGCATGCATGCACACACATACACGTGCACACACACATGTGCACACACACTTCCGACCTACCTCCTCCTCCCCATATTAGAACGCACTGTTTGTCAGATCAGCGCTGACTGCTTACGTCGCGGTGACCGTGTAAACGCTCTTCACAGCCGATTTGTGCCGCACACCATGAGTACTTGGTTTCTGAAGAATGTTTTGTTTTCTGATTGTTAACAGCTGTTGTTTTCTGAGTTCATTTCTTTTTTAGGTAATTGGCTTTTTTATGTATTTACCTCAGACTCTCCCGTAGGTCTATAAATCTCTCAATACATTCATACGAGTTGAGAATGCTGTCAAGTTCATCCACACAAAGTCACTCCCAAGGACAATGCCATTCCTTCGGTGGGGGGGGGGGGGGGGGCAGGCCTGTGCACCTGACGTGTCGCACACCTTTCATTGCGAGGTGTCCCTGCCGCAGTGACCCGGGACTCCTGCTGCCTCTGACTTTTGTTGGCTCCCCTGCTTCATGGACCTCACTTTCCTGATCTCTTTGTTTCTGGTGGAGCCCATTCTTCATTATCTTCCAGAGAAAGGGTGTTTGGGGGTAAACCCCAAGACCTCAACTATTTGAAATGTCTCTTCCATCATCACAGTCAGTGACAATGTTATCGAATACAGAATTCTCTGTCGAGGGATCATTGTTCCCTTTGAATTTTGAAAGCACTACTCCATTGCTTTTAACCCAAAGAAATACAAAGTTGTGCTGATTCCAGATCCTCTGAAGTTTATCCCCCTACCTCCCCAGAACCTGAGGCTTGCCCAGTATTTTAAAATTTCATAATCAAACGCCTTCATTCATGGGTCTAATTCATCACCCTGGGACTTGACAACCTGGAACCATATGTCCTCCAATTCTGAGAATCTCCCCTCCCATGAACCTCCCCTCTTTCTGTTGTACCTCCTGGATGCATCCTGTAATTTATTTTTCCTACTTTTTCCAAATCTTTGCCATTTGTTCAATTTTCTAGAAGATTTTCTCAAATCCAACTCTTAATTGAGCCTTTCATTCTGCTATAATGTTTCTCATTTCATTTCCAAGAGCTGGTCCTGTGCTCTGCCAATTTTTTTTTTTCTCTTTCAGCAGTACCCTCTGTTTCATTCATGCGATTTCTTTTCTTCTTTATCAGAAGTTTGTATTATGGGTGATTACTTCTTCCTGCATAGTCACTGTCTCTTCCAAGTAGCTGTTTTCCATAGTAAGTATGTGTTTTACTCGAATATCCTGTGAACCCTGACTGATGAGTTTGAGTCATTCCAAAGGCTGATTAGAAGCTCTGTGTCTGAGGATGGGGCTTATTAACAATGGTCCTCATGGCAGGGGATCAACCCTGTGTGTTTCCTTGTAGAATCTCAATGTCAGCATCTTTACCTTTGTTTCCTCCCCTGCCTCCCACCTCTTTTCAGCTGTCAAATAACCCAGAGAAGATGCTTCTCATCTCCCACCAGGAGGAAACAATTCTGACTACCAACATACTAGAAGCTGGATGGGAGACAAAGACCGAGAAGTTTCTAAACTCAGTGGTAGACTTCCACTTAACCTCACGGTTTCAAGTTCACAGTCCCTAACTTGAACTTTGCCCCATCTTTCCAAGTCCAAAGACCCTTTATTTTAAATTGGTAGATAATAAACATCCAGTCTTCTGCCAGTGTGGGGAAGGGGCTGTCCCAATGGTCAGAGGAGCCAACTGGCCCCAACTCACAAGAGCCAACTATTCAATTTCCAGACGTTGTCATTCTGGTTGCTGAATACAGTCATTATTAAAAATTAAATTATGTAAACATATAATAATTATATTAAAACAAAGATAATACCAAAAAATTCATAACTTCCTGGTTAGTCTACTATCATCCATGCTCTTGAGGTTATTTATATACTTTTTCTGTATGGGAAGAACAGTGTCATACAACTCTTCTCTTTGTTCAACAATGTCATATTGGCAACTTGAAATTGGCCATGGCAGCAGTATTTACACCACAGAAATTGGCAAATGCTATAAATTGTACTGGGTATTTTTGGGTTGGTGTTTTTTTTTTTTTTTTGGACAACTGGTTGTTAAACCTTTGCTAGAATTCCACTGGACAGATGTCTCATCTCCCAAAGTCAGGTAGGGATTCTGGCGGTCTTCCTACTTCCTAAACACATTTCAACCAATTCATCTTTTTAGCCTGACATTTGCCACCGATCCAGAGTCACCAGTGTTCCTAGCCCTCATATTTTCTGAAAGTAAACAGTGAAAATCCCATGGTTTCTCAGCATTTCCCATTTTCACTCTTCTTTTGCCTACTAAATCAGAAGTCTCTCTCCCTCTTCAGCATCTAAAATGTTCTGCTGGGACCTCCTCTCCTGTTCTCTCTGTCCTTATGGAACATTTGAAAACACTCTCATTGTTGTTTCAGTGAAGTTTCAGAAAAGAGTGGAAATCTATGCCTCTATTTGATCTTTCATCTTTCACCGTAAATCATGTAATATACTAAAAGGATGGGACTTCAACTCCCGAAAGCAGATTACAAACTTCGGGAATCAGAGAACAAGTTATCTGGAGTCTGTCCTTGGAGATAGCATTGGTCTGCTGGAGGCGACTGGGTGGTTTAAACAAGAGAAATTCATTCCTCACAGTCCTGGAGGGTGGGAAGTCCAAGATCAAGCTGCCATCAATTCAGTTTCTGGTGAGAGCTCTTCCTGGCCACCTTCTCTTTGTATCCTCCCACAGCAGAGAGATGGAGAGAGAAAAAGCTCTCTGGTGTGTCTTCCACGAGGGTATTAATTCTATCATATCTGGGCCCCATATTTATGACCCCATAACCTTCATGACCATCTTATGGACCCTGTCTCCAAATACATTCATGTGGGGGGTGAGGGCTGTGACGCAGGGCTTCAACACATGTATCGGGGGAGGATACAAAGATTCAGGCCATAAAAGGAAGGTACTTTTGCACCTTTTCCTACTGCCTAGAAGGTGGGTCAGGCTACAGAACCTAGCCAGCAGCTACTTCCTTGGCCAAAACCTCTTTGCCTTCATGTTGGATCAAAACCATTTTGTGACCGAAGTCACAGAAAGGGAACTAAAGGCACTCAGAATCATCCTTTGTACCCAGTTCCAGAAGCTTACTGAAGGAATGCCCAGCATTGGACTAATCTCTAGAGGGTTCATTTTTCTTAGGCAACATTTATAACAACCTCCCAGACAATTCTCAGCTACTGTCATCCTTACCCATGTATGGTTTTCTCCCACAATCTGGGTAACAAATGTATTGACCACTTCCACTCTTGGTCACTTTGCTCCCCATCCCCAAGGTGTGAAGGGTTTCTTTGGCACTAGTAGTCAGCGTGGTGTGGTCCCTTTAAGGAATGTATGTTGTTGGATAGGAGCATATACAGTAAGTAAGGGCTTCCCTGCTGACAGTTACAGCTGTAACACTTGCAGAAATCCCGAAACCCCATCCACCAACAAGATGTCTGTTCTTCCGTCAGTGCCACATGCATGATTGAAGAAACTAGGATTTGTACGGGAAAATGCAGGGGATTCAGCAGTGAACAAAACAGGAAATGTCAGAGAACTCACATTTGCAGGCCTGAGCATGGTTTCTTAAGTCACTGCCGTAACTGCAACATTAGACATTCAACAAGTTTTCCAGAATATTCCCTCATAAATTTCAAAGGTTTACAGTATCCGTTTCAACACTAGACTGGACACTTTCTATTTTCACCTCCCTAATGCCTCCCTATTCTCTCTTATTGAATCAAATATGTTCAGTAATTAAATTTTTTTTTTCCTGAAGTTGAAGTTTTCTTTTTCAAAGGGCTCATGGTAAGTCCACACACAATGAATGGAATTATATTCACAGCAGGATGTTTCATCATAGAATTTTAGTACACTGGAAACAAAGAGAACATTTTATAAGATTCCAGAGAGAATATATTCCAATGACGGTCTCTTTGTAAGCGATTTCTAGCAGAGTGTCTGGCACAAAAATAAATGATTCTAATATAAATGAATTCCTCATGAACTTTATTCCACACAGTGCCAGGTCAAAAATGCCTCAGTAGAGGTCTTCTAGCTCAACTACATTACTAAACCATTCTCCTCAGGTTAAGTATTTAGAACACATTTTTCCTAGAGAATGAGGAGCATAACTTGTAGCCAGACTCCCAAGAGAGTCCACAAACATCTCCGTAACATTGATGGAACAAAAACATCATGTATTGAAAACTAGAGGGGAAAAAATTACTACCACTGCTTCAATGCTAGTTATTAAAATGGAATATATAGGTGTGTGTACACATGTGTATATTAATGTCTTCCCTTAGAATGCTGGGGTACGTAAGGCAAAGCCCATTTAATATAACTACCTAGAACTATGTCAAATTATGAAATGGGTATTTTCTCTCTGACCATATAATGTGTAAAACATGACTTCTCCAATTTTTCCCCATCCCTGACCCTCACCCCATCTATTCCCAACCTTCTTTTAGGAGTAAGGGTGCATATTGGTGTAACGCTCAAGCATGAGATGAGCCTCAGAGAAGGGCTCCCTTAGGTGGGGTTCCCCAGAAGCCGACCCATGACAATGAGTCCTGTGCAAGAAATGTATTAAGGAAGTGTTCCCCAGGAAAGAAGCTGAGCAATGTGCAATTTCAGGTGAAGCTACAGAGTGCAGCAAGGGAATTTTGGAGGAAAAAAATTCTCTTCCAGGCAAAGGAACCACGCTGTTATGCTCCTACACCTGTCAGTCACTGGCAAGGTTTGCCCTGGGGTGATAGAAACACCCAGACCTTTCCACCTCTAGGCTGATGCTTGAAAAGCCTTCAGCAGCCCAAGGGAAGTCTTCCAGAACACAGCAGACAGGCCTCTGGAAGCAAACGCAGATTTAAAGGGGTAAGGGGCACCCCAAGATTGTGAAAGGGAGCCCCGAGGATGAGGGTAGAGCTCAGACAGCATGGTTTACCATTTGTGAAGCTACCACAGGGGAAGACTTGGCCATTTCAAAGAGCCGGGAATTTAAGATGTGAAGGTGCTTTTCCATGTTTGTTTATTTTTCTCTAGACTATCTCAAAAGGTAGGCATATGAGGACACTTTCCCTATCAAACCATCCCTGCTTCTTAAAAAAAAAAAGCCAATGCAATAAATAAATAAATAAATAAATAATTAAAATTTTTAAAAGGTGGATGCTTGTCCACATGTTCTTGTTATGTATATATACTTCCAGCCATGAAGCTCCCTCTCCAGGAGGAGTTTCTGCACCTGACCGCATGGTTTCCATGCCAGCTCACCTTGCCCGTTCCTGCTGGGTTTGGCTTCTGTGCTCTGCCACCCACTCCCCATTCCACCCCCCCCCCCCCCCCTTCTGGAGCTCAGCAACATAAGAAAGGTAAAGAAATGGTCCAACGAAGGGACTAAAGAATTTAGACCCAGAACATCATCTGGTCCATCCATCCCGACGAGGTCGGCATTACTGTCACATACATTTCATAGATGTGGAAAACGAGACTGAGAACTTAAGGAACTTGCCCAAAACACACGAGAAGGCAGTCAAGCCTGAATTCGAGCACAGCCAGGCTCAGCGGTGCGCTCCTAACCACTGGGCGATATAGCCTCTCTTAATCTCTGACATAGGTTCTTCGGGGTATTTGTCAAATGAAGAAATTAATGTCAAAGAGATTAAGAGTAATTTGCCCATGTTCCCAGAGCCGGTCAAGGACATAAGTGAGAACCTGACTTCAGGTCAGAGGACCCCAAAATGCACGCCCTTGCCATGATATTTCCCATGAAAGGAAAGTTGGTTTTTCCGCAGCCAACCTGGGGTGGAGGGCATCCAGAGGAGCTGGCTCACTCTTCTGCTCTCGGGACTCACATGAGGACCCAAGAGAGGACTAAAGCATTGAAAGTTAAAAGAGAAAAAGCCCCCACGAAGAAGTGTCCTCTGTCCCTCCCTGTGAAACTTCCAGAAAGAGTAAAGCACAACTCCATCTGAGCTCTGTGTCCACCAGGAGGGCGTGCGGATCAAAAGTCCCTGGGTGACGGTGACAAGCCGCCCTCAGGGAGGGTGGGCACAGCAGCGTGTGGAACAAGAAAGGGCCCTCTGAACAAAGAGGAAAACAGCACAGAAAGGAGATCAAAGGTGGTGAGCAGAAGGAAGTGGGGCCGACAATCAGTCGGCCAGACAGCCACCAACTCTGACACCACAGCCCTCATAAGCAGGAGAAAAGGCTCAAGTTACAGCCTGCACAGTCTCCTCCAACAGGGACCCTGGCACCAGGCAAGTCAGAATTGGGGGGTCGGCCAGCATGGTGTGGACTCATGGCAGGATGCAGGTCAGCCTGAACAGACACCAGACCAACACTGAGCCACAGCTGAAGATCCAGCTCGGCTGAGAACGGACATCAGAGGAAGAGCCACTCTAGGTACCAGAAGCACAGTTATGGGACTGGGAATAGAGGGTCTAGGATGGGGTAGAGGGGGTGGGGTGGAATCTGACATTCTGGGACAGATAACACTTTCTTGTGGGGACTGTCCCCTTCATTGTAGGATGTTTGGCAGCATCCCTGGCATCTGTCTCCGCCCCCCCGTTGTGACAAATGAACGGCCTCCAGGCATTGCCAAATGTCTCATTGCGGGGGAGGCAAAGTCACTTCCATTTAAATACCACTGGGTTAGTGGAATGATAGAGACCTAGCACCTGCCGAGTGCTCTCAATGTGCAGATGCTGTTCTAAGTGCTTCACACATACATAATCGTGTGCTTGTCCTAATACAGACATCGGACAGACACTATGATTACCCTGGTTTTACAGGTAAGGGTGGGGGGAGGGGGCTGAAGGTGGAGAAATGGTAAGCAACTTGCCTAAAGTAACACAGCATGTCATTGGCAGATCTGACATTCCGAATGCGAGGTCTGCCTCCAGACAGGATGCTCTTAACCAGTACAGGGTGCTGCCTCCCACCTCAAAGAGAAATCCAAGGCACAGAGAGGTAAAGAATGCAATCAGTGAAAAAAGTCCAGTTTTGAACTCAGGTTTCTCTGACTCCACAGCCCAGGCAGTAAAGGACCACACCATAGCCACTCCAGGTCCTGGCGGGGGGGGGGGGGGGTAGGCAGCAGGATTGCTGACCCCAGCGACTCCCCTAAAAAGCACAGTCCGCACTGTCTAAGGACAGGCTACCTCCAGCTCATGAACAAATGCAAACCAAGGGTTAATTTCTTCAGCTTCAGGACTGAAAAGCATTTTGCTTACCTTTCAAAAGAATCACCTACTATATTTATTGAATAGAACGATGTGTCGCCTATTTCCAATTCTTATAGAATAATAATGCACACCTAACCTTTACAGAAGAAGGTAACATAAATCCAGGCACACACAAATCATAAAAGCAAGCCCCACATTTACAAACATCCCATTTCTACCTCTGACGAAAAGGGCAAAAGTGATACATCCAAAGTTTTCCAGATCCTTTTCAGTCTACCAACAGTCCTTAATTTCTTTTTTCTCTGAATCAGTTGCTTTCAACAAAATGAAAACTCCGGTGTCTACGTTAAGTGTGAATTTCTCTAGTCTGCTTCAAATCCTTGATGGACAAAATCCTGATACGTACAAATCTTGTCAGGGAGATGTGTACATCTGGGAAGCGCGCAGCCGACAGCCAGGGAACTTGCTCTGACTCAGGATGCGGTCCTCGAGTAGCACACTGCTCCAGCCCAGGATTTGTCTAAAGTGGCAAAGCCACACGTGCTGGTTGGCTCCTGTCTGAGAAGTCCCTCAAAGTTGCGCTGAAATTGCCATTAACTATAAGGTTTCCCTCAGTGACTAAGGCAGAAATACAATTGGGGCTATTAATTTTACATGAAATTGCTTATTTTATTCTTGAAGGCAACAAAGGAAACAGAATTATAAGACACTCTGGCTGTGCCCAAGGAAAGAAAGCCCCCTGCTTGAACCTAGAGAAGGGTGCATGACCAGCACAGAGGTATCTGATTACAAACACAAAGAGAGCCAAATCATTTGATCGGAACATTCTGGAAGCTGATATGGGAAAAAGGAACAATTCGAAACCTGCCTTTACCTCTACAAGCACTGTGATTTCCCTGAACAATTTAGAAACATCTGGAAACCTAGCAGTCAACACGGGCAATGAGAGAGCACAGAAATAGGTCTGAGGGGCTCTGGGTCTGGGCTCTGCCCCTTACCAGGGACGTTACCCTGGATCCCAGATGCTCTGCCCCTCTTTGTCACAACCCATGTGCTAATCCAGCCTCATGGCCTTAACGATTCTAAGGGTCCCATGCTCTATAGTGGAAGGAGCAGAGAGTGTGGAGTGAACCTCAGTTCAAATTCGGATCTTGTTTGTATACAGCTCTGTGACTTTGGTCAAGTTATTTAAACTCTCTGGGCTTCAAGTGCCCCCAGTGTTCATTATGGACCAATACAGCTTTTGAAGATAAAAATAAATCAGAAATGTAAATGTTGATTCCCTTTATAGGCAATACTGGCACATAAATCCTTAGGTATAAATTCAAAATCTAAAGCTCTAAAAACCAAAGTCTTACAAGTTGTCGGGAAACTCATTTTGTCACAAAGCCCAACCTGAATTAACCATGACAAATTCTGTAGCTTCTATTTTCTCTATTTGGGTAACAACTCATATTTTCTGTAGAAAAGATGCAGGTATGTTCATTTTTGGAGTGCTCTCCTAAAATGGGTGTTACAGAATCCATTCCATGTGTGCCTTTCAGACTATCGTCTAAAAATCTGGAAAAAAAAAAAAATCTAAATTCCAGAGCACATTGGGACCTAAATGTATCAGGTAAGAATTATAAACCCGTATTATGTTACAGATTTTAACTGCTTAGCAATCAAGTGAGAAGGTCCCTGTAGGGTATATCTCAGTGTGGAAGAAAATGGGAAGTTTCTTCTTTCGAATTTTAGAAAATTCTGTTACCCATTTGATAAATACGTGCAAATCGGGACACGGAGAATGCTAGCATGTTCCATTTTGTTTTCTAATTGCTAATACTAAGCTTTACACTCTGTCCCAGTTGTTAGGTTCATCTCTCATCAGGCACAGATGCAGTGCAAAGAAGCATTAGAAGCTGAGCAGATCGAGAAGACTGAGGGGAAAGGCGTGAAAAGTTGTAATAATGCTACGTGAGGGCTGTCCGTGGCCCAGATACCCCACTAGTCTCCTTACTTGTGTATTGCTAATTTAACTCTGAGATGCAAGCCCTTTCCCTCAGGAGCTTGCAATCTAGATCAGGAGAGACATACGGAGATCCCCAGCTTCTCAAAGTTCACATCACTCCACCTTTACCCCCGACCTAGGTTAGTGCCTGTTCGCGCTAACCAAAAGAAGTTCAAAGGGGATTTTTGCTTTGATGAAAAAAAAAAGGCAAAAAGAGTGTTCAACATTTGTTTTGCAAGGAGCCCTTAAGAGAGGCAGCGAGCACCCCAGGCAGCGAGTGGCCCCCCAAGCTCCTTCCCCGGGAACTGCGCCTGGGGAAGCATCCAGCCACCTGTGCTTTGAACTGCGACTGTGAGCATGTGTGCTTTATCTCGATTTATGTTGTGCATCCATTAGCAAGACGTGTCCTAAGGCATCGGAAAAGCCTCACAGAGATTATTTTTTGTGTCTGGGAATGCTCAAATTTTTTTCTAAGGAAATAAGAATGCTAAACAAGTCAGAGAAACACAAATACCATAATATTTCACTTATATATGGAATCTAAAAAACAAAAAAAACAAACCCCCAAAACAACAACAACAAAAATAGCAGAAACAGACTCATAAATATGAGAATAAGCTGGTGCTTGCCAGAGGGGAGGGAGGTGGGGGTTGGGTGAAGTAGGTGATGGGGATTAGGAGGTACAAACTCCCAATTATAAAATAAATAAGTCACAGAGATGAAAAGTATAGCATAGGGAATGTAGTCAATAATATTTAACAATGTAAAAATTTTCCATATAAATTAATGGCGATTGCGCCTTTCCTTTCTGCCATTTAGCTTATGAAAGGTCTCATAGGAATGTGGGAGAGACCCGTGTGACTGACGGTTTACTGCACCCCTCCCTTGTGCCAGGCACTGACCTGGGACCCCAAATCAACAACGGTGAGCTGTTGAAGCCCTCTGAAAAGACAAAAAAAAAAAAAAAAAAAAGGGAAAAAAAAAGTAAATTCAGATAACGAAGTGCCACAGAGAAACCACAGTAAGGTCGTGGACTCGAGAGTGTTTGGGGGTGAAAGTGACCATAGTCTGTTCAGACAAGGCGTCTTTGAGGAGGGGGGCACCTGAGAGACAGAGAAAGAGAAATAACAATGAATAGAACAAAGGAATTACCATCAAGTACCCAAAGAACGTTAGACCTAAAGGAATTCAAACCTACAGGTGTTCCAAAAGAGAAACGCTTTCGGACAGATGTGGGCAGAGAAGGCCCCCTGGAAGCAAAGGGCAGGAAGGATGTGAACAAACAGGGCTGTTCCAGCGTGTAGCAGAATGCAGGCAGACGGGGTCCCACGGTTGTTCTGGACCCTGGGACCAAGTGCCTTCCATAATGTTTATGGTGCACCTGACACAGAGTCCTAAATTCCCATCTTGTTATTCCAGTGGTTCTCAAACCTTAGGGCGCATCACAACCACCCAGTGGGATTGTTAAAATATAGACTGCTGGGACCTCACTCATGGTTTCCGTTTCATCGAGCTGTGGTCAGACTTATGCACCTGCCTTTCTGACAAGTTCCTGAGTAACAAGGATGCTCCTCATCCAGGGAGCCACTGTGATTGCCGTATCTATTATGTTCTGCCGGCGATTCAGGATTCTGCAACTAAACAAAACTCGGACGAGCAGTATCAACCTGCTTGATGAATTATGGAGTGCTTCTGAAAATCCTGTGGCCTCCTATGCATTTTTACGCAACTGCTCTAAATCCTTTGCATGTGAGTGCCTGTTATGTGTACCTCTAATATTCTGAATTCCCACTTGCCTCGTAGCTGAGTATTTCCCAAAACTGGTCCCACACACAAACCTCACCACCTTCACTGTGACTTATTTGAATTCAAAAATCCGAATTTGGCCACTGGAATTGAAGACTTCCAACCACGTGTGTAACGGAAGCTCGAATCTGCAGCTTACTGCAAACACATGAAACAGTTTATCATCTCTGAAATCCCTTTTGTCCATTCCCAGTGAATCCTCAAAGTAAGATTATTCTTTATTCTCTCAAACTGAAACTTCATTCCCGGTGCGTGCACAACAAGAAAGAAAGCTAACAGTGCCACCTCATTTCACTGCTGAATAAGCAGCCGATCTGACAAACTCCCCAGTTGGCTGGTTACCCAGAAGCCTTTGCACCAGGCAGGGCTGCCTGGCATCAGAGCAAAGGCTTTTTTCTAGGGAGTGCAACCAGCCGCATCGCAAGCCAGGGTCTTTGGGGAGACGAGCTGGAGTCCACTGGGCACCCACCTCAGTGTCTCCCTGGGGGGCAGGACCACACCACCCTGGAGGCCACCCAGCCCTGTTGATCAGTTTGCAGCCCCAGAGCACAAGAACCCATTCGAACCCTTCCTGCTCAAAGGGTTCCAACCTTAAGAGAGTTTCTACTGAAACCCTCCACCCTCTTCCTGAGACTGCTACCTTAGGCATGTCTAGAGAACTGAAATTTCTCTCTTCTGCGCAAATCTTGTGAGGCGTATTTTCTCTTCTACCTCGCTCATGTACTCTGGTGTAATCTTTTTTTTCATAATGCACATACTCCTCTGTCTGGGTCTCTCTCATTTCAAAACGGCTGCCTGATCCATTCTGTGCATCCACCTCTGGGGTCGGGGCTTCTCTTTAACTCCTTTGACTCTCTTCTTTGTTGGCAAAAGGTGCATGGGAGGGTGGCTTCAAGGATATGTGTTCGTGCTAAAGAAAACGGGAAATACAAGCGGGTAGGCTTGCAAGTTGGGAAGGTATAGACAGGTCCAAGCCATATGGTCTGCCTACCACGGTACCGCTAGATAAATCACTCCCCGTACAGTAGCTAAATGCATAGACCTGGGACCAGGCAGCGCTATGTGGTCTTGGGCAAACTATGCAACTGCTCTGAGTCAGCTTCACTTTTACTGCCTCTAACATGGAGCGAACACTCTTTCAGAACTATTCTGAAGATCTTTAAAAATGCATGTTAGGCCCCCCAGCGGAATGCCCCAACCCAGGAAGTATCCCAGAAGCAGCAAACTGCCATTACTGCTATTAGTTTTAATCAGGTCGTTACCACACGAACATTCTGGATCTAGGCACAAAGTTAAATTCTTCAATTTCTGCATTACTCCAAACACGACAGCAACAAAATAGTCCACTTGAACTTGTCTGACACTAGTGAGATTCAATGTTTAATGACAACGACAAATAGCGTGGGTCAACTACAATCTTAACATTCTAAATTTCATGCTAAACCATAAACTGATGTCACACACTTTCAAAGGAATTGGTATCGTTGGCAAAATAAGATGCCTGTCTGTATGAGATGTATATAAATGGTAAATTTATAAAGAGAGAAAGCAGGTCCGTGATTGCCTGGGGCTGGGGGTGGAGCAGAGACGGAGCACAAGTGGGCCCTGGGTAATTTGGGGGTAAGAGACATGTTCTAAAACTGGACTGTGCTCATAGCTGCACAACTCCGTATATTTACTAAAAATCATTGCACTATACATGGACGGTGGGTGAATTTTATGGTAAGTAAATTATCCCTCAATAAAGCAGTTAAAAATAATCTTTTTTGTACTGCATAACACGTTTCAAAATAAACAAGTATTTCTATTTTTAAAGCTTTTCCATTATCAGCTCATCACCATAACTGTCAAGAATGTGTCTGAGACCATGAATGTATTCCTCCACAGGCTAACAGGGCTGTTATCACTGCTCTCACTCATAATCACATTGTTTTTGGAAAGACATCTTGAGATGTAATATCAAAGTCATTAGCAGAAAGCATTTATAGGCGAAGATTATGCTCTGCATCTGATGGCTTCTTAGCCTGGACAGCAAATATTCAAGTTGGAAATGAATGGTTTTCAAAAAGAAATCCATCATCAGTGCCTAATTTCTACACAGACGTTTCAGGAAACAGAAAAGGCACTTTGCTCTAAACATTTCTGATGGATTGAAATGAAATCATGAAAGCAGTGGGTCTTTAAAAATGCACAGGGCTCCCCAGTTGGAGCACTGCAATGGTCGGCGTAGTCCTATGTGTTAAAATGAAATGCTAAAAACAATATTACTATGATTTCACATAAATGCGTCTGCAGAGAATGACCTCCAAATATGCATCCTGTCTTTGGAGCACAGACAGCTTTTAGTACAACTATTTTCACTATGATTCCGTAACATAATTTATATGCATAGCACTCAGTTCCAGCTTGACCAATCCATCCTTGACTTCTCTGTAGGCCTGTAGCTGATCATTGAATGCAGTAAGCTGCATTATCATGGAGCTTCCAACTGGCTTCTGTTTGGCCTTCTTGCCCACAGTTAGCCCACACAGAAGTCACACAGGGTTCTCGCCATCACTCAATTTCCCTGAGTCACTCTTTGCAAAGCCAAGCCAGGTTGCTTCGGGCCCTGCTCTAGGACCTTGGCATTCCCAAAACTCTTTCCACCTCATGCTCTTCAGTTTGGCTGGGAGATGAGCACTTTAATAATGGAATCTGGTTTAGTAAACTCAACAAAAAAGACAATGTTTTCTACTATTTGTGCAGTCCATACTACGTTTGGGGTGCTGTGCTGAGGGCCTCAAAAGCATGATCTCTACTCATGGCACCTGATACAATTCTCATTTATAACAACATCATACACCTAGTGAGGGTAAAGTAGCAAACGCATCAGGGCTAAGGCCCTCACCCATTGTCCAGGCTGTATTCTGAGCCTACCTGCTTGTATTGCCCAAAAGTGCATTGCTGAACCACAGGACTCTGGATGCTCAAGGCAATCCCACGAGTGCTCGGATACTGCCTAGAGGGTAGAAAAAAGGGTGAATCGAGGCTGAGGGCCTACTGTATTCACAGGGCTGTCACATAAGAGCTGTTGGATTTGGGTTGTATCACTTCACCTCTTTGGTCCTTTATCTCTTCTGTAAAATGAAGACGATCAGTCTCCTTTATTCACTCAGCTATTGTAAGGCATCAATGAGAGCTTGCATGCATTCATCTTTCTAGCCAATGAATCTAAGTGGTTATCACAACTCACTCTTAAAAGATACAGGACACATGGTTGCACGGGCACATAGGCCTCCCAGGAATTTATCCTCAGAATTTATTTAGAATGTATTACAGAATTTATTCACAGAAGTATATGATCAGATGAGATGGAAAAAGCTTTTTTCTAGGATTGGGTGTTCTTAGGTTCCACCCTGAGGAGCTGAGAGACAGTATGCCAAACAATATCAGCCTTTAAGTTTTCTGCTTCATTTTGGCTACTGTTGAGGCACAAACGTAATGAAATAGTATTTAATCATGAGCTTGAAGGGCTCTGCCATCTCATAATATGTGAAGTTTTGGATAGTCAAAATTAGCAAGCTATCATCCATAAGCATGCCAGGATTTTGTTAGTAAGCATCCTGGCTATGTGTGCGAAAGGAATTAAGAATTTGAAGAGACTCTCCTGTGACTATTTCCATTAATTCTAGGCTTGCATTTCTCAGCAATCAACCCATTTACTTTTCAAGGTTAACCAATTTATGAGGTCTTATGTTGCAGAACTTAAGATGAGATTTCTTTCAGTTGGAAGACAAGTATGTTTCCTTTCAAAGACAATTAAGAATCACAGATTATTCAAACTAGAAGGGAGTTTTCAAGACTGTATAATCCCAGAGGCGCCTGGATGGCTCAGTCGGTTGAGCATCCAACTCTTGGTAATCAGCTCAGGTCTTGATCTCAGGGTTGTGAGCACAAGCCTCGTGCTGGGCTCCACACGGGGCATGGAGTGCGGGAAGGGGGCGGGGAGCGGGGGTAGCATGGAGGCTACTAAAAAAAAAAAAAAAAAAAAAAAGACTTGATACTCCTAGTTTTTCAGGTGAAAAACTAAAATGCTTTCAGAGGCCAGGCAGATAATACAAACAAGGGGTTGTGAGGTAGACAAACACAGTATGGAGTATCAGGGGCTGAGATGGATTTGTGGAGCAAAAGGGCATTACACAAAGGTGTGCCAAGGCATCCAGATACAAAGTCTATAAAGACTCTTCTGGTCAACCCAAACATGCCTCCAAGCTCTGCTCAACCCAGTGGTATAAGTTTCCCATTTTCAACATTTTAAACTTAATAGTTGATGCATCCGAGGGCTAGGAAGACAAAGAGGCTTCATCTTGTCCTTTCTCTGACAAAAATTATCAAGCACCTGCTGTGTGCCAGGTCTGTTCAGGGCTCCAAGGATACAACATGGAGCAAAAGAGACACTGGTTTCATTTTCATGGAATTTATCATCTTCTGTGGGGCGGGGGGGAGCAGATGTCAACCAAATAATGACCCACATACAGAAATTCAAACTCCAAAGGATATGAAGAACACAGAACTACAAATCAGACACTGAGAACTAGACACTTGACTCTAGCCCAGGTATGCTGGACCCAATCCATGTTGGAAGAGTATCTGAAAAAAGCAATGTTTTTTTAAGCATATATTCTAAAACCACAGATTTTCAGGTATTAAATAATTTGGGAGTGAGAAAGAGATGCATCTAGTATAGCCCTATGCCAGAGGAGTTACCCTGGTGATATTTTGGAAAATGACTAAACAAATAACCAAACAACTGAAATCCAATCCACAGAATATGTTTATTAATTACCAGAAAAAAAGAATCAGAAAGTACTTAATAAACTTTCTAATACTACTCAATTAAATTAAGATGCTAATATTGAGGGGAAAATAAAGAAACGAATCATTGGTAAATTGTGAGAATATTTCTTTAAAATGGGGATTTGATTCAATAAGGACAAAGGCCACTGGAAATATTTTTTTTACCAAAAAGACCCAAGATATACAAGCACGAGTACAAAATGGGGGAAACTTTCTATGTATGATAGAGCAAAAAAAAAAAAAAAAATGCCTTAGGCACGAGCAGTTGTATTTAACAATTTGAATACAGCAGAAACACAGCTTTATTGTGAGAAGAACCTTCCATGACACTAAGCTGTGCTAGTCCCTAAAAGAGAATGCACCTGTCGCCACCGTGGGTCTATGAGTAGATGGCATATGGAAAATGCAGGTATGTAAAAAATTACTGAAAAGTTGAATAAAAGGAACAAAACTGTAAAAGGGAATGGGAAATAGAACTTGTGCTAAACACTGAGCAGTTGGGACGATGAACTACACCACAGAGCACATCCAGAATGAGCATGGTCTCTGGGGTCACACGGATGTGCATCTGAGTGCTGCAGCCCCCTATTTTACTTGGGGCAAGTTGTTGAATGTCTTTGTGCCTCATTTTCCCCATCTGAAGAAAACAAGATGCTAAGAGATTCCTGTGAGAAAGGAAAGCAGAAAGCAGATGTAGCATACACTCAGACAAATAACAATTACTACCTGCACTTTATAAAGGATTTCTGTGAAGATGAGAGAAACTGTTCTCCATGTGCAGAAAAAAAAAAAAGAAGATGAAGGGGGAAAAAAGTGAGCCTAGTTTGAGCAACAAAAGTTTTCCCCTTTATGATGATAAAGCAATGCACTGAACCACAAACAGCAGTTGGAAATACAGAACTGGACGTCAAGAACGGGGGAGAAGGGGAAGAACCTGCCATAGATGATTTGAAAACCCACTAGCAAGGGTTCACCTAGATATAATTTAATAACCTCTAAATTCATCTGGCAGAGAATACCACTCTTGCCAACACAAATAAATGTATACTTGGGTTACTTTCCATTTATCACCCTGATGGTAACACTTAGGAAACCAGAAGGCAGAGCTCTGCCCTGTGCTGATCGATGATGTGGAGGGTGTAGACTTCCGTGGTGGTAGCAAAAGGTAAGAGAAGCCACAGAAGAGAAAGGGTCACCTGAGAAAGATAGGCTACTCTGTGATGACCAATGTTTCATCTATACTTTATGATGAAAGTTCTAGTGATGCATTCCATTTGATTCACCTCTCTGTACATCTTGAGGTGGTATCTTCACCAAAATATTTCAATCCTGGTTCTCTTTTAATCACTTCATTTCCGAGGGTACACAAGGGTACCTCTGGATTGCTTAAAATAAGCATGATTATATTATAGATGGAATATACGTTTCGATGGAAACAGGGTACTCTTCAAATATCAGAATTTTCTGAAATAACTCCTTATAATTATTCAGCAACATGTCAGCAAATTCTCAAACACACATAGATGATGCTTCCAAGTGCCTGAATTTTCCATCTCTGGAAGTTTTTCCTGTAGTTATTATTTCAAAAGGCATAAACCATACTCTTTTTGCAACTGCCTATCAAAAAAACCTACAACATGTTTTTTTTAGGCTAGATATTTCCCATCAAAACTCAAAGAGAAGGGGAAGGGAACATCTTAATGTCTTCAGCAATGCCATGAAAAAGCCAAGGCTGGATGACTTCATGAAGCATGTAAAGAGGTAGCAAGAAGTTAATAAAAGATGCTCCATTGATGGTGGTTTTGTTATGTTAGTCGCCATTCCTTTTCATGAGGACTGTTTCAAAGGAATGTCCGTTTAGTTGTGTGCCATCCAGTGCTCCCTGAGCCAGGAATGGTGTAGTCCTTGTCTCTCCTTGTCCCCACAAGAGAAAGGAGGTCTCCAAACTAAGGAATGCTAAAACATCTGGAAGACAGAGTCAGATAATTCTTCATGTCATCTTTCCCTTTCATGAAGAACAACCAAAAGTCTGAAGTGAAATTTTGAAGAAAAAGAAAAAGGACTGTTTCCTGATTGAGGCTACCACTATTTTTAAAAAAGTCTCCACTTCCTTTTTTGTTTTTTTTACAATATTCCAAAGCTTTTCAGATCTCTCACAAGAAACATCGTTCATACAAATGAATGACAGACTTGTGTATTACATTTTTATAAAGTTGAGTATTAAGTGAATAGCTAGAAACTTTGAGCAATTCTTTCATTTTGTACTATACCATATGCTATGGAAAAGAAAAAGAAAAAAAAAAAAAAGATGTTCCTCTAACAATGCAGAAGTGAAAAAGTTCTCTTAAATACAATGCCTTTACTCAAAATGAAGAGGGATTCACTGAATGGGTCTTCCAGTCAGAAACTACTTTTACTTATCTGAGTTTCTGTGGGCCTGCTCTTCGAAGCTTTGCTATCTTCAAACAGTTCCTAAATAAGGGGGGAAGCAATTAGCTCCCATGAAGACCACGATGCCCAGAGAGAACCATGCTTGCTGGTGCAGGCCGTGGACGCCCTGGGGATCACCAAATGGCCTCTCCTTGTTTCTCTCCTCCCACTGACATAATGAGTTGCCACTGCAGGCCGAGCAAAATGGTTCCTGTCACATTCAGATGTTTAATATTCCTCTGTAAAGGAGTGGAGACATCCTGTCAGACTGGTACAAGTCTAATAGAGGGTCATCTTTTCAGCCTCGCCGTAATATAAAATGTGCTACTCAGTCACCAGTGATTTTGGCAAAGTATGTCTCATGAAGATGGGAGTGTGGAGTTGGGCCTGTGTGTACCACGTGATCGCCAGCCACCTGCATGTGCAGGAGTGTGGTCAAGCCACCCTCCCATCCGTCGGTAGCAACAGCCCCAGAGGGACAACATTCAGAATCCCATTTTTCTTCCTTGTCATGACAACCCCTTCTTCTTTCCTCTCAGTCCAGACTTAGCACAGGCAAAGCCATAATTTATTGATAGAGTCAGACCGCTAAGATGATATACAGAAAGGAAATGTTTTTCCCTCACGTTATCTCATTATTCTTTGGCCCCGATCTGCTGAAAGCTTGATATTACCATAATGCAACTGTTTCAGAAAACAGCAAAATTATTTTGCTCAACCCAGTTGTACTTGTCATCACTGACATTGAACACAATTAACCAAATTAAACTGACTGGCTGACACTATAATTGTTTCATGTCCAAAGAAATACAGTGCTATTCCTAAAGAGCCGGTATCATCTGGAAGTGAGAACATAAAACCGAACAGTAGAAGGCCAACAGCGTTAGGAGACCAACTTTTGACACATATTAATAATTTCAGCTATTTACCTTCTGCTTTGCAGGGTCTAACTCACTACACCTCTAAGTACAAGTCAATGAAATGGCGTTGGTGAAGTTTAATTAGCATTTATGATCTTTAGCGAGGCAAAGGTTTTTAGTATTAACTCATTCTATTTTTGACATGGGTGCAATTCATATACATGGACACTAAATCGTCACTGATTTTTTTTTCTATACTAACACCCATCCTTCCTTCTGTTCTCGGAACAGAAGAACTCTAACACAGGTATCTTCCCAGTGCCCACCCAGGAACTCTTGCCCACCATTCTCCTTCAAACTGCTAAGCCCAATAAGTGAACAGATGCTTTTTGTGTGTGTTTCTTTATTGTTGCTAATTCCCTCTTATCCTCCCCATTTAGGCCAGCTCCATAACCAAATGCAGGACATGAAGCTGGATTCATAATGCAAGTGTTTACTTTCCTTATGATTCATAAGGAATTTCGGATTCATAATCACCTGCGTAATTCATGCCCCCAATCCTCTGGGCAGCCCTACTACATCTAGTCTGCGCTTCCACGCTGTCAGCTGAATACGTTTTCATATTTTAGAAGGAGGGGGAAAGGGGACAAGAAAGCTTCTCGCTAACCCCCATTCTAAGAAGATTATTTTTACCAAAAAGTGTTTGCAATTATATTAGCTATTTTCATCACTTATATAAAGTGCTATATTGGCTGATCCTCACCTGGGAAGACGATTAAATTGCAAATGTAAATAAGCTATCAGAGACAATTAGGAACATCTTGAGAGTTTTTAACAACAGTGTAAGGGGAGAGAAGGCACAAAGAGACCCCAAGAGCTGGCAATGGGGCTGCAGTGGGGTTATGACCACCGGGTGCAGGAATTTCCATCCCCCCACCAGGAGCATTTCCGGAGGGACACATCGTGGGTGCCACTTCAGACCTCTCCTCTGTCTGTCAGCAGTGCCCAGATCTGCTCACGCAAACCAAACATTCTGGAAAGGGGACTAAGAGCTTGAATGTGTTCACTCTGCTTTCTCTGAAGGCTCTTTGGAAAGTACTCCTCAGCCTGAGCACAGGCTGTTTGCCTTAAAAGGATAAAATATCTGTCGGGGGAAAAAAAACTGTAGCAGGCTGCAGAGACATCACATACCAGAAGGAAAGGCACTACAAGCCCAGTGCTACTCCTCCGAGGGGCTCATCATTGTCTCACCTTCTTAGACTTAACGTTTCGCCGAAGTATCTGGGACCCAAGGAAACAGTCTTACCGCTTAATGAGGCAGCGGCCCCCCGGGGGGTGAAAACACACTTGGAATGATGGCTGATCTTAATGTGTGTCATATTTGAACAGTGGCCAGGACTCGTGGCTGGCAGGAAAGAGGAAACACACTTACCTTTTGAGCGGAACTGCTGCCACTTTTGTGTGCCCGGGTCCTGGTAGGTAACCCCAGAGAGCACCAGCGGACCGACAGACCGACAGGTGCAGCGGCTGCAGGCCCGGGGGCAGATGGGAGCCGGAGCTGCCTGGCTCCACGGCAAGCCGGGCATCTGGGTTGCTCAAAGTGGACCCAGGAAAGCGCTTTCCCGAAGAATGGGAATTCGAGTCACCTGGAGTAACCGGGTTTGAACGGACTACAGAGGAGGTGCTCAACACCGGCTGCGTATTAGAATCATCTCAGGAGCTAAAATAATATATCTATCCCTCATGTCCACCGCAGAGCAATTAAATCAGAATCCTTGGACGTGAGGGGACCCCACCTCCCCAGGAAAGATATTTTTTTAAGCTCTCCAGGTGATTCTAACACGCAGCCAAGGTCAGAGAACCAACGAGCTAGGTCAAGTAATGATCACTTGTGTGGGCGGATAAACCACAAAATGGGGGGAAAAAAATCTACTGCGTTTGTAAGCCCCTAGGACTTAAAGGTTTCCACCAATAGAAACGGTCAACTCTTTTAAGTGGGAAGTGTATCCTGGTCCTTCACATTGGAGCTACCTGGAGAAATCTTTAAAAAATACTGGCGGGGGCTTGCACTCTCAGGCATTATTACTTTAACTGGCTTGGGGTAAAAGCCAGGCATTGGATTTTTTTTCGAGTTCCCCAGATGATTCTAATGTGCACCTTGGGAAGTACTGTCCTCTTATTTTCCCACCTCTCCCAAGTAGTTCTGCCTCCTATTTAATTACGGGTGAACAGACACTCCCCTGAGAATAGCCTATATGCTATTCAGTGGGTTTGGGCGCAACTGCCTAAACCTCACAACCCTTTGGGAAGCAGAAGAGCCTGGTGGTTGGGAAATCAGCTCTGGAGTTGGAATTTAGGCTCAGCCTTTTACAAAGCGTGTGACCTTGGGCAAGTCACGTCTTAGCTTCTCTGAGCTTCATGACCTGTACCTCAGTGCATTGAAATGGGGATAATTTGGAGTCTCCCTCCGAGGGCTGTTGGAGCGATGAAAGAGACAATCTATGGAAAACACAGGGAGCAGTGCCTGACACAGAGTAAGTGCTACATAAACGGTCGACGTTGTGTTGGAGACAGGCAGTGCCCTTCTGACCTGCTTTTTTCAGAAACCGTGAAACTTGTTCTCCTCATCCTTTTCTTCTGCACTATGACCTGCACAAACACCCCCAAAGCCTCCTGGCAATCCAGACTGAGGGATGTTTCAAAAGGACAATACGAGGCATTCAAACCGAGCACTGGTCTAAAGGGAAACATCTTGATGGTTCTCTGCCACAAGCCCAGGACGGCTCCCACTCCCAGAGAAGGCCAGCCTCCGATGTCCTCCCATCCAGGCGTCTCCTCCCTACGGCTGTCTTCCTCCACAAAGTGCTGTCTTACTTGTCAGTTCGGTTCCAGTCACTGCCCATTTACTGGCCCACAAAACCCATCACTCCTTCCCAGCGTCTCCACAACTATGGTACGGCTTTAACCATGCTCCTCTTGTCTCGCCCTTCTCTTACGCAGCTTGCCTGGCCCTTGAGCACTTCCCCAAAATACTCATTTTGTGCACCCCACCCCCACCCACCCCTCTCTTCTTCCCACTGTAATCTCCTGCTTTGTTCCTAGTAATAACCACGGTTACAAAACCCATTCAGATGCAAGACCCTTCTGAGAGGATGCGAGGAGCCCCCGCTGTTGTTAAACACCTGTGTTCCTGCAGCCCCAGTCTTTGTGCCATTATGTGTACAGACAGGACCTACGGGACCGTTTTGGAGGGAACACATTCCTCCACGCTCACTCACAATTACACTCCGGGAGTTCACACGGGCTGTGCCTATTTAACTTCGCCAGGAGTGAATGTGAAGGAGATGCTGAGATGCCGAGGAGTACAGGGAGAGCCGGTGTTGCGGGGCTGGGTGCAAGGAAGTGGAGAGGGCTGTCAGGGGAGAGGCGGCAAGCCCTGCCATCTCCACCATTCACATTAGGATTCTAAATGCCACAGATGTTACTGCATAATAAGTAGGGGAGCATACTGGTAACTGCGGCTGCCCCCATGTGCTTATTGATCACATTGTCCAGCGCTCCCGAGCAGAGAGGGCTCGAGGCGGAGGGTCTGAGGGCCAGCAGAGGCCCCGGGGCCCTGGATGGGCAACGGCACCTCTGGCAGACCTGGCAGAAAAAACAGCAGACTGTGGTGTTCAAATCCGGTTGCTAGGATACCATGGAGCCCCTCCGCGGCTAAGCAGACGGGGGGAAACAAATGCGTCCATACGCCTTATAACCTGCAAACAGCAACAACAGAAACATGGTGTGCCCAACTCTTTAGTGAAATACTACGCAGCAGGTGCCTGGAAATGTGGCCCAGGAGAGCAAGGAAGCTGGCCATGGATATTCTCGGGCATCCTCCGGAGCCACTCTGTTTAAGGGCTTGTCAGGGTTTTCATTATAAACCCCGATGCAGGGGCACACAACTTGACCGTGTTTCCAAACCCCCGAACCGGGTTTTAAGCAACCTGGTCTCAGACATCTTTCTGAAAGCTTCCACGACCTCAGTTTTAATGCGCAGGCCGTCGTGTCAAAGGATCGATGCAAAGTCAATGGGAAAGTCTATTAGGACAGCGTTAAGTTGGAATTTAACTCCTCCACCAAAACAAGGGAGCTGAAGTTCCGAAACCGACTTCAGGCTCCATTCTCATCTCCGGCCCGCTGGCCTCGCTACGTAAGCAATCTGCCAAGCTGGTCTGGGGCATGAAAGATGATTCTCGATGAGACTAGTCGGAAGCGAGGGGGGAAAGGAAGTTGTTTTCTTTCCGAGCGGGACTCCGTGCCTTGGTGAGTTTTAACCGTCTGCTGCTTGGTTCCTTGAAACGCTCTCACCCAGTGGGGCGGGTTACCGCTCTGATCAGGGTTGTGCTGGTAGGAGGTGCAGGGCTGAAGGGATTTTCTGAGATTCGGAGCTTTGCTGATGGGGAACACTGGGCGCTCAGTGCTGGCGGCTGCACAGCGCGCGCATGTGCACACACGAGCCCGGAGTGTTCCAAACACGAGCCGAAATGCCCTCCTGCCTACTTAGAGGTTTGCATTCTCTGCGACCTAAGCTTGCTTTTCCTCAACTCCCACTATGGCGTTCTGGTGCCACCACTAGTTGCTGTCATGGTCCCGTGTGTCCTGTCCACCAGATGGTCCTGTACATCCCCACCACGCCCCTCCCATCCCCTGAGCACCTGCCTAGGTCAGGCAGCCCCTCAAATGCCTGGATGTCCACCTGACATCCCGATACCATGAAATTAAAGGGGCGCGATTCTATTCTCCCAACTTTCTTAGGCATCTCCTCTGCGATTGAACTTAACTCTCTACTTTCTAGAATACTTATTTGTGTAGCATGAACTCCTCGATGCAGGGCCTCGTCTCTCACACCTCTAACCCCTCAGGATAGCTGAGCATGGCAGACATCCCATAAAAGTATTCAACTGAACTGCAGGGCCCAGCTGGAATGTAATTGCTCCTTCTGAATAAATCTATGTTTTAATATTCTAACCATCTATGATTATACCAAAATTCTAGAATTCTCTCAACTTTCCTATAAAATTTAACATACAGTCTTTAGGAAGATACTGTTTCTCTAGAGATGTACTTGTGTCCAGGTTTAAAAGATCATGTAAGAGCTTGTTAAAATTAATGCCTTCCTAAAAATAAGAAAATCCATTTCTTTTTGCCCTCAGCTCTGCCAAAATATTTCACAACCAAAGAGTGAAATGTTACAAAACATATCGTTCTCTGAAATTCAGCTACCTCTGGGGTGAAAAGCACCAGCTGAACAAAAATTCAGAGACACTGACAACTTTTTATAGGAACTTAAGTCTATACAGCCCAAGTGAAATGACATGTAACCCTGGGACAGCAAAATGGAAAGGATTTGAGAATATTTACAACAGGTAAAGGGTTTAGATCAAAATACCAGAGACTAAATGTTCTGACCTGTTACAGAGTTTTCAGGAACGAAGTATCATGAAATAAAATTACTTTAAAAGTCCATAAGAACCATCCTGTATACATAACCAACAGACTATCCAATCTCATAAAATGGATATTTTTATATATTTTTTTTCATTTTTAAGGGGTGATTTGTTCAATTTATTTCAAAACATATGGCCTAATAGTTTTACATTCTCAAGTAGTTATGTGGTAGTAATGGAATATAGTACCAACTTCTACATCAGTTCTTTGCTTCACATTCCTAACAGAGGAAGGACTTAAGGACTATTTCTATACAGATGTGAAAGAAACAAAAACACCCCCCAGTCCTCCAAAACACACACACACATACACACACACACACAACGCACGTTAAGCAGGAGCTCCCTGGCTCTGACAAAGCATTGCCTCCCATTCCCAGCTTACAGGGAAAATTCCAAATCAAAAATGTTAAAAAATGATTTAAGTTAATAATTTACATTTTACAATATTTTTAAATGATCAAAAATCATTAAAATAAGTTTTTCAAAATTATAATCCTCAGAGGGCAATCTCAGTAAGCAAAATGTAACCATATTTGCATATATCAGATAACTGAACAGAACCTTAGCTAGGCAGTTACCTACATCTAGTGAAAAGGGAACAGAAAATTCACAGGAAAATGAATTTGAAATCCATTTGAGGCTATTCAGGTGGTTTCCTTTTAACTTGAACTCACAATGATCTGTGTGTGAGTTTAAGAAAGAGGACTATATATAAGTTGCACTAAAAGCGAAATATAAAGACATAAACACTTGTTGCCAGTTAGCCTGTATAATCAGATTACTCAAAGTGAAATAAATTGAAATTCGAGCAAGTCTTCTTTGGTTTGACAAGTTTTCCTAATTCTTTGTGGAGCTATCTGGCACAATCATTCAAATGACATAACGTATAATCATTTTGCATACAATGTAACTTCTCTTTCAAGAAAGGTACACTCTACCACTTAAGCCAATTTTATTCTAGTTTTCTTTATGTAAGTGTGAAAAAAGAACAGATGTTTTTCCAAAATTATTTAAGCTTGGAAGACATTCTATCCTTTTCTTCAATATAATCTTTCAGAATCACCAAAACCATCATGGTGATATCTTAAACAGCTGATTTCTTTAAAGCACATTATTAAATAAATATCAGAACGCACAGCATTGTTCCATAGATAAAATGTTTATTATAACAGAATGGTGTGAATTATTTGCCACGCTAATTTCATTTTCCACCATGGAAAAAAAAAATCTAGTTGTTCTACATGTTGAGCACTAAGAGATTTCTACAACTTACCCCATTCCTACAGCTCATTCCCTACTGCCTAGATTCCTTCAGATCTTCTCTGATCCAATGTTTAACTGGAGTTATCAGCTGGCTTGATCATGCTTCATTATAAAACCTATTAAAATGGTCTTTTTATAAAAGCAGAGTTTTCTCTGCGTTACTCCAGAGTCCTGCAGATACTAAAATGAGATCCTATGCAGTGCTTAAAAATGCAGAGAGCTGTCTTTGAGTTATTTTTTTATTATGCAAAACTTGTCCCAGGAGAGATGGCCATGTACCTCGTTAGCTAAAACAGGCAAGCACGTTGGGACTGCAAATTAATTTACCAGAGAAAGTTGAAGTAGATGCGAATCATTCAGGTTCCTAAGGCAAATCTAAGTCTACTGATTGGGGCAACTTGCTGAGGTCAGAATCTCTGAAATGTTTATCCTCACAGTTTCTTCCCTACACTCTGGGAGAATACAAACTCTGTCTTAAGCTAAGCCTGCATGAGGAACAGCAGAAGCTCTATGGGAACCAACAGATGTAGGTATAACTCTTAAGTTTTCAAAAGTATAATCAGTATGTGCTCGACAGCTCCCCAAAATCCGACAAATACAAATGGAGACAATCATGTATTTGCCCTTTCTCCTTATATTAATTTCTTGTGTCTGTGAAGTACAGGGTTCCAAGGGGGCTTGCATTATTATGTAACACGTGTCATCCAGCCAGTGTGATGTAGTTGGGAATAGAGTAGCAAAATCTTTCATTTTATCAATTATGTCATTACCTATTAATTAAAAATACCATCCCTTTGGGTGCTTTCCCTCACTCTATATTGATCTCCTGTTCCTGCCACTCTACTCTCCATAAGGTCTTTGCGTTGAGAGGTGTACAACAAGTTGGATTCAATTTTCCTACCCAAGTTATGAAGCCCACTGACATCAGAACATAGTTCTCTAAATGCAAGAAGGATACCAGAGTGGTTGCATCAGAAGCCAGGAGTAAGGCAAACAATGTGTTCACATTGTCAATACAACTAAGTGTACTTCTCACACTTGACCCTGGAAACATGCAACCCTCTTGATAGTCGGAGGCACCTCACTGGTAACATTATGCAAATTCCTTAAGGAAAACAAGCAACATTCTCCCTCGGATGGTATGAAAAAATATTTTTTTTAAAAAAATCAACAGACTGGGCTTCCATTTGCGGGCTGTAAATGCCATCCAATTCAGGAAATCAAAAAAAAATCTTCCCTTTTCTATGCGTATTTGCTTATTTTTGACACTTTGATGATGACAGCACATTCAGGTTTGAGGGGTACCGGCGAGAAATCCGGGAGAGCCACCAAAGCAGAGAAAGTAAGGGTGGTATCAGACGCATTTCATTTCAAGTCTGATGAGCCTGCATTTAGGATTTTCCGGCTGGGCAGGTTTGCCAGGGCATTTGGGAGATGGGGCTTTTTATTCCTCTTCTCATACTCACTCACTCACACGCACACACACACACACACACACGGCCGGACACACACCTGGGGCGCGTTCAAACTATGTGCGGTGGGTGGCATATACGAATGTGTATGTCTATTTTTAAAAAATAGCTTGACATCTGACAAAGACACGGAAGGCAAACGTAGGTGCAGCGAGTGTGGCTCTGAGAAACGTGCACAGCGCGCGAGAAGTGCCCATTAGAATGCAACATCTCTGAGGATGAGAACAGACATGGCAAGCGCGAGGGGCGGGGGCCGACACACAAGACAGAGACCCGCAGCTCCCCACCGACAGGGCGCCGCGCGGACCCGGCGCCGCACCCCTGCTTACTGTGGGCTCTTGGGGTAGAAGGGCAGGGTCACATGGCTGAGATCCTGGAGGTCGAAGGCGGTGGGCTCGGCGGAGATCGCCTGCCGCTTGGTGCGCGGCTCGCCCTGCAAGGTGCCGGCGCTCTGCTTCTGCGCCTGCTGGGTGGCCGGCCGGATCACCGAGCGGTACTTGTCCAGCTCGTTCTGCAGCTTCTGGATCAGTTCGTCCTTCTGATCCAACTCCAGCTCCAGCTCGTCGATGAGGGCATCCCGTTGCCTCAGCTCCTCGATCTTCTCCTGGAGCGCGTACTGTAAATCCCGCAGGGTGCCCATGCTCCTCCGGGCCGCCGGGGCGCCTGCCCGCCGCTGCCGCGCGCCTTGGGGCTTGCTCCCCTCTCCGGGCAACTTTCCCCAAAGTCGCCGCTGCCTCCCGAGTGCAGACGCTTCCTACTCGAGCCCAGAGCCAGCCCTGGCTTCTGAGCATGCCCAGTCCGCCGCTCCGGCGCCGACTTTCCGTGCAGCTCCCACTTCCCGGGCCGCCGGAGAGGCTGAGCGCGGGGCCCGCGAGACAGCAGGTCCAAGCCGGGACTGAGCCGAGGCGCGGCGAGCGCAGGGCCGGAGGCGGGCGCAGGGCGGCGGGCGCCGGAGGAAGCGGGCGCTACGCCTGGGGCGCCTGATAAGCCGCGCGGCGGGGCGGAGCGGGCGGGCGCGCCACTTCGGGGTGTGGAGGTGGGGGACACGCTGGGGAGGACCCCGCGCAGACCGGGGAGGCGCCAGCCGGGGCACCCGCTCCCCCCCCACCCCTCCCCGCCGCCCCGGCACCCCGGCTTCGAGGCCGCTGGGCTACGGTCCCGGCCGCGTCCTCGGGCCGGGCGGGCTCGGCATCCGAAAAGCTCTGGGGTCCGGAGGTGTTCTGGCCGCCGTCCTCCCCAGCAGAGGCTCCCGAGCTGCGTGGCCGCGCTCTCCCCTCGCTCACGCCACCCTTCCCACGGGGAGCGCCTCGCACAGGTGGCTGGAGAAGAAACTTGCCTCCCGCCGCATAGAAGCCCGCGCCCCGGGGGGGCGGGAGGGTTCCCTGACGCGCAGGTGCCTTTGGGGAAGGGGCGAAGGGGCGGGGCTTCTGGCTCCTCTCCCCAAGTGGGGCGGCTCTCTCCCGCCCCCGCCAACTGCCCCCCTCTCCGCCCCTGCCAAACTCACACGAAGGAACTCTTTTCAGGTCTGGGCCGGAGAAGGCCGCTCAGCTCTCCCTCCCACCTGAGCTAGTGTCTTCCGAAGAGTTTCTGGCTGGGCCTCGCGTCTTCCATTTGCTTAACTTGGGGTGGGGGACCGGAGGGGGGTGGAGGGGGGTGGGAAATCCGTGCCGAGCTCCAAAAAGTCCATCCTGAAATTGAACTGTATCTTTAAAAATATTCCCTCTGTGACAACCAAGCTGTTAGAAAGGTCTCCTTACACTTGAATGGCAAGACACAAACTGTGAATAGGAGGGATCATGAGGAGAAGGGGGAGCTCAGATGGGTTGCAGAAAATTGTGCTATATCACCCCACCTCTACCCATCTCCCTCATCCCCGCCCACTTAGTCTTTCCTAAAATGATGACAACTAGGTTGCATCTCTTCTGTGGAAGGGGGATTCTCCCATCATCTGAACACATGTTTACAATCCACAAATGTTTACTTACTACTCACCTAAATTCCTAATATTTAGCTAAATCTTCACCAACTCATCCAACTTTATAGCACCTTTATTAGCAGCCCCCTAATTACTATTCCTGAGCACTCAGTGTTATAAACCAGTGCTCTATTTGGCCATTTCTTAACACTAAAAGTCGACAGAAAATACATTAAAATCGAATTGCAATCCAGAACTATTCCCTGGAAACTAAACTTAGCCAAGAATGAACATATCAGTCTCCAAAAAAAAAAAAATAACCAACTAAAATTGCTTTTACTTTTGAATACACAACTTTTTCTATCTGAGCTAAGAGAAGAAAGGGAAAAAAATAAAAACCCAACTAGCCAATGGCACATTAACCAACTTTTTGATTCAAGGTGTATCTGTTGGGACACCTGGGTGGCTCAGTTGTTAAGCTTCTGCCTTCCACTCAGGTCATGATCTCAGGGTCCTGGGATGGAGCCCTGCATGGGGCTCCCTGCTCAGCAGGGGAGTCTGCTTCTCCCTCTCCCACTCCCCCTGCTTGTGTTCCCTCTCTCTCTGTCTCTCTCTCTCTGTCAAATAAATAAAATCTTAAAAAAAAAAAGTGCATCTGTTTGTAATTAGAGGTGTGCATGACAAAGGATGTACAATCCTAAACATTCTTCCACTCAGGTCATGATCTAATGCTCTTAGCACAGGTGATGTAAGACACTTCATTTTTCTGCTTTCCAACACAGACATTTTCAGAAATGCATTTATTTCGGAATGTAATACATAAAGTAGATAATCCTTGAAACAGCTTCATTGGTAATGAACAGACCATGAGTAACTTACAAATACTGACATCAGTGAAATAGTTCTGAATTTTTTTAACTAAAACTAAATCAAGCAGAAGGTCTGTGGCTTTGTATAACTGACTCTATCCTAAAAGAGAGCTTCTGTGACAATTTCCTTGTCCCAGGCAAAAGGCCAAGTTCTTACTTTATTTAACCTATGGGGACTCTTCCATGGGAAAATGTTTAAAACTAAATGCCTTTTTTCCTATAGATCTATATAGGGGTCCTTGAGGCCAAGAGTTTATGTCTAGAAATAGAAGCAATGTACAGGGGATATCTCTAGACAGTTGCTAAGCAGGGTTATGTTTTAAGGTTCATTTGAGGCTTAAATGGAGTCACTTAATGTCTTTGGGCAGCACAAAGTAGAGAAGATTCTTCATTTGTAGAAAGCCTGTCTATCTTGAGAGTCAGAAGTCTGTTATAACACATGCAAAGAAAGTAAAACGGCCAAAACATAAGACTGTTACAACTGACTTACACTTTTAAAAAGTATTCAAGGTATAAGGATGTATCAGGTTATATTAGCCTATACTATGAAAAGAATAATTTAATTCCCCCTCACTTTATAATTACATATGCAAAATCCAGAATTCTCGACTTTTCCATTCTTGAGGTCAAAGTAAATATTTTAAGTAAGTTTTGCAATGATGTTCTTGACTGGTTGTTTAGATCTTAAGGGGCCTGGTTTTCCATCTCAACCTTTTGAGTGATCCCAATCTTTTTTTAAACATCTTTTGTATTGTACTTGGTAAATGCTGGAAATAAATTTTATGTGAAAAATCAAAGTCCCGTAGTTACATTTCAACAGACAAATGTACTATGTGTCCCATGGTAAGTTAAGTTGGCTAAACTATAAGATCAGAGATCTGGCACAAGTCTACTTTCTGCTTACTAGGAAGTGAATACACAAATCTGAAATGGAGTGGAGTGGGATCTACTGAGCTCTCCCACTGCCTATATCATGGGGTGAGGTCTCCATGGTAGATGCTAAAACACAGAGCAATGCAATGCTGAAGGAACTGAGTTCATACTCTAGAATTCCATAGTCAACTCACAACTGGCTCTTTAGCTGGTCTCTCTTTGTCCCCGCCCTAAGAGGAGCAAAGTTCCACCAGTAGCCAGACCCACCTTGGCATATTGATGTGCTTCAATTTTGCACCCATCCCTCATGACTAAGAATACATTGTATCATGCCTTCCTGATTCAATCTCACAACCATTTAATGAGGCATTCAATAACGCAGCTTCATAGTGGCTCTTAAGAAAATAAAGTCTGTAGAATTTATCATCCTTCACGAAAACCATAATTAGCCTCAAAAGGACACTCATCCGAGTGTCCATTCCACTGATGCCACATTTCCCGGAAGAGTCCTAAGTATGAAATTTTCTTCTGCCATTTCATGTACGTATCTTGAGTAGGAACAAACAAAACACGGCTGAGCTTTTTAGGTGATGGAAGCCACCCCTTATAGAAAACTGCTCCAGCTAACAAGTACCTCTAAGAAACAGGAAAGTGATCATTACCAGTAGACATGCTGGCATGCTCTAAATTGCTAATCTTCATCAAGGCCACAATAAAAATAACTTCCTTGAACTCTTAATGCACGATGGGCACTGTTTAATGCAACCCCACCAGGGAGTCTTTATTATTACTTCCACTTACATTTGAAAAAATTGGAGGCAGGGTATCACCCACCTAACGGATGGCAAAGCCTGGATTCAAATCCAGACCAGGGGATACAGAGTTCAACCTCTGACTCCCTGCCCCTCATTTTCTTCTGCAGGACTTCCAACTGTTGTTAAGGTCTTGACTCTCGATCCAGAGAGAGAAGAATATCCTTAGCATTTTTACCCTGACTTGGGGAGGTGGAAAGAGGAAAAATTTGGAAAATTCTGAAAGAGCCAGAAAGAGAACTTTTAGAAGTTCTTCTTCCTAAAATTGTCTTCACTCCAGCACCATTTCATTCCTGTTGAAGGTGACTAACTTGCACCCATCTATCTGGGATTGTCCTGATTTTAATACTAAAATCGCTTAGGACTATCCCGGTTTTAAAGCTAAAGTCCTAGGTACCCCTTGGTCCTGGACCAACCAGGACAGTTGGTCACCCTATTTAATTCAGGATTGCTGGACCTCCTTACTTCATCAATATTTTCAAATTTTGCCTTCGAAGTTACAGACAGAAAAGTCAAACTTAGGCACATTACAAACCCACTTACACATTTGTTTGTGTCAATATGTTTTAAGGAAACAATCATCCTATTTCAATGCATAAGAAGATATGACAGAAACTGTCTTTGGGCTATAAGGGCATGAGTCAGATGATAGAATTTTAATTGCACTTTGATAAATTAGAGACTTTAGGTTCTCCTTTTGGTTTACTGTTTTTATAAAAATCTGGACTTCAGACATATGGGCTTTCTATGGATAAAGCACAATAAGTAAAGCACCTGCTATCTGATTAACTCTTACAGAATTAGATTATTCTTATGACTATATTTGGTGGTGGATTCAGTCATCAGGAATCCATATTTAAATGGATATAAGTAAAAATTCTAATGGTTTGGCTTGTTGAAGTTAAACTTGTGTGCATGATAGGTTCTTCATGGAAAAGAAAAAAAAAACATAAACCATTAATGATGAAAAACTTACTGCAGAGATTTGGAAAGTAATAGTGCATTGTACCATAATTGCTAATGTACTTAGAGTTTAATACCGAATTAGTGTCATGCCTAATATCAGTTGAAATGAATTCTTATATTCCACAGCTTAAAAGGATGGCATGTTATTACAGAGCCTGAAGTAGTGTTCATGAAAACCCATGCACTGTCTGCCAAAAAGAACACTTCTCTGGACTCTTCAGGAAGCTGCCCATTTCCAAATAATGTTTCCAAATAATGGAAGAAATGAAATGTTTTTAAGGAGAATGGAATTTGGGTTTCCATATTTTTTTCATGAATGGAGAATTTTAAAATGCATAAAATGGAATTTAAAATATTTTATTCACGAAATATTATTTTGCTACATTTTAAACCCAGTGAATGTATACATGAGTATGCAACATTGTAATATCTCTCCTGTTTGACTAATAAATTTATTTTCTCAGTCCTATTTCAGTGATTAATCTCATATATAAATGCACATCATTTCATAAGTTAATGCATCAGTATTCTCCACAAGATAGTCAAAAATATTTGAGAATGTAATTTTGCATTTTGATATCATATTTGAGAGCATATTTGATATCATGTAGCTTATAGAAGAACAGCTCTGAAATCAATGACTTTCGGTTGCTGCTCTTATTTTAAATTGCATTTAATAGCAAATAAAACTCGGCCATTTTCAACCTACATGTTTTGTAATCAAAATTGAAAGTAAAAACTAAAACTACATTTTGCTAGTGAACTTACTAAAATCGGTGAAGTGGGAAAGTACTGAAGATGTAAGAAAGATAATAAAATAGAAGTTTGAGTGAACTGGGCTTTTATCGGTGAGTCAAATGAACAGATGAGGCAACAGAAAGATAACAAGGCATTTGTTTGCCCTGTGAGAATGTCAGCGATCTGGAGGACAGGGGAAGTTGCAGGCAAGAGCAAAAATACTTAGTAGGGAAGCATCCAGAGATCTTCATCCTCATGAACTTAATGGCCAAGTAAATAGCACCTAACTTCAAATTCAGAAAACTCTTGATATTGTGACTTTTATATAATCATCATGAGATGGAAATCCAGAAATCCATCTTTAATGGTGGGCAAATGAAGTGGTAGGCTGGTAAAGCAAATGGATGTCATTCTAGGGTCAAGACATGGGACCTGATGTTTATGAAGGCATTACCCATGGCCCAAGAAGAGAAACCCAAGTTGGGGCCCAGGAGACACATATTTTCACTATGCATTTGTAACCAACTGTAAAATTACCAGTCACCTTGCCCAGTGCACATTTTATTTAAAAGATTCGGTTAATTTCTCCCTGGTCCAGACTGTATTTTTTAAAAATCATTTTTCAAAGCACAAAGCACAGGCATTTGATCTGGTAGGTAAGAATGCCCCATATAAATAAATATCAAATAGAGACCTTTTTTACCCTTTTTTGGTATTAGGCAGAATATTCAGTGTCTGTCTTGAGTCACTGCATTATGTAAGAATGTTTTTACTCAAATATCAAAGTTAATTTGGGGAGCTATTATGGAAAATTCATCTAAGTTTTCCATAGAATACAGTACAGCCAAAATTCTAACCATCTATCTTTCTTAGAAAAGCATCTATGTTGAATACACAATTTTAAGTGGAAAAAATGACAGGGAAATCTTCAAAACATTTATTTGTGGAATGTTAAAAGCAATTGCTGCTGTTAGGAACACAGAGAACTTGGTGGAAATTGCTTATTTTCACTCTGCAGTTTCCACTGATCAGACCCTCTATCCTTACACAGCAAGTAACATTCTCTTAGCAGTCACAGCACTGAAACTTACCTGATATCACAGCATTTCTTCATGCACTCCATTATTTAATTTAGTTACTTTCTGCCTCTATCATCAGCACTCACAAAATACAGAGAACTAAAAGACTGTTAGCACTTGCCTGGGATGAACATGTCACCCTTTCCCACCTGCAGCCAAAAAAAAAAAAAAAAAACAGAAAAAACGTCCTTATTTTTTACTCATAATGGATATCACAGAATTGTAGATGAAATGTACCACTGAGATTATGTAATTCAACATCCTAATTCTAAATTTAAGGAAATCTAAAGGCCAAGGAAGTCAAATGACTCACCCAAGACAGAAGCAAGTTTAGAACCCAATTATGCCCATTCCCAGCATCCTGTTCTTAAAGTTATGCTATTTTTTCACTTTGTGCTTTATGATTAGTGCACACTGAAGCCTGATTCAGTTCACATGAAAATCCCACCTATCTCTTCATAGGTGATAGTTGTTAAGGCCAACTGAGAACACTTTAATTTGTGCAGAAAACAAAATATATCAAAAGGTCTTTAAAATATCTAATTAGTTCTATTATGCCTCTCCTTATACTGAAACCGTAAGGAACTTGTTCCATGGAGAGGTACGTGACATGACGTGCAGGGGTGTGTGTGTGTGTGTGTGTGTGTGCGTGTGTGTGTGCGTGTATACATTTGCACATGCTTCAAAGTCAGGCATATGCCAGAGGTGTGAAATAAACCACACCCTCCTAATCAACCCTCATTTATGTCAGAGTAGAGGTGAGCACATGAGGTGGATATACCAGGGGAAATAGAGGGAACCACCTCGCTTACTTTTTCATTTTTCAGACACAGCAGCTCAGGTCTCCTCCCATCACAGCGTTTTAAAAGTCTTTGTGATACAAAAGTCATCATTACCAAGACAGAGAAAATTTATCTCCCATTCGTACAAATTAAAAGGTAACACACCTTTACCTTTGTAAAGGTAACATAGAACTTTCAAAATATAGATGGTGATACTTGTTTGAATCCCTGAAATCCTGTAATCGGTCTTAGACCATTGGAGACATTTTTAAGGTATAAAAACTTCAGAATATGCCAAAAGATGATTTTGTTCATTTAATATTTCCCAATGGAGTACTCTTAAGAATTTTCACACAGTAAAGACATATTTCAAAATGCATTGAAACATACAGCATTTAAAATCTTATTACATTAGTATTTTCCTAAAAATAATTTTGTACTTCCACATTCTCAGTATATATGTTCTTTTAATCACCAATCTATCTACATAGCAAATTTTTAACATATTACATGACTTTCATATTCTGCAACCAGGGAATATCCAATTGTGAGAAATCAGAATAATTAATGAAGAAAACACAAGAAGCAGCATATGGTAACAGCTGGTGGAATGGCTAAACTCAGTGGTCAGTGAACAGCCTTGCTAGCAAGCCCGTAACTCTAATTGAGAGCTCTCACCAATCAAGTGGATACTATAATGTGGTGTTTCCTCCAAGTGTGAACTAAAGAACGCTAGTTCCTTAAAAAAAAGGGGGGCGGGGGTTTCCCCACAGTCAAAAATGCTTGGGAAACACTGAGAAAAGTTGGTAAAGCAGATTGCTTTCTGCATTATTTCATGTAACTTCCAAATTTCCAATATATATTATCAATCTCCAAAATAAATATATAGTAAATATACACAGTTGATTCAAACAACTAGACTTTCTTTCATCTAATACTTTAAGTGTTGAACCTGAGTATTTATGATAGTGAATTTTTTTTTTAAGATTTTACTTATTTATTTGAGATAGAGGGAGAGCAAGAGAACAGGAGCAGGGGGAGGGGCAGAAGGAGAGGGAGAAGGAGACTCCCTGCAGTGGGGAGCCTGATGCGGGGCTGGATCCCAGGACCCCAGGATCATGACCGGAGCCGAAGGCAGATGTTTAACCGACTGAGCCACCCAGGCACCCCTATGATAGTGAATGTTTAAAGGTAAATTAGGAAACTTATGGAAAGCTACAAGCAGCCTCCCCATCTGTGAATCCCTCATCGGTATCTACATATGCAGCAGGATCAGAACACACAGTCCTGATCCCACCAATGGGACTGCCAACCATCAGCATCTCCCCTTGAAAGTCACAATTCACCCAGTCTCTGACCAGGGCTGACGACATGACAGAAAACCAGAGAACATGACAAATTTGATGCTCACAGGAAGGATGAGGCTCGCCATTTGACCCACAATCACATCTTCTCTCTTTAAAAGTAGGGTGGGCCACTGGATTGGTGCTCAGGCTAGGAAAACGGTCAAGGAAAAATTACCATGGGACTGAGATCAGGAGAGCAACTGATTAATAATTAATCACGTAAGTGTTATACTGACCTTTTAGTTCTTATAATGTCCAGGCACCAAGCAATTTCATTTTAACATTTCACAGCTTTTCTACTGGTGATTCTCTTTCTGCCTTTGAAATCCTTCATCCAACCCCTTTCATGACCCTAAAATCTAAACCCCACCACCTCCCAATCAGCAGTTCCATCATTTGAGTCATTAACTCAATGAACTCATTCTTCTCTTCTCTCCTAAAATATCACTTCCTCTGCTAATCCTTCTGAATCATCCCCATGATATTTTCCCTTGTAACAGAACTTACAATTTATAATTATATATCATTTTCAAGGATATTTGTTAAATAGCTATCTTATCACTAGGCTGCAAACTCCAAGGAAACAAGGAACTACGTCTACTTCATCCACCAACACCTAAAACAAATAAGCCCTCCCTATATATTTATCCATTGCACTGACTAAATGAATGAATTTGAGAAATATTTACCTAGTATCTACAACACAGCACAGCCAATAAACAGAAAACAGGTCCCTTTCCACCTTTTCTCCATCAAGATATTAAACCATCAAACTGAACTAAATATCCATTGGCACAATACAGAGATGGACATCCCCTCACGTGGGTGTCACTTGGAAATGCATGTGTCCTAAGCCTCAAACTTCAGTATGATCACCCAAGGCGCAGCTACCCTGTATCATGGGTCTTAGGCAGGTCACGTTTGTCTGCTTTTTAAATAGCACCGATTTCCTATGTTCTTCCTGGAAATGTTTGTGGTATCTGTTGCCCTTGGACAGGTGCCTCAAAGGTGGGCCTAACCACTTAGAACAATCACCATAGGCAAAACCTTCGAAACTACAATATGGGTGTGCACCCATGAAGTGTATACAGTAGAGATGTGTGTGGGGAGGGGTTGTTATATGGTGTATATATATGTGTGTGTATATATATGTGTATACACACACAGTTAACCCTTGAATGAACACAGGCTTGAAATGTGTGGGTCCACTTACACGTGGATTTTTTTGATACAGTCCAGTACTATGTGAATGTAGTTTCTCTCCCTTATGATATTCTTAATATCACTTTCTTTTCTCTAGCTCACTTTATTGTAAGAATACAGTATAGAATACATATAACGAACAAAATATGTGTTAGTCGATTGTTTACGTTACTGGTCGGGCCTCAAGACAACAGCAGATTATTACAGACTATTAGTAGGTATGTTTTGGGGGAATCAAAAATTACATGAGCATTTTCGACTGCAAGGGGGGGTCAGCGCCCCTAACCCCCATGTTATTCAAAGGTCAACCAGGTGTGTGTGTGTGTGTGTGTGTGTACTGAAAACCAACATCAATATGGTAAATACAGCTTAGAAGTGAATACAGGTAATGAATTTCTCAGTAACAAGATAGCAAAAGGTGACATGAAAACTATGATATGGTCATTTTCGGACAACTGATGCTTTAGCTCCCCATAATGCTGCATGTCCTTTCTGTACATAATAAATCAAATATATCATAGGCTTAATTTAAACCTGGTTTTTTTAATGCAGAAAAAAACACATAGGTATCACTCTTTGAACATCGTTCCCTGCTTAAGACCCACGATAACGGTTTTCTACCCGTCATCCTGAATATTTCTAGGAAACAATATTTCTTGATACCCAACCACCTTTCCACCTTTTCAAATTGCACCTAGACAAACTGCAAAAAGCCACAGCTGGGGGATGTTGGGAAGGTGGGAGAAATGAGTGAATTGTTTGGGTTTGGGGTTTTGTTTTGTTTTTTAATTAAATTGAAAAAAAAAATCGCACCTAGACAATCAACTGTCTTAAGTACTTTTAAATCTCCATAATCCCAGAGTCTTTCTTACTTTTAGGCTTGTAATACACTGTCTTCAAGGTTCAGTGCTCTGTCATATACCACAGGCACAGTCAATTCTGCAATTTCTTTCTTCGGTTTCTTCCCAAGCCCTCACTGCTCCTTCCAAAAAGCTGACGGCCGTATTTGGAGTTGGCCTGTTTTTGAGAGTCCTTCTTAATGCTCTTTCTTTCAAAAGCTATTAATGCCATCTGATAGTATTTTGAAAGCAGATGTTTCCAATCAAGGTGCTTTTAAGTTATGGTGATGCTGATTTACCAGCACTCGAGTTCTAACCTGTCACCTCACTGATAAAAGCTTCAGAAGTTTCGATTGAAACGGAGTTCAAAAGCAAATTAATCCCCCAAAGTATTTCTATCCAATAACTTAATTAGGAAAGTAGATAGACTTATCTCCTTCTCCTCTCTCTTGTTCTTTCTTTTGCTCTTTCCTTAAAATATCAGAATTGGCCCTTCCAACAAAATCATAACCTTACTACCAGTCAACTGAATGCCAAAGCGCTAACCTTTGGGTGCTAGCAATAATCTCAATGTTAAACAGCTGTTCAATGAAACCCAAAGACAGAAGTAGATAGTTTGTTAATGCAAAGAAGGAGTATTTCTCAAGTAGATGTTTCCTATAATTTCAAAAAATCAGCAAAAAGGCTTCCTAAGTTCTCCAAATTTACTGCACTGTATAGATTTTGTAATAAAGGTAATTTTTGACAGTTACCAAAGCCAAAGCTGAAAATTTCCTATGACAAATATAAAAGGACACCTCCTCTTCCACAGAAGAGAGTCAGATTTGGAGACAAAGACTTAAAGCTTTGTACACATACACCCCACAAATTTTTATAAACGAAGCCTTGCAGTGCAATTACTTGATGCTGCTGCAGAGTCTGAATGGAAACCCAAGGTTCTGGTTTGCAACTGCTTGAAACTTCTGGACCTTCAATAAAACCTGAGTGTTAGTAACGATGTGAATGTAAGAACATTCTTGACACTGCATTACTTATCTCTACTGGTTCTTATTCACATTTTTCCTCCTAAGAAATAGGAGTCTCACATTGCAGTTATCATTATACATCATCTTTTTGGACGCTGGATTTCCTAAGGGGAAAAATATCATGATCAATAGTAATTAAGCTTTATAAAAGAAAAATATCTTATCGAGATAAGTATGCCTTTCTTGATAATAAATATTTTATTCAGTTAAAAATAATATTTTGTAGAAAATGGGATCTAATTGAAATTTTAATTTGTCACTTTTAAAAAGTACAAAGTTAAGCAAATTGTTGTGAAATTTATACTTCCCCTTTGCATGGTTTATTTCAAATATATTTCCATAAATAGTACACAGCCTCAGCACACAGTACATTCTTCACATTTTTCCTTCAACTATTAAATACTAATTTCTGAGGTTTAACCTACAGAACTAAAGGTACAATTGCACCCTCTACTGTCCATATTTTCCATTCCACATTGAGCAAAAAACACTGCGTATGTTTCTTGAACAAATCCATTATAAAAGTAACAGGTAAACCCTGCTGGCTTCCATTTGACATTAGGTAGCAAATCTTCAAACAATTAAGCTACCTGTTAGAACTTCTTTAATCCTAGGAATGGAAACTGGACATTTATACAGTTACTGGAACCAAACTAAATCATAAAACTGTGATTCTCATCAAAGTACTGGAAATGTCAAGTATTCATTAACTTATTGACAGTAGATTGGAAAGGAGAGGAAAAATATCAAGTCACTCAAACCAACAACTGGCACATACTTCTAATAGCATATAAAGTATGCCATTTTTTTCAAGTTAGAAATTAAACATTAGCATTGCTCTAAAACTGCATGTTGAAGTTCTAAAAAATTAGTTTTGAGATTTTATAATTTTCAAAGCTTTAAAGACAATGAGCCGAAATTAAGTGCTTATTTGTTCCTTTCCTTTCAATAGAAAAAAACCTATTTTCCTTGTCTCAATTAAAGAGTTTTTGGTATTTATTCAAGAGATTTTCTTATCAATCTCTTCTTCTATTGATAAAGAATTAGCTCACTACTGGCAAACCCTCCCACCAAGAATAATCAGAAAAGCTAATTTCCCCTCCCCCCACCCACCAGCAAAAAAATGTTTAAGGCAAAAATTCCTGAGCAATAGGGTTTGAAGGGCTAACATCTCAGAGAAGAACAAAGCCCAGGGAGGCAAACCCAACATTCAGCGTCCTTTTGGAGGCATTTACAAATTACAAAACATTCCTAAAGAAGATAAATAACGGAGTATGAATTAGAAGCTGAGAGGCTAAGAATTTGACAAAGCTTCTAAATGTCTCATGGGGCCAGAGGGACAAAAACTGGAGTTCAGGCCCAACCAGTTCAAAACCATGAAGGCCAAACCTTAACTGATAACAATGCAGTATCATAAAGACAGACACCGCGCGTTGAACCTGTTGGATCCGTAACGGGTTAAAGTGGTCAGCCTGCTCTTCAAGAGCAAAAGTGATCTCCCTCTGCTGAGGGAGATCACGAACATCAGAGTCTCAAATGATCTCACATTGTCACACACATCATCCAGGATTCAATCCGAAACAGGTACACCAAGAGACAACAAAACAAAAAGCTAAGAAAAAATAAAAGCATACAACAAAAGCAGACCCATGGGAATCCTGCTACTGAAACTACCTGATAGGCACTTTTAAATAATTATGATAGGTATGTTTAAGGGATGCGATGAAAATGTTGTTAATTTCAAGAGAAAACTGGAAACTATAAAAGAAATTGAAATTTTAGAACTGAAAAAAATTCAGTTACTGAATTTTAATAATTCTGTAGTTATACTGAATGGCAGGAGACAAAACTAGTAAACTAGAATATAAACCCCAAGAAAATAGAATAAAAAGAAAAAGAGAAAAAGAATTTTTAAAAAGGGAGAAATAAAGGATATGAGACATGGGATCATAAGGAAAAGGTCTAACCTATATGTAATTGGAGTCCCAAAAGGGGAAGAAAGATGGAATGGGACAGAAGCAATATTTGAAGATGTAATGGCTATGAATTTTTTCAAAACTGATGAGAGATCTATTAAGCTACAATTTCAAGAGGCACCATAAGCCAGTAGCACAATAAATACAAAACACAAACATATACGACCCTAGGTACATCATCGTAAACTTCTTACAATCAAAAACAAAGGGAATCTCCTAATAACAGGTGGAGAAAAACACCACCTTCACAGTAGCAACAGTAAGATTACAGTCGACTTTTCAGTGGAAACAGTGAAAGCCATTCAGCAACAGAGTGGTAACCTCAAAGGGCTGGAAGGAAATAAAACCACCAACATAGAATTCTATACTTGGCAAAAATATCCTTTGCGCGTAAAGGCAAATAAATACATTTTCAGGGAAACAAAAACTAGAGAATTTGTCACCAATGGATCCACCGTAAAGAAGACACTAAATGATATTCTTTGGGAAGAAAGAAAATGAAAGTAGATGATTGCAATAACATGTAAGGGGAAAACTATCACAGAAAGGAAAAATATGAAGTTACATCAATATGAACGATTGCTGCATAAAACAATAAAAACATCTAACAACAATAATAGGAAAGTGAGGAGGGGATCAGTAGGGGTAAAAGTGTTGTCAGGCATTGCACTGTCTGAGAAGTAACAAAAGTATTAATTTATCTTTAGTTTTGCTAGTTCAAGGATGCATTGCATGTTGTAATACATATACAATTGAAAAACTGATGGAGGAAAAATGGAATATCAAATAGAAAAGGAGACACAAATAGTAAGATGATCGATTTAAGCCAAAAATATTCCAATTACTAGACAAAGACTGTCTGACTGGATTAAAAAATAGAAATATACGCATCTTATAAGAAACAATTTTATATAAGGGAACAAAAAAGGTTTAGAGTAAAAAATGTGAACACAAACCAAAAGACGACTGATGTAGCTCTACTAATTCCAAGGGTTATTTTAAGAAAATAAACACTATTAGAGATGAAGAGGAACATTTCACAATAATGAAAGGATTAATTTATCAGAATGGGATTATCAATCTACATTTATATGTTCTCAATAACAGCCTCAAAACATGAAAAATAAAAATTGATAGTGCTAAGAGGAGATATAAATTCACAATCTTATTAAGAGATTTCAACTTATCTCTTAAGAAACTGATAGACTAGGGACACCTGGGTGGCTCAGTCATTAGTCGTCTGCCTTCCGCTCAGGTCACGATCCCAGGATCCTGGGATTGAGCCCCGCATTGGGCTCCCTGCTCAGCGGGAAGCCTACTTCTCCCTCTCCCACTCCCCCTGCTTGTATTCCCTCTCTTGCTGTGTCTCTCTCTGTCAAGTAAATAAATAAAATCTTTAAAAAAAAAACAAGAAACTGATAGACTAAGCGGACAAAAGATTCATCAGGATATAGAAGATTTGAATAATACACTTAACAAACTTAATTGCAAACTGTAGAACACTTATCCCCAAATTATAGAACACACTATTTCCTAGGGCATAAACAAGTTTTATTAAAACTGATCACATGCTAGGCGATGAAACAAGTCTCTGCAAACTTCAAGACTGAAACTGTGTACTGTTACCACAGAGGAATTAAGCCAGGAATCGGTAACAATAGTAATCTCGGTAGATACAAAAAGGACGTGATAAAATGCATTCACAACTTTAAAATAATCTGTAAAAATTCAACATAAAAAGTACTTATTTGCTAAAGGAGATCTGCAAAAAAAAAAAAAAATCTACAAGAATTCTCATGCTTAATGGTGAAATACTGAAAGATGTCCCCCCCTCATATCACAAAAAGAAATGGATGCCCATTTTCACCACTCCTATTCAACATTATAATTGAGGGCCTGGTCACTGAAATAAGGTATGAAAAAAAAAATTCATAAAGATTAGAAAAGAAGATTATATACTTTTGGATAAGTTCTATATCTATATCTACATGTATCTTTGGATAAGTTCTCAATCTATACATAAGTTTAACTACAGATAAACTATTAGAATAAGTGAATTTAGCAAGGTCAGTCAGGCTACACAAGGTTAATATGAGTATGGATGTCTTAAGATGCAAAAAGCACTCGGGGCACCTGGGTGGCTCAGTTGTTAAGCGTCTGCCTTCGGCTCTGGTCATGATCCCGGGGTCCTGGGATCGAGCCCCGCATCGGGCTCCCTGCTCCGCGGGAAGCCTGCTTCTCCCTCTCCCACTCCCCCTGCTTGTGTTCCCTCTCTCGCTGTCTCTCTCTGTCAAATAAATAAATAAAATCTTTAAAAAAAAAAAAAAGAAAAAAAGATGCAAAAAGCACTCACCATGAGGAAGAGAATTCATGAAATGAACCACACTAAAATTAGGAGATTCTTTTGATCAAGAGCATGATTAAGGTGAGTACCTGTCATTATACATTTGTCAGAACCCACAGAGTGTTCAATACCAAGAGTAAATTCTAATGTAAGCTGTGGACTTTGGGTGATGATGACTGTTAACATAGGCTCATCAATTATAACAAATGTACCACTGTGATTCAGGATTCTGAAAGTAGGGGAGGCTGTGATTATGTGGGACCAAGGGCTGTATGGAAACTCTTTGTACCCTCTGCTCCATTTTGCTGTGAACATAAAACTCCTCTAAAGGATAAACTATTTTTTAAAGCTACTATTAAGAGAGTTAAAAGGCGGGGCACTGGGTGGCTCATTCGTTAAATGTCTGCCTTTGGCATGGTCCCGGGGTCCTGAGAGCGAGTCCCACATCGGGCTCCCTACTCAGCAGGAAGCCTGCTTCTCCCTCTCCCACTCCTCCTGATTGTGTTCCCTCTCTCGCTGTATCTCTCTCTGTCAAATAAACAAAATCTTTAAAAAAAGAGAAAGAGTTAAAAGGCAAACTACAAAATAGGAAAATATATTGATAATATATATTTAATCAGCAAAAGGCTTATACTCAGACAATAGCTGGAATTCCTAAAATTTAGACACAAGATCTATAATCTCATAGAGAGCTGGGCAAAATACCTGAAAATTTCAAGTATTTTCTAGTGGGACTGGTGACCTGGGAATGGCAAAATTTTAAGGCTTTTGACCTAAGAAGACAACCAAATAGCCAATAAACATATGAGAAATTGCTTAATTTCATTAATCAAGAGGGAAATGGTAAACACAATGAGATACCACTACATATCTATCCAAATGGCTAAAACCGAAAAAAAAAAAAAATCATGACAATGAATATTAGAGAGTTTGTGAAACAAGGGAAATTCTCATACCCTACCAGGGGGGTATAAATCGGTATAGCCACTTGGGAAAACTGTGGCAATTTCTGCCTCAAATGAATATATGGATCGCCGATTATCTAGACACTCCAATCACAGCGATATACCCAATAGATTCTAGATATCACATGATGTGTGCAAGAATATTTGTAGAAACGTTATTTGTAATATATGCAAACTGGCAACATCACAGATGTCCATCAACATTAGCATGGCTAAATATATTCTATAAATCCTACACAATAGAATCCAGAAGACAATACAAATTCATGAACATGGCTACAAGCAACAACAACAATAAAACTCACAAACCAGCCACCCAGTGCCCCACCTTTTAACTCTCTTAATAGTAGCTTTAAAAAATAGTCTTGGGTGGAGAAGCCGTTAAGTGTCCCACTCTTGGTTTCAGCTCAGGTTGTGATCTCAGGGTCGTGAGATGGAGCCCTGCATCAGACTCGGCACTCAGTGGGGAGTCTGCTTGGGATTCTCTCTCTCCCTTTCTCTCTGCCCCTCCTGTTCAGTCTCTCTCTCTCTCTCAAGTGAATAAATCTTTAAAAATAAATAATTTTTAGTCTAAACAAGTGTGGAACTTAGAAAAGTTTGGAAAAAATAAATCATCTTAAGGAACTTATTCTACACCTTATTCTTCCATAGACTAAAATGTTTAAATTATCTTTGCTAGTTTTGTAACTCTCCTGATGCCTTCAATGTAATTGCATTTTAAAAAGAGAACAGAAGTACATTCCTCAAGGCTAGAATTCTCCATGGACAGTTGTTTTTGTTTTTGTTTTTGTTTTTCCCTCTGAAAATTTAGTGGAGAAATTAATGTGTGTGTATGTGTGGCTTAGTTCAAGATGAGGTTTTAGTTCAGGATGAGAAAGATTCTCAGAACTAGGACTTATTATCAAGAGTTAAAGCTCAAAGGAGCAAAATAAGATATTTGCAATTAGGAAAAATGCACTTTTTAAAAAAAAAAAAAAAGCCTGTTTGTTTAATATTCTTCTGCTAAGTTTAAACTTTGTTACATCATTTTTACTGTGCTTAGCTTTGGAGGCTGTAAGTTGGACTCAACATAAAACAGAGTACGCTAAAGAAAGCAGTTATAAATAACTTCATTTCACCAAGAGATTGAAACGAGCCAGCTGCCAATACACAAACCCACAAACCACCAACTTTTCCAAACTTCAGTTCCACGATGTCTCAATATATTCAAAAGCAAAAAAAAAAAAAACAAAAACAAAAACAAACTACTATGAACCACTGAACACCGCCATGCTGTGTGGTCCTCCAGTTACAAAACTTAAACTCCTCTCTTGCAGTTAACATTTTCTATAAATTCTTCAGATTTTGAGCCAAAAGCTTTAACTTGTTTTTCTTTTTAAAAAGAAAACTTTAAATAACTTTTTCACGTTACTTGTGAAGATTAAAATCTAGGATGTTAGTAAATGAAGAGAAGGCCCATACATCCACGTACTGGCAGTCTCTGGGAGGGAGATTTATTGCAGGATGCTAAGGGTGTGGACTTCTGAAGAGGGCAATGGTCCAAGAGACCGCAGAAATAGCATTCCTAGTGATAGAGATAATTAAAAAGGGCCAGCCATACAGATCCCATGTGTCTCCACTTTGCCAAGGTAAATCTGCCTTCCAAAAGTCTGCCTTTGGGGTGCCTGGGTGGCTCAGTCGGCTAAGCGGCTGCCTTCGGCTCGGGTCGTGATCCCGGGGTCCTGGGATCGAGCCCCGCGTCGGGCTCCCTGCTCGGCGGGGAGCCTGCTTCTCCCTCTCCCTCCACCCCACTCGTGCTCTCTCTGGCTATCTCTCGCTCTCAAATGAATAAATAAATAAAACCTTAAAACAATAATAGTCTGCCTTCTAGTCCCATGTGTGCTTCAATTGTTTAATCTGAAGAGTAGATCCCAGCCCACACGCACTATTACAGGGGCACAGTAATCACTGATCGGAATCAGGAGGTGGGGGGGGCACAGTAATCACTGATCGGAATCAGGAGGTGGGGGCAGGGTGGAGAATCATTAGGATAAAAACAACTACAGTTTCATGATTTTAAAGATCATCTAAGAGTTATTCAAAAAAGTCACCAAAGGCCTGTCCATCTGTCCAAGCCTTTTATCTGCCCCGTGCCAGAAAACGTGGTAAAAACGTTGTGGAAAAAGGACTTGGTTGGCCTTCTCCTCACAGGGCAGAATCTCTAAATTGAAAACAGAAATATCACTGATGAAGCACTCGCTGGCAGAACTGATTTCAGATGAGGAAATGATCGCCACCACTGGAACTGCCATCAGGGCATTACACTTGAACACAGCTATACATTCACCAACTCAAACCGAGTGGGGATGGAGCAGGGTCGAGGCCAGGTGAAGGCAGAACGGAAGGGCACGTTTTGCATTTCAAATAATTTTCTAAACTCAATATTTTACTTGGGGGGAACTTTCTTCTGAAAGCTTCTGAGTGAAGAAAATGGCAAAAAAGAAAAAAAAAATTTGTGCACATCTGTTTATGTATTCAGGAAAAGAATCTTCGAACCGGGCATTGGTCCATGGGAAAGCCTGCACAACAGAATCCAGCCCACCAAACACACTGTTCGCTTATTAATAAGAAAATTCCAGGTTAGATCCTTGCCAAGAGATGTTTCCTTTTCCAAAAATTATCTTTGACTATATTTTACCTTTGATTTACTCCCCCCCTTGGCGCATAAAAGAATTATTGTCCAATATTAGCAATTGGAATTTGTCTGAACTCTGGTGAAAGGAATATAAATCTATTCATTGAAATTGTTTTGAGAAATAATATAATTTATAAAATGTACCGACTGCCTTTTTTATTGTGCTATAAAATCCATTTTGTTACAAACCATTTGTAAAATATCCTGCAAATAAGCATGATTCAATAAATCCTATATCTTATTTTTATTACCAATAATAGTAGCTTGCATTTCAAGTATTGTTTTTACTATCAAAGTACTTTCATATCGATTCATGTACTTACATGGGTTAATTAGGGTTATTACTTATTAGTGGTGTTATCATCCTGGACTGATTTTTCTTAGGCCTTGGGAATGTGCTAATTTGAAGGCTTATTTATAGAAGCATTAAAAATCACAACTTTGCCATGTGAGTTAAATGATGTTTGTTCCTCATGTAAGATTGTAAGGAGTGATAACAGGTCAGTGTATTCTGGGGAAATTATAAAAGAAGTAGATTCTTACTTTATTCAGAATAGAGGGTTTTGGACAATGAGCCCAAAGCCACACCAAAAAGTACTTTTTTTTTTAAGTAAAGGCCATTTATAGCTAAACAAGAATATACATATGTATTCATAGATCTCAAGTAGGATTTACTTTGAGGTGGTGGAAGGGAAAAAAATGTTGAATGACAAAAACAAATATGAGTGACAAGCAGAAAAGAGGGGAATACATTTAAAATGAAGCAATGGGGTATGTTTCTGTTTTCAGGAGAACACGTGGAAAAGACTATAAACACTTTTACCGTTTTGGGTAGAGAACAAATAACATTCAGAAAAAGTCAATGCATTTAAAAATGTTGAGGTGCCAACTAGAAAGGATCTCCTACAACCTGAAGCTAATTACAAGTAAGGAAACTGGAAGTTTCTGTGTGTTTCCATAAATGGAGGTGACATGCTTCACTGAGCCCATGCCAGCCATATGGGTACTTTTGAAGGTTTTTTTAATGTTCATAAAGCAAGAATTATGTTTTTACAAAAACCAAAATATATTGAGGTAGACAATTCACAAAAACCCATACCACTTATAATCAATAAGTATCATGTTTGGCACAAAATATGCAAAACACGTCACGGAATGGTAAGAAGCCTAACAGAGAAGATAGGACTGTTTATTATCAGCAGTGACATCAGCAGAAACAGACACTTAAATACCTTTCTCTATAGTGTTTGGAGCCGGAGGTTAAATCAAACTAGTAGGTAATTCTGATTCTCCAAACGTAGTATTTACATTAACAAGACAAGATGGGTGGGAGCCAAATGCAAATAAATGAGCGTCATTCTCAGAGGACCCAGGAAATGAGAAGCATGGCCGAAATGGAAGAAAGGATTTCTAGAATCAGAAGCCCAGCTCCAATACTGTACTGTGCAACGAAGGTAAAGCCTCTCCAACACCCCCAAAAACATATGAATTATGACACCACACGCTGTTATTCCTACTCAGATGACACTTAGGAGAGAATTAGTTTGTGCAGGTTCCTCGGAGGGGTTTAGGAAAGACGTACACAGTAAGGACAGTCACAAATACACCAAGTCTCTCCCTTTCTGGGCACATGGTAAAGTTGCATTTCCCCTCCTCCTTGAACTCATACCCGGCTACATGACTGCATTCAGCTGGTAAACGTGAGCGGACGTGGGATGCTTCCGAGCACAGGCGTGGAACGGCCAGTCCGGGACACCGCGGCTCTCCCTTTCCCGGCACCGGCAGTGATCGAAGCAACTAGACAGAGCCTCTGTCAGCTGTGGTCACGAGCAGGGCTCCCGTAAACCCACACTGGGCAGGTGAGCAAAAATCCCATCTTTCCTGTGCTAAGCCACTGAACAATTGGGATGGCCCGTGACCACACCCTTGGCTAGTCTTACTGGCTACTCTGGGGGCCATGTGACCACACTATAATCTCTTCCCTCTGTCCTCTTGGTTTCAACTTCATTGTCAGTCACCTCTGGAAGGCACACACATACTACTAAAGTAAATTACTTATCACTGTGGGCCACTTATCAAGTGGACATTGTTACTCTCGAAACATATACACCTGTACAAGGAAGGGAGGGAGAGAGGGAAGGAGAGAGGAGGAGAGAAAGGTGGGGGGTGAGGGACAAAAAGAGAGAAAGACACATTTGTTAGAGTTCTAGTCCAACCCATGCCAACGATGGGGAAGACGCCGTGAGGCCTGAGATTTTCAAACACTCTTCAGGAATCACCACGGTTCTCTCCCTGAGTAACAGGGCTGCAGGAACTCCACGAAATGAAGCAGACGGCCTTAGGTGCCTCTATGAAAACTGGGTATCACAGGCCACTTCGAGATATTCCAGCCGCCAGAGAACTCACTCCATCCTTCCACGGGTCCTGCAGATCATGGCTCACAAGCTAATAGGATCGTATGAGCCACGAAGATACCATCCATGAGTAAAGTGGGCCGAGCATAGTATTTTATACTTTCTTTGCATTTTAAATAGTGTATTCCACGCTTCCACAGAGAAATACGCTCTCACCTGATTTTCTCGCAAACTCTATGCCTCTCAGCCTCTCTGGTTTGTCTTCCCTGCTGATAGAAATGATTTTTTCTGTTGTGGAAGCACAGGGCTGAATGCCAACTGTCACTAGGCTCCAGAGAAAACAGACAGCAGTGGCAGAAGCTAGAAAGGGCAGGTCCCATTCCCAAGGAGCCAGCAGTTTATTTGCTTTTGCAGATGCCCGTCAGGCGAGCCTGGAGTCTGGGGCTGCAACATCTCCCACATTTGGGGAAAAAAAATAATGGATAGGGTTTTACGGGAGATCTGTCAACTTTAAAATGTTACTTACTTATATTTAAAGGCAAAATAAAACAAGTCCACAGGCTCAATTTAGCTCACGAGCCAGACACTCCACTCCTTCTAGCCACCTTTCTAGAAAACCAACTCAGGTTACTCATCTACAAATCAAGGCCACTCCATTAACATCATGGATTTCGCATGACGTGCCCTGCAGTGCATGCCGTGCTTTGCAGAAATTATCTTACTTGCTCTTCACAAGAGCCCCGTGGGTACAGACAAAGAAATGAAGCTTACGGAGTTTAAGATTGCTTTAAGGTCAAATAAGGGGCCAGAGCTGGGATTCAAACCCAGATGTAGCCCAGGCTCCAACCACTCTACCTCATAATTCCTCTCATGCTGTGTCAGTGCACAACCCGGACAACAGGCCTTGAGACTGCCATCTCCAGACAGGATCCACTTAAAGACTGCAAATTACTACCCTACATTCCGTGTGAGAAATACACTGCTTTCCCTCCTACCATTTTTTTTTTTTTTTTTACTTAAATACTGTGGTATGGTTTTCCAGGAAGGATATTCCATTGTTACCCTCATTTTATCAAAAAAACATCAGAAAAAGAGCCTGGGTATCTCTGAGTTCCGAGCACTGACTCTTCCCATGAGCATGCACTCCATCCAAGCAGCCTGACATTTCCGACAAAAGCACATTCCGAGCAAACTCCAGCACGGGAACTGCCAACGAGGGGCAAGGATCACCCAAGCGTAAGAAAAGCATTTCATATTCCCAGAATCTTCCAACGGCATCCTGCAAAGACCCCGTCAAGCCTGATCGCCCTGTGCGGTCTGGCAGGCCTGACACGCATATTCCACCCATGGGCTCAGACTGGCCCAAATCCCACAGGTGGAATCCCAAAACCTTTCTCATCTCTGCCGGTCTGACAGGTTCGCAGTGGGTAACTGAACCTTGCAGCAGCATCTCCTTGAGACTTCTAGACTTTCTGCAAAAGTGACAGCCGAACTCTTGCAAACTCACGATGTGCTCCCAAAGTAGAAATCATCTTTCTTTCCCAGGAAGGACTTAGCCCCCAATTCTTGAACAATAACCTGATTTCCCAGCCTGATACAGCCCTCGGTTTTCTTGAGAATCAAATGAAGATTTATGTTTGACATCATTCACCCACAAAATGCCCGCAGAGCGGCCCCACCCTGCCTTCCCTCCTACGTTCTTTTCAGAGTGTATCGTGGGCACCCAGTGAGACACAGCAGGGCACCCTGCTATTTTGGATTCAGAACTCCTTCCAGCAGATTCCACAGTCTGAATGAGCAGGCCCTGCCTTTGGAGGTGATGTCCCGGGCACGCGCCCCCCAACAAAGCAATTCAGCCAAATCTCTGGACTACACTTTTTTGGTGTGTCAAGATTATTTAGCCCATTGTTGGTGAAGATGGAACACAGCCTTTTGGGTTTAAGTCAACCGAGGCTCCTTTGGAGACCACTGTTCCGCAGGGGAGTATACTTTCACATGCTCTTTTACGCTGTCAAAAGCAATGTTGCCTGTGGGACTCTGGGTTCATATCTTAGTGCCACCACCCCCAAGAAAGCATAGGCACCCCCGCTAAATGCGCTGCTTAGTAAAAGAGCAGTTTTAGTGCTTTGGTCACCATATGGTGTTCACAACGTTGCAACATCAGAACTGTTCTTTCCAGTCCTAAATGTGGGGAAAAAATTAAACTATTAATATGTATTTAACTTACAAATAAATGAGCCCACAAGATAACGATTAAGTCATCTCTGGCATATTGATTTATGAAAATTATGAATCCTTTAGAATGTTTAACTGGGAAGACTATAGTAATGTGGAAAAGATTTTATGATGTGATGTTCGGTTCAAAACACATGATCGCCGTGCTTTATAGAAGACCACGAGCACACAATATCGCTCAGCCTCAGGGAAATCCAAGTCAAAACCTCAGTGAGATACCACCTCACACCAGTCAGAATGGCTAAAATTAACAAGTCAGGAAATGACAGATGTTGAGGATGCGGAGAAAGGGGAACCCTCCTACACTGTTGGTGGGAATGCAAGCTGGTGCAGCCACTCTGGAAAACAGTATGGAGGTTCCTTAAAAAGTTGAAAATAGAGCTACCATATGATCCAGCAATTGCACTAGTGGGTATTTACCCCAAAGATACAGAAGTAGGGATCCGAAATGGTACGTGCACCCTGATGTTTATAGCAGCAATGTCCACAATAGCCAAACTGTGGAAAGAGCCAAGATGTCCATCGACAGATGAATGGATAAAGAAGAAGTGGTATATATATACAATGGAATATGATGCAGCCATCAAAAGGACTGAGATCTTGCCATTTGCAATGACGTGGATGGAACTGGAGGGTATTATGTTGAGCGAAATAAGTCAAACAGAGAAAGACATGTATCATATGATCTCACTGATATGAGGAATTCTTAATCTCAGGAAACAAACTGAGGGTTGCTGGAGTGGGGGGTGGGGTGGGAGGGATGGGGTGACTGGGTGATAGACACTGGGGAGGGTATGTGCTCTAGTAAGTGCTGTGAATTGTGCAAGACTGTTGAATCTCAGATCTGTACCTCTGAAACAAATAATGCAATATATGTTAAGAAAAAAAAAGAAGAAGAAGGTAGCGGGAGGGGAAGAATGAAGCGGGGGAAATCGGAGGGTTAGACGAACCATGAGAGACGATGGACTCTGAAAAACAAACAGGGTTCTAGAGGGGAGGGGGGTGGGAGGATGGGTTAGCCTGGTGATGGGTATTGAGGAGGGCACGTTCTGCATGGAGCACTGGGTGTTATGCACAAACAATGAATCATGGAACACTTCATCTAAAACTAATGATGTAATGTATGGGGATTAACATAAGAATAAAAAAATAAATAAATAAATGAATATGGAAAAAAAACAAAAAGAAGAAGACCACGAGCACAACCATAGAAATGTGCGTGTGCATATGGACAAGGGCAGAAGAAAAACCTGGGAAAGAAAACCACTCCTTTAGGATGGTAGGACTTCCAACCTTAAAATATTTCCTCTACAGTGATTCCAAAATAACATGTTTTGAAATATGTGTGTATAATTTAAATAAAAGATTGCATGGTAGGATTCCTTCTAAGTGTTCAGACTCAGATTTCTAGCAGGTTCTAAGCATGACCTAGAAGGATTTTTTGATCACTGCTGTGAATTTTACTATTTCACCAAGCAATAAAAATAAGTAAAAATAAACATATTAAAAGTGGTTTAAGAGACAATTTTCTTCCAAGAGTAAAAATGTCACTTTTAAAACAATATACATCCTTTTCCACAATAAGAGCTACCAAATAAATGTACTAAAATATCATAACACAGCGCTAATAATTTCCTTAAGTGTTTCTTGGGAAGCACATCAGCTAAATCCATCCCCAGACATTCAGCTTCCCAGACTTCCTTTTTTTTTCTTTTAATGGCATAATAACCAGGCTCTCAAACTCAATTCAGTTTTTAAAGTCTCTCCTTGAAATAAAATAATTTAGGATTTTCTTAAGGGTTGTCCTTTTGGAGGAGTGCAGGACACTTAGAAATAGCCATTGAAAGGACCCGCCCTGACAATTCCTACCCAATCTAGTACTTCTTAGGGAAAGCTGGAGACAGAATTCTTCTTAGGGGAATCAAGAGTATTTGCTTAGCAAAAGCATTATGTTTTTTAATGGCGTGCACAGTGCAGATTAAAAGAAAAAGCATGAAAGAACAAAATTTCTCTGTAAAAGAAAATAAGAAAATCAGTTACTCTGGTATTTGAGCAGATGGGAAACGGAAGTGGGTGCCCAGTAAGATTGCAGGGGGGAGGGGCTCTAGGTGCAAGGAGAGCCAATAAGAAATATTCAATAAATTGAGTAGCCAGAGTTTGAAACATACACGCACCAGCAATATAGAGTATTTGATTTCAACTTACCCCACATTTTATTTATTTATTTTTTTATTATGTTATGTTAATCACCATACATTACAACATTAGTTTTTGATGTAGTGTTCCATGACTCATTGTTTGCGTATAACACCCAGCGCTCCATGCAGAACGTGCCCTCTTTAATACCCATCACCGGGCTAACCCATCCTCCCACCCCCCTCCCCTCTAGAACCCTCAGTTTGTTTCTCAGAGTCCATAGTCTCTCATGGTTTGTCTCCCCCTCTGATTTCCCTCCCTTCATTTTTCCCTTCCTGCTATCTTCTTTTTTTTTTTTTTTAACATATATTGCATTATTTGCTTCAGAGGTACAGATCTGTGATTCAACAGTCTTGCACAATTCACAGTGCTCACCATAGCATATACCCTCCCCAGTGTCTATCACCCAGTCACCCCATCTCTCCCACCCCCCACCACTCCAGCAACCCTCAGTTTGTTTCCTGAGATTAAGAATTCCTCACATCAGTGAGGTCATATGATACATGTCTTTCTCTGACTGACTTATTTCACTCAGCATAATACTTATCCCACATTTTTAATAAAATTAAACTACTTACACAGCTGTGTGTCAATGGTACTCTGGACAAATTTTTAAAAACCTGAATGAAGAAAATTTTAAAAACCTGAAGCATACCCACTATGATGTACCAGGGAAATGGAATGACAGGTGAAATAGTATCCTGGCGTGAACTCAGTCAGAAGTGATCAGGAAATGACAAGTTTCCCGAGAATCTCCTGAGATACAGAGAGCGTGCCAGGTTTGGGGCTCCAGCCAAGCTTCCTGAAACATCCAAGGACAAACACCCTTAGTAGATTAGGTGTGAAGACGCCCAGGGAAGACACTGACATCTGAATTATACACAAATTTCAGTTAGCTCAAGGACCCCCATGTAACCTAGCCAAGGATTTTGGGATAAGAACCACCACCCCAATAGGATTCATTCATGGTTTATATAGATAATATTTACTGATCTGTTACTACATGCTTCACAGGAACCATCATGAAAGATGGATCCTTCAAGACCAAGTCTCAGAGAACAAACTCGTTATTCTCACCTGGGAATAAAAGAAACAATAAATTTTGAAGGAAAAAAAAAACCATAATATGATGCCAGGATACCATACGTGAAGTCCAATGTGAGTACAACATGTTTTATGTGCTTCATAAATACAATAAAATATTTGTGATCTAGAAATCCTTTTAATTTTTTATAGATCTCCTGTAGGTATTGGTAAAAGGCTCTATCTTCTCAGACGTGAGTTTTTAAATGGCTTTGTTTCTCTATATCAGTGTTGTTGTTGTTTTTTTTCTACTTTCTAAACTAATTCCTAAGTGAGAATCATCCAAGACATACCTAAACAAATAGGAATGGCTTCCTGGTGAGACAGAATGTAGAATTTGTTTGTATTAGCTGTAAGTCATTTCCTCATCAGATCGAAGAATTCATTCTCCCTAATATTTTGACCTGGGAAAGTAGACTCAGGAGTCAACTCATGTAGGGTTGCCCTCGGGGCCCTGAACTGTTTCTACCTCTCGGGGTTGTTGAGCAGATGCAACGCAATGATGTAGGAAAGTCCCTCCTCCAGACACTCCGTCAATGCTGTCCCGTCCTTTTCCTGCTACCATGTCCCAGACAGAGCAGGATTTATTTCAGTCAAGTCACAGACTTGGAAGTGGATTCTTTGAATATAATTCAGGCAGTCCCAGTTAAGTGTATACACGTCCCCATTCACTTAATCCCCAATAAATAAATGAAGGTCTGTTTCTCATCCCATTGTGTCCAAGAATTTTATTCTGAAGGTCAGGGGAGGAACTGAGGCTCTTGCTGGAAAGTGTGAGGGGAGAAGGTGAGTCAAGAGAACATTTTTCACTCCCCTGTCCCTGATGTCCTGACCAGGTTACTCCCTGATTTGCCCTGCCTACCCCCTGCCCACGCTCCACACCCTCCCTTCAAAATCACATCTGGGTATATCCCAGATATACCCAGCTCCAAACAACAAATCATAGGAACCTTCAGAATGATTTACTTTTTTTTTTTTTTAATTTATTTGACACAGAGAGAGAGACAGCAAGAGAGGGAACACAAGCGGGGGGAGTGGGAGAGGGAGAAGCAGGCTTCCCGCCGAGCAGGGAGCCCGATGCGGGGCTCGATCCCAGGACCCTGAGATCATGACCCGAGCCGAAGGCAGACACTTAACCAACTGAGCCACCCAGGTACCCCCAGAATGATTTACTTTTTAAAGAATGATAATTAGATGAAGATGATACCTATTACATATTTATCCAACAAATACACACTGAGCACCCTGGATGTAGCCAAGCAGTATACTGGAAACTAGGATCATAATGGTGAAACTAGATGGGGCCTCTGTTCGCATGGCATGTATACGCTGGTGGAGGAACAGGCAATAATGGTCAATAATGATCCGGGGTGACTCTGTAGGCATAATAAGGGCTGTGATAAGCAAAGTGCACAGTACAATGGGAGCACATGGGCAGAGGTGAGAGGACAGCAAAGAGCATGTGTGGCAATATTTAACAATGGTGATTTTACTATAAATGCATAAAATGAAATGTAATCTAAATATTAAAGAATAAACATTAGGTAACTTGCATCCCATTAAAAATGGTATTTCAGAAGACTGTGTCTGATTTCAAGTAAGTATTCACTGTATATTATTTCATGAAAGAGCAGGCTACCAAAAGCATTTACTGTAATATTCCATTTTTTTGTTCAAAACAAAAGTGTGTGTGCATAGAAAAAGTAGATATATATATCATATAGCACAATGTTATATATCTCTGGGTAGCAGGACTATACATGATTTTTAAACTCGTCTGTAGTTTCTAAACAAGTCACAAAAAGCACATAGTATTTATGTAATTTAGTAAAGATATATTTTCATTTAAAATATTTTCCAAGAAAAAATATTTTCTAAGAGTTTATATAAGAAATTCATTTATCAATGCCTATGATATATATAGGACCACGTTAAGTACTAAAGCCAATGAGCTAAATAAGGATTGCCCCGTGCCCTTGAGCAGCTCCCAGAACTATGATGCAGACATGTAGTAAATACTCATGAGTAAGGTACTGCCCAGGTATAAGGTTAATAAAGCCTGATGATTTACCAAGACTGATTTTTCCCTATCTACTTCAACCAAGACAACAGGAAGACCTACTGTTGAGTTTGTCTTTAGTGACCAACACATTACGGAACAGCAGGATGTTGAGAAGACTTCTCTTCTGTCTCCTGCCTCAAGATCTATAATTATCAGGAAGCTGACGATATTGTTAATTATACTGTGATAACCAAATTTTGTTGAGCATAATTTCCCATAATCATTAAAAATCCTTTGAATTAACTACCATGATTATTCCTATTTTACAGATGTGGAACTGAGGCACAGAGAGGTCAAGGTCATAATTAAGGGAGCTGAGATTTGAACCCAGGCAGTGTGAACCGAGAGCCCAGACCCCTGATCATTACGCTTTGCTGTCTCCCTTTTATGACCATTAGCATCATCTCTGTACCCTTTCTGCTACATACCTCTTTTCAGAATCCCAAATAAAACAAACCATCACTTGCAGTTGCTGTTAGAGAGAGGTGGGGCAGAACTATCTGAGGGCAGGGTTGGTGGCCTCAGCACCCAGCACAGGATTGGGACACATGGAGGCTCAATAAATAACCTGCTGTTCAAATGATCCAGAAAGCAGGTTCATTTCTGAAGCTTCCCTGTCCATAATAGCTTTTTTTTTTTAAAACATTTTCCTCTTCTAAAAAACAAGTACAGGATGGGGAAAGGTCTCTTTAACTAGGGATTTCAATCTTTCTTTTCCTGAACTTTATATAATAGCAATTTTATAATACTCCTAAAGTTAAATATATATAAGAACATTTTTCCACATATATATGCAATTTTGCTTATTGCATCATGACAAATCAATTTTATGATTGTGGACAAAACTATAATGCTATCAAGTGACTGTACAAATCAAGGTTTTCGTTAAAAAGACATATGGATAATTCTTTATTTCTAGACATGACAGAATTTCTGACAGACTATGAAGTGCATGATAGTATTCTGTCTCATATTTAGATTAACATAAATCACCAACAAACTACTCATTATTCATTGCCTGTGAAATAAAGATATCAAGCCACTTCCATTCGTTCCTGTCCTAATGCACTCTTCAACTTAACTTCTCAGAAACTGAGAGAGAAAGGATCACACTGTCAAACTCAGATGAAAAAAGTAATTAAAGTATAGAGAAATATATTATGGGTCTTACTGCCTTGGTCCATGCAGAGTTCTTGCTACATAATAAAAATATTTAAAGTAAATTAACACTTTTAATTTCCAAATGTTATTTTTCACATATTTCACTCATTAATCATTGCATCTCTTTTCTGCTCTTTGAATTCTAATCATTGTCTAGAAGCATCTCATTGCCTCTGCTGTGCCCCACCTAACATTCAAAGTGAGTTCAAGAGATGCCCTCCAAAGATTTAAGTCTAAAAAGGTACATAAAAATAAATAAACAAACTTGAAATAAGAGCAAACCTTAAAGGATTTAATGGGATGGAATACTTTAATACAATGAGTTGGGAGTATTTGTTTTCTCTCCTTTCTCCATGCACTCACTTAGATTAGTATAAAACCGGGGTTTACTTTGCAAACATAGCTCTCTGTATGACAGATCTTTTGTGCAGCCATTTTCGTTACTAGTGTCTGGAAACCATACCTGCATGAGATATGTGGTTTAAAACAATTCTTCACTGCAATGAATCTAGAGGACTGTGTGGTAGATACACAGCACATATTTACTGATGATCTCCCATGTACAAGGCAGTGTCTAAATTAGCCAACCTAAATGCCTTTCCTCTGATGTGGGGGGATGGGACTCGCTTCCCTCATTCAGTGGCAAGGACAGAACAAGGCAGCGTGGGTAACAGTACATGTCATGTGGTAGGACTGACTTCAAATCCTGGTTTTGTCATTTGTGATGTACTGGAATGCTTTCTTCAGAGGCTAGGATAATGGCTAGCACAGTGAACTTTGAATACATGTCCGTCATTTATTATTATTGATGAGGAGTGCCAATATAAGAAATGGAACTGGGGTGCACTTCATGAGGATATGATAGAGTCAGTATTAACTGTTTAAAGCAAAAGCATCTCACTATGAGTCGCTGGACACAGGAGACTGAGTTTCAAAGGTGAGAACGGGAGTGAGTTTGGGGAGGTGAGACCATAAGCTCTGGGAACAATGAGCTTTCTAAGATAAGGAATATAGATAGGATGCTTTGGAAATTAGGCGACAGGGAGAGGAGAGAAAAACAGAGTAATTAGGCAAGTGAATAAGAACTATAATGGAAATAAGTCACCTTAGAATAAGCAAACACACATGTATATTATTGAGTGTGTGCATGACCTCAAGCACGTGCATTTATCTCCATGGTCTCTGGAAATAAAACCTATTATACTGAAAGTGCAGAAATTTTAAAAAATCAGCAAGGAGGAAGAAGATGAGTGAGGAAATAATGGCAGATGAGAGCCATAGCAGAGCTTTGGGAGAACTGGAGAGGCCGCAGAGCTGAGACCTCCAAAACCAAACAGGGACAGAGGGTGGAGCCAAGGGGTAGCCAGGCAGCAAATAAGAACACCAAAGAAGGCAGGAACCCAAACAACAGGTACACACAGCCCCTCCAGCCCGCTGCCCCTCTGCTGAGCTCCAGGAACATCAGCAGCTGCTCCAGGAGACTGGAAGGTTCTTTCCCGCACACACTGAACAGCTGAATGGTTTCCCAACCACCTCTAGTTCCCCCGCTCAACTTGGCTACAGTGAAGCCCAACAACTTTAATGTTTTTCCTGTGCAGAGCATCTGACCAGCTTTGAAATAAATTCACTTCCTATAAATAATATTCCATAAAGCTTTCTAAACCTTTTATTACAGTAGAGTCTTTGATGTTTCTTTTTTTTTTAAAGATTTTATTTATTTATTTGAGAGAGAGAGACAGAGCATGAGCAGGGGGAGGGGCAAAGGGAGAGGGAGAAGCAGGCTTCCCGCCGAGCAGGGAGCCCGATGTGGGGCTCAATCCCAGGACCCTGAGATCATGACCTGAGCCAAAGGCAGACACTTACCCGACTGAGCCACCCAGGCACCCCCAGAGTCCTCAACATTTCTTTAGGCTTTCTGGGTAAATTGAGAAAATACCTAAAATCACAGGGTTAATTGACTTCCTAGTTCAAGGTCTAACAGTGTGTGTTTTCCTCCTTAACATCCTCATTAATTTCATATTCATATGATGAGATATGCAGTGAACATTTATAGGGTATAATCCTGTGTTAACAGGAAAGGAGAACAAGCAGGTATCAAGACAGACCTGGACTCTTGGCTTTGCCACAAACCGGCTGTGCGACCCTGAATAAATCACTTAACTTCTCTTAGCCTAGCTTCACCTACAAAATTGGGCCACAATATCTCCTCTGCAAGGCTGATGAAATGAGATACTACACATACCTAGAAAAGAACAATATGTCTGATGCATAGCAGCTCCTTAATAAATATTAGTTTTTTTCTTTTCTATTCTTTCTCACCTATCCCCTCCCCTCCACTCCAGTCCTTGTGCCTAGAAGATAAATGATATCTATTTAGAGGTTCTTGGTTTATGGCCATTCTAAAGCATTTATGGAAATCTGCCATCCCTTGGTCTTTCTGCCAGAATCCCTAGTCTGCGGCCAAGGTCAATGAAAAGGAGCATGTCTGCAAGAAACTTTCAATTGAACTGAGGAAATCAACATTCACACAAATTTAAGATTTATAGCTGACCTAGTTCACAAACAGGATAAATATGACTCTAGGTAAGTAGAGCCAATATGAATTCCAACCTACCCCGGGAATTTGGAAGATACAGGACTGAACCCTGAAGGAACAATTTAGAAGGTTAAGGTTCATCAGTGCTTCTGAAAATGGAAACAGAGTCAAGGCTGATCTATCTTAGAAGACATAACCCTTGAATGGGGGAGGCCATCTGGGAACTGGGTGACTTCTTGAGTCCTTTCCCATCGGGGTCTGTAACTGGAAACATTAAAATCAGGGGCTCAGGGGACACCCTCTGAAACTGAAAGTCAGTGCACCTGAAAAACCTACATGAAGTTTCTTTCTTTGGTTACAGAGAGTGGGTTGCTTCAGGAAGTACTTTCTATCATAAAGAATGCAAGCAAAAGATAATTTTTTTGAGAGAGAGAGAGTGTGTGCACTAGTGCAGGGGAGGGGCAGAGAGAATTTTAAGCAGGTTCCAGGCCCAGCACTCAGTGCTCAGTGTGGAGCCCACAGCTCGATCTCATGACCCTGAGACCATGACCTGAGCCGAAATCAAGAGTTGGATGCTCAATCAACTGAGCCACACAGGCACCCCAAGAATTTAAGCAAATTTTAAAAGTGGCCTTTAGGAAAAAATTGCACTCTTTGAATCAGTCCCTTCTCTGATTTTGGAATCATGCAGTTCCCTGCATGGTGGGTAAGTGAGAACAAATTACAAGGGTTCACGTTTAGATCTTGATCTACATAGTAGAAACTGCTGCCATATTTCAGTAGAGAAAAATCTTTGTTTGAGAGACGTAATTTGTGGATAACTTATGCCAAGGCTTCCTATTTAAAAAATCATGAATATTGTCATTAGTATTCATCTTACCCCAAAGATAAACACAGTGTTTAAGCCCCTATTTACCCAGTTCAGAACAAATGCACTGAATGACTTGTACTTCAATTTTTCTAACAACATCCACAAAAATGAATATTTGTTGGCTCCTTTCTCTGTCAGAAGAATGCTAATTACTTGACAGGTAGAATCCTAATTATTTGTTTCTTTAAAGCAGTTTGAAGAGATAGACATTTATTACTAATATTTTCATCACAATCCTCATCATCCCCGTGGCATACATGAGAAGTTAAATTACTTGGCCAGGTTCCCCAACCAGCAAACAGTGGAGCCTCGGTTTGAACCAAACAGGTGAACTTGAGCTCTCGCTCCTACGTTTGCATCAAGTTTTACACTTCCATCAAAGACATGATTTCACGTGACCTCACAAGAAATTCATTAAATACAAAAGGCATCTATTGGCTTTCAAACAAACAAACCAAGAACAAATTTAAAGAAGTCATCCATGGTCACAACTTGTTTCTATGTCACAGACGGGACTGAAATCCCGTCCTCTGTGATTTCAATAGGGTCTCCTACAGTTGAATCCAATGAGCACATTCTGACACATCTTTTAAAATACATCCTGGGCGCCCAGCTCCCGACTTGCGATTTTCGTTCAAGACTGAATTACCTAAAGGCGATGGCAGAGGAACAACAACAGCCACCACCACAGCAGCCTGATGCCCATCAGCAGCTTCCCCCCAGCGCCCCCAACTCGGGGGTGGCTCTGCCAGCCCTTGTGCCTGGGCTGCCAGGGACAGAGGCCAGCGCGCTGCAACACAAGATCAAGAACTCCATCTGCAAAACTGTACAATCTAAAGTGGACTGCATTTTGAAAGAAGTTGAGAATTTTACAGACCTAGAGAAACTCTACCTCTACCTTCAGCTGCCTTCTGGTCTCAGCAATGGAGAGAAAAGTGATCAGAATGCCGTGTCATCTAGTCGGGCACAGCAAATGCATGCCTCTTCCTGATTCGAAATACCCTAGAAGAACATCCTGAGACTTCATTGCCCAAACAGGAAGTCTATGATGAGTACAAGAGCTATTGTGACAATCTTGGTTACCATCCATTAAGTGCTGCTGACTTTGGAAAGATCATGAAAAATGTCTTTCCAAACATGAAGGCACGTCGTCTGGGCACAAGAGGCAAATCTAAATATTGCTACAGTGGACTAAGGAAAAAAACCTTTGTTCACATGCCAACACTGCCCAATCTTGATTTTCACAAAACTGGAGATGGGTTGGAAGGAACTGAACCTTCTGGGCAGCTTCAAAATATTGATGAGGAAGTTATCTCTTCTGCTTGCCGTCTTGTGTGTGAATGGGCCCAGAAAGTGTTAAGCCAGCCATTCGACACGGTCTTGGAGTTAGCACGCTTCCTTGTAAAAAGTCATTATATAGGCACCAAGTCGATGGCAGCTCTAACGGTAATGGCAGCAGCACCACCAGGAATTAAAGGAATTACCCAGCCGTCTGCTTTTATACCTACAGCTGAGAGTAATTCTTTTCAGCCTCAAGTGAAGACTTTGCCTTCTCCTAGTGATGCTAAACAGCAATTGCAACGGAAAATTCAGAAGCAGCAGCAAGAACAGAAACTACAGTCCCCTTTGCCAGGAGAATCCTCAGGCAAAAAAGCAGAAGGTGCTACAACCAATGGAGTGACTAATCTTTCTAATGGAAATCCTGCAATCCTTTCTCCTCAGCCTATTGGTATCGTTGTGGCAGCTGTCCCTAGTCCCATTCCGGTCCAGAGGACCAGGCAGTTGGTAACTTCACCAAGTCCAATGAGTTCTTCTGACGGCAAAGTTCTTCCCCTCAATGTACAAGTGGTCACTCAGCGCATGCAGTCTGTGAAACAGGCACCAAAGACTCCTCAGAACGTTCCAGCCAGTCCTGGTGGGGATCGTTCTGCCCGGCACCGCTACCCTCAGATCTTACCCAAACCAGCCAACACCAGTGCACTCACCATTCACTCCCCAACTACTGTCCTCTTTACTAGCAGTCCCATCAAAACCGCTGTTGTACCCACTTCACACATGAGTTCTCTAAATGTGGTGAAAATGACAGCAATATCCCTCACGCCCAGCAACAGTAGTGCCCCTCTTAAACATTCTGCCTCAGTGAACAGTGCTACAGGAACAACAGAAGAATCAAGGACCATTCCACAGATCAAGAATGGTTCTGTTGTTTCACTTCAGTCTCCTGGATCCAGGACCAGCAGCACCGGGGGAGCATCTGCCGTGGAAGTCAAAATGGAACCTGAAACATCATCAGATGAGCATCCTGTATAGTGCCAAGAGAATTCTGATGGGACTAAAGCTCCCAAAACAACACCTAGTGCCCTTTTGGGGCAGAAAAGTAATACGGATGGAGTAGTGCAAAAACCTTCAAATGAAGGTGTCACTGAAGCAAAAGCAACCAAGGTCTGTGACCAGAGGACCAAATGTAAAAGCCGCTGTACTGAAACTCTGCCAGGCGCTTCGACAGGCAATAATCCAAGCACTGTCACCCTCTCAGTTGCCACTCAGAACTTAACTTTCACCAGCACCAGCTCACCAGCTAATGGTGACTCAATAAATAGAGACCCTAAATTATGCATTAAAAGTCCAAGAAAGCCACTGTCTTCTGCATTGCAAGAGTCCCAGGTGCCTCCCATAAAGAAACCAATTGTGGAACAGCTTTCTGCAGTTATCCTAGAAGGTCAGAAACCAGGCAGTGTTGAGAAGGACCAAAAGGTTCCACATTCAGGGAAAATAGAAAGTTCAACAGCCAGTGCTCAGATTCCTAGCAAGGTCTCAATGAATGTCAATTCGCACATAGTGGCAAATCGACTCTTGAGTTCTTCTGCTCTCATTGCCGGTGATTCAGCTTCAGAACAGCAAACACCATCATCATCTCCAGATATAAAAGTAAAACTTGAAGGGAATGTCTTTCTTTTGGACAGTGATTCAAAACCAGATAGCAGCTTTAATTCAAATGAATGGCAGCAGGTCAGTAAGGATTCTGAGTTTATATCTGCCGGCTGTGAACAACAGCCAGATATCAGTGTTATGACAGTTCCTGAGCACTCTGATATCAATGACTTAGAGAAATCTGTTTGGGAATTGAAAGGAATGCCACAGGACACTTATATCCAGCAGCTGCATAGCCAGATACAAGAATCTTCTTTGAATCAAATACAAGCACAGTCTTCAGATCAGTTACCTCTAAAGTCTGAACTGAAAGAGTTTGAGCCTTCTGTTTCCCAAACAAATGAAAGCTACTTTCCTTTTGATGATGAGCTTACACAAGATAGTATTGGGGAAGAGCTGGTGCTTATGGAGCAGCAAATATCAATGAACAATTCTCATTCTTACAGTAACTGTTTGGGAATGACGCTTCAGAGTCAGTCAGTAACTCCAGGAGCTCCAATGTCATCTCATGCCTCCAGTACCCACTTCTATCATCCAATCCACAGCAATGGCACTCCGATCCACACACCCACACCCACTCCTACCCCAACCCCAACTCCAACATCAGAAATGATTGCTGGGTCTCAGAGTCTGTCACGGGAGAGCCCTTGCTCCAGGCTAGCCCAGACCACACCTGTGGATAGTGCTTTAGGAAGTAGCCGACACACACCCATTGGTACTCCACATTCTAACTGCAGCAGTAGTGTCCCTCCCAGCCCTGTTGAATGCAGGAATCCATTTGCATTTGCCCCAATAAGCTCCAGTATGGCGTATCATGATGCCAGCATTATCTCAAGTAGTCCTGTGAAACCGATGCAAAGACCCATGGCCACACACCCTGACAAAACCAAGCTTGAATGGATGAATAATGGGTATAGTGGGGTTAGTAATTCATCAGTTTCTGGCCATGGCATTCTCCCAAGCTATCAGGAACTAGTGGAAGACCGTTTCAGGAAACCTCATGCTTTTGCTGTGCCTGGACAGTCTTACCAGTCTCAATCCAGACATCATGACACTCATTTCGGTCGCTTGACTCCTGTCTCTCCTGTGCAGCATCAAGGTGCCACTGTAAATAACACCAACAAACAGGAGGGTTTTGCAGTCCCTGCCCCTCTTGATAATAAAGGGACTAATTCATCTGCCAGCAGCAACTTCAGATGCCAGAGTGTGAGCCCTGCTGTTCATCGCCAACGTAATCTTAGTGGAAGCACCCTGTACCCTGTATCTAATATCCCCCGATCTAATGTGACCCTTTGGAAGTCCAGTAACCCCAGAGGCTCACGTTTTCACAAATGTTCACACAGATGCGTGTGCCAACAACATAGCTCAAAGAAGTCAATCAGTTCCATTGACGGTCATGATGCAGACAGCCTTCCCGAATGCTCTTCAGAAGCAAACAAACAGTAAAAAAATAACCAGTGTCTTGTTGAGTAAACTTGATTCTGACAATGATGACTCAGTGAGAGGTTTGGGCGTGAACAACCTGCCCTCCAATTACACAGCCCGGATGAATCTCACTCAGATTTTGGAGACTTCCACTGTTTTTCCTAGTGCCAATCCGCAGAATATGATCGATTCCAGCACTTCTGTTCGTGAATTCCAAACACCACCTTACCTCACTAAAAGTCATAGCACCGATCAGATCAGCTTTTCTCCTGGAGATAATCAAGCACAATGAGAAATCGGAGAGCAACAGTTAGATTTCAGTAGCACTGTTAAAGACCTGCTGAGTGGAGACAGCTTGCAAACCAACCAGCAGCTGGTAGGTCAGGTAGCGTCTGACCTCACTAATCCTGCGTCTGATTTCTCGAGTGACATCAGGCTGTCTTCTGAGCTCTCAGACAGCATCAATGATTTGAACACTTTAGACCCAAACCTACTGTTTGATCCAGGTCATCAGCAGGGACAAGATGATGAAGCTACACTGGAAGAATTAAAGAATGACCCATTATTTCAACAAATTTGCAGTGAATCCATGAGCTCTATGACTTCAGGTTTTGAGTGGCTAGAAAGCAAGGACCATCCTACTGTTGAAATGTTGGGTTAAACAGTGTTTTATAATATGTAGCACACTGTATCTAAAGACATATGTATTGTATTTGTCTTAATGGAAGTGCCTCCCGCAGCAGAAACACTTAATATTAATTGTGACATTTTAAAAGAGTTTGCTGCAGAAGTGGTTTCTTCTTCAGTAGGAAATGGTTAGACTTGCCTCAGTTCTTAACAAGTTTCTGAAGACAGTAGGCTGTAGAAGAGCAAGTATTAGGTTTTAAATTTTGTAATGTTCCCCCATTTAATCACATTGTTTGCTAGTAAACAATTGACTAACCAGCTTTTACAAGAGCATTCTAGATCTTTATTTTGTGTAAGTTCATTTTAATTCATCAGTTGATCTGCACAGAATGTAGAGGATACCATTGATTTTAGGTATAGGCTATTTTTTGTTGTTGTTGGCATTATCTTTTAGATATGAAATCATAGCTAAGGTAAACTGTAGACAAGAAGGTCTTCCTTGAAACAGGGATAATATTCAGGTTATTATCAGTATTTAGGCTTGAAGCATAGAGCTACTTTAGAATGAAAAAAATCTCTGTAGGACTTTCTGGGACTTCAGTACCATTTTCACCTGCATTTTGAAGGGCTTAAATAGGAGAAAATAATGGAAAATTAAATATTAATTTAAGGAAAGCAAAAGCTGCACTAAAATTTTTTAAAGGAAAAACTAGTAGCCATTTATATTTGTGACCTTGCATTAGTCTTATTTTAAAATTTGATTTTTAATATGGAGCCAGCACACACAGAGACATGCATGTACATGCGTGCACATGCACACACACAAGTAAAATAACTCCAAATATTGTAATTTAATAGAATAAGTACAAGCGTGTTAGAAAAATACTTTATGTTTTATTATTTGGTAGTTGAGATAGGGGAATTTAGAAGGAAAATAAAAGCATTTCCTCAGTTTCATCACAATGGCTACATGCATTTATAAAAATACTATTTAAGATTTAATTTGAGTTTTTAATTATAATATTCCTAAGTCCTCAATTTAGTGACTGACTCCTTCACTCCTGAATATAGTAATACAAGTTGATCATGGGATCCCTTTGAAAAACAAATAAACCGGAGGGAGAGAACATAAAAAAACAAACAAAAAACATTTCACCACCCGAGGTCTGAAGCCACAAATCTTTATGTCGCTGATAAAACAAAGGGGATATCAATAGTACTTGAAGAAGAGGAGCATTTTATTACATGCTTAATTTATTTATTGTGATAACCACAGTTGCAAAAGAAGCACTCAGGATGTGTTTTAAAATGTTTCTCTGTATGGCTCCCATTTTGTTTTATGAATAATTATTTATGAATTTCTTGTTGACACAAATCTGCTCACTAGTTGACAGCTCCATCTGAGTGAATTTAGGATTACTTTCAAATAGATTTAAAAATTGCCATTAAGTTTTTAAAGCTAACATTAAACCATTGCTATGCTACCTTGAACCTAGCTAGCTAAGCTTTCCTTTACCTTAATTAGTAAGCCAATCAGAAGACTACAATCAATGAATATTTAACAAATGTGATGAAGGGTTTAATTTAATAAGGTTTAATCGTTCAATAAATTTGCAAGGTAGGGTATTAACATATTTTGATAAATAAACGGTGCTAGGGTTGGCTCAGAGGTTTATATATTGATATGTCTTAGTTATTGGCATTTGTGTGTGTTTGCTGTTATCTTGATTTCATGATCTGATATTTTTTCTTGATGCTAGTTACTTCTTCACTGTACACTGAGACACAGCACTACTGCACACCAAAGTATGCAATACCCAAAGGAAACTGTGTGATTTCTTTTAACAAATGATGGGAGCCTTTCTATATGAGATACTCTGAAAAGGAGATTTTGAGGCCATTCTAATCCCTTGTTTACATTATTAGCTTCCTACTAATATAAAAATAATGGAAATCTTTTTTTATAAAAATATAAAGACTGGAGGATTTTTAACCCTCTGTACAGTATTGCAGCAAACACTTTAAATTTGGTTGAATTCGTCCAGCAAACTTCCTGGGGTTCATATATTGCACTAAATTTGTTGAACCTGTGGTAGGCACAACTCTTAGGATAAATGCAACCAATACAGTCCACAGATTAAACTTTTTAAATGTGTTTCATTATGAAAAGACAAAATGTCATCATAGTGACAGATAAAATTGTCTTATGTAGCAATGTGCATTGATCTCAATGAGATATTTCTATTTCTTATTCTCTTACATGAGAATATTATAGCAGGAAGAATTTAGTTTGCTTCACCATGTTAATACATGATCACAAAATGTGCATGAGTGTTATTGACTTATCTTGTACAGTACTAGGTATTCCTGTAACCACTTTTTTTCTCCCCCTTGGCTGTATTAAAGCTGGTTCAGTGTTAACCAGGCAAGCATAGTTATTCACAAGTTATTACTTTTTTATGTTTACTAATTCTGCTTATTGTTGAATATGTTCTTTTCTCAAATTATTTTCATTGTTTTCATGTTTAAAACATTTTTCATACTGTTTATCCTGATAAGACTTCATGAAGTAAATAATTTTGCATATAATTGCAATAAGCACTGACTTTTGAACTGAAAAGAAGGAAAGTTGGTTTTTTTTTTTTTGTGCAGTGCATCTGAGGTTCATATAATTGTCTTGTACTATAATGTGTTTTACTACACCATAAATGACAAAAAACAAGCCCTGTTTCATGTTTTCATTTAGTGCAAAAAGTCAGATTTCCCCAGTGTTTTGTTGTCTGTTGTACCTGCTGAAACTACAGTAGTTGAATATTGCAATAGCATTTCAGTTCTCTTTTTTTATTGAAAGTGCTCAAAAATTGTTTTTTAAATGTTTTCAAAAACAATTAAAAACATTTTATATTAAAAAAATAAATAAATAAAATAAAATAAAATACATCTTGGGCACCTGGGTGGCTCAGTCAGTTAAGCATCCAACTCTTGGTTTCAGCTCTGGTCATGATGGCGCTGTCGTGGGATCGAGCCCCTCCTCGGGCTCTGAGCTGGGCATGGAGTGGGGCTTCTGATTCTCTCTCCCTCCCCCTCTACTCCTCTCCACCCTCTAAAATAAATAAATAAGATCTTTAAAAAAAATAAAATAAAATACACCCTCTAAAATCTCACAAGTTTTATGACTTCTGACATTCTGGCATAAGAAATATGGCAATAAAGGAAACAAAAGGGCTGTCTTCTTTTAAAAATAGTTACAAGCTAATGACATGGACTGTTAAATTCTGGGTGCTGAGACCTTTCTCAAATATAAACCATTAGGCAAAGATGAGCGGCTTCTTTCCAGAGCAGCAGATGCTGATCTGGTGACACAGCCCTTGGTTATAATGACTTCATTTCTGTGCTACCAAATGAGTAATACCTGTGTGATCATGCTGTGTGATGGATGTTGGTGCAGTCGAGTGACCTTGATCACCTCTCTGTTATTGAATTGTTGCCATAAAGGTTGAGCCTTCATTTTCCTAGCCATTATTTTGAAGCAAATTCACCCAAAGTGAAATGGCAGCTTGTGTTCTTATGTACCCTTACACTGCAAATCTAGTATCTCACACCAAGACTGAAATAATAAAATGGCTTTATTTGGTATCTTCCCATGATGACAGAGTTGTCTGCAGACAAAAGAAGTAGGGAAAAATGAAGTTATCTTGTATTTTTTGAGAGGACAGCTGCTAATACCCTATTGATTATTTGTAAGTAAAATTTTGATCACGATAAGCACAGATAGAATTCTATGTCTGGGGCTTTGAAACAGAATTCAATTTAGTGTCACCTATCAGTTTAAGTGACTTGTTAAATCATGAGTTTATATTCTAGAATGATCAAAGATCTAAGATCAAGATAGCTGCAAAAATAATAAACAAATCAGACATATTTCTAAAGGAAAAATGCCCTGCCTGGTTTTTTCCTATCTTCCAGGGTAGGAGTTTCTCACTTACTGGAGCCAAGAGGCTTAAATTCATCCTTGGTATGATCTGGTATTTTGCTCATCCCTTTTCCCTGACAATTTGCTACATTTCCTCTTACTTTCTTTGCCTCTCCAGTCCATCTATTTGAATTCATTTTTCTCCCATCTTCTCTTCCCTCTCTTCTCCTAGCAATAAGATTAAGCAGATTATCATAATTTTGTTGTTTCCCCACTGTCCTGCCAAACTCATTCTTTTCTACAGCCCCAGGCTTTCATTGAGAATACGGCCAACTTCAATCAACATACAGTTCCTGGCTGATGGACATGTAGACAAATATGGAAAAAGTGCTGCTCATCTTCGCTGTGGTCCTGCCTTTTCACCTGATAAATTACTGAATTAAAAAAATAAGGAAAAGTACTTTTATGCTCTTTGATATTTAATTATTTGACTTCGTTCCTGAAAGCCAAAAGGAAAATAACTTGGGGATTCCTTAAAGACATTTCACATGTGAAACTCTTAGACTTTAATAAATTGGCATATCTGATTTTTTAAGCCAGGACTTTTTTTTTTTTTTTTTGGAGTAATATGGGGCACAGGAACTGTCTTTCTCAAATATTCATCAGTTTCCCCTTAGTGGTTTTGAATAACAGAAATAAGGTCACTGGAATAAAGCTGCTTCACAAGAAGCAAGGATCTTTCACTTTGATTGCCTTTGCCCTGCCTTCGTATCTTTATCTGTGATAAATGCCTTGTCTTTGTCTAGCATTATCTACCGGAGAGAAATCAACTGTATATAATTATTACAACCAGGGGATCATTTCTTTTTGGTTTGATATTTTAAAAAAATAAATGGCTGTCAAAATGAGCTGACATGAGGACAAGTAAGGAGTTTGGTTGCTGGGTTGCATGCAAGAACCAGCAAAACACACCAACACTCCTTACCTAACTTTTATACCCCGCGCCCCTCACTCTCCTGAGGATTCACCCCTACAGCCCTTTGGCACTTTCCTAAAGTAGCTCCAGGCCTCCTCCCACAACACCCCTGCACAGACCTTGCTAACACCACACACCCTGCCCCTGCGCTCTCCTGTGGCCTTGCCCCCTCCGACCCTGTAGTGGGAGCCCATCCAAAGCAGTGCCCCAAGCCTCACAAGGTACAAGCAGCACTGACAGGGGCCAGCACTGCTCCAAAGTGTCCCTGCCCCAGGGAGAGGGAACTTAAATATATAAAGCAGCTAATAACAAACATAAAGGGGTAATTGAAGTTAATACAGTAATAGTAGGGGATTTTAACACCCCACTTACATCAATGATGCCTCATCTAAAGAGAAAATCAACAAGGAGACACGGGCTTTGAATGACACACTGGACCAGACGGACCTAACAGATATATTCAGAACATTCCATCCTAAAACTGGAATATACATGCTTTTCAAGTACACACCGTACATTCTCCAGAATAGATCACACATTAGGCCACAAAACAAGTCTCAACAAATTCAAAAAGACTGAAGTCATACCATGCATCTTTTCTAATCACAATGCTATAAAACTAGAAATCAACCACAAGAAAAAAATCTGGAAGTAACACAAACACATGGAGGTCAAATAACATGCTGAATGGTTCAACCAAGAAATCAAAGAGGAAATCAAAAAATACATGGACACAAATGAAAGTGAAAACACAATAGTCCAAAATGTTTGGGATGCAGCAGAGCTGTTCTAAGAGAGAAATTTATAGCAATACAGGCCTATCTCAAGAAGCAAGAACTGTCTCAAATAAATAATCTAATCTTAGACCTAAAGGAGCTGGAAAAAGAAAAACAAACAAAAGCCAAAGCCAGTAGAAGGAAGGAAATAATAAAAATTAGCAAAGAAATACATGAAACAGAAACTAAATAAAACAAATCAATAAAACCAGAAGCTGGTTCTTTGAAAAGATCAACAAACTGATAAAGACTCTGAAAGAAAGAAAGAAAGAAAGAAAGAAAGAAAGAAAGAAAGAAAGAAAGAAAGAAAGAA
>NC_058408.1:74991759-75025290 GCF_002201575.2 Neomonachus schauinslandi
GAAAGAAAGAAAGAAAGAAAGAAAGAAAGAAAGAAAGAAAGAAAGAAGAGAGGAGAAAGGAGAAAGAAAGAGGATTCAAATAAACAAAATCAGAAATGAAAAAAAAGAGAAATAACACCTGGAAACACAGAAATATAAAGGATTATAAGAGAATATTATGAAAAATTATATGCCAACAAATTGGACAACCTAGAAGAAATACATAAATTCCCAGAAATGTATAACCTCCCAAAACAGAAAGAAATAGAAATTTCAAACAGACCAGTTACCAGCAACGCAACTGAATCCATAATAAAAAAACTGCCAACAAAAAAAAGTCCAGGACCAGACGGCTTCACAGGTGAATTCTACCAATCATTTAAAGAAGGGTTAATACCTATTCTTCTCAAACTATTCCAAAAAATAGAAGAGCAGGGAAAGCTTCCAAATTTACTCCATGAGGCCAACATTACCCTGATACTAAAACCAAAAACTACAAAAAAAGAGAACTACAGGCCAATATCTCTGATGAAGAGATGCAAAAATCCTCAACAAATACTAGCAAACTGAATCTAACAATACATTAAAAAAAAATCATTCACCACAATCAAGTGGGATTTATTCCTGGGATGCAAGGGTGGCTCAATATTCCCAAATCAACGTGATATATCAAATTAACAAAAGAAAGGATAAAAACCATATGATCATTTCAGCTTTTCCCCATTGAGGATGATATTCGCTGCAGGTTTTTCAATAAATGCAGAAAAAGCATCTGACAAGTACAACATCCATTCATGATAAAAACCCTCAACAAAGTAGGTTTAGAGGGAACATACCTCAATATAATAAAGGCCATAAATGAAAAACTCACAGCTAACATCATACTCAATGGGGGGAAATTGAGAGCTTTCCCCCTAAGATCAGGAATAAGACAAGGATGTCCACTCTCACCACTTTTATTCAACATAGCACTGGAAGTCCTAGCCACAGCAACCGGACAAGAAAAAGAAATAAAAGACATCCAAATTGGTAAGGAAGAAGTATAACTTACACAATTTACAGATGACATGACACTGTGTACAGAAAACCCTAAAGACTCCACGAAAAACTACTAGAATTGATAAATGAATTCAGTAAGTTCACAGGATACAAAATATACAGAAATCCATTGCATTTCTATACACTAATAATGAAGCAGCAGAAAAAGAAATTAAGAAAACAATCCATTTACAATTACAGCAAAAAAAAATAACATACCTAGAAATAAACTTAACCAAGGAGATGAAAGATCTGTACTCTGAAAACTATAAAACATTGATGAAAGAAACTGAAGATGACACAAATAAATGGAAAGACATTCCATTCCAGGACTGGAAGAAGCACTATAATTAAAATGTCCATACCACCCAAAGCAATTTATAAATTCAATGCAATCCCTACCAAAATACTAACAGCATTTTTCATAGAACTAGAACAAATAATCCTAAAATGTGTATGGAACTACAAAAGACTCCAACAGCCAAAGCAATCTTGAAAAAGAACAAAACTGAAGGTATCACAATCTTATATTTCAAGATATATTATAGAGCTGTAGTAATCAAAACAGTATGGTACTGGCAGAAAAACAGACACATAGATCAAGAGAACAGAATAGAGAGCCCAGAAATAAACTCACTATTATATGGTCAATTAATCTATGACGAAGGAGGTAAGAATATGCAATGAGAAAAGTCTCCTCAACAAATGATGTTGGGAAAATTGGACAGCTACATGCAAAAGAAAGAAACTAGGGGCGCTTGGGTGGCTCAGTCGTTAAGCATCTGCCTTTGGCTCAGGTCATGATCCCAGGATCCTGGGATCGAGCCCCGCATCGGGCTCCCTGCTCAGCGAGAAGCCTGCTTCTCCCTCTCCCACTCCCCCTGCTTGTGTTCTCTCTCTCACTGTGTCTCTCTCTGTCAAATAAATAAATAAAATCTTAAAAAAAAAAAAAAAAGAAAGAAAGAAACTGGAACATTTTCTTACACCAGACACAAAAATAAACTCAAAATGAAGTAAAGAACCAAATATAAGATCTGAAACGATAAAAATCCTAGAAGAGGTCACAGGCAGTAACTTCTTTGACATTGGCCTTAGGAACTACTTTCTGGATACGTCTCCTGAGGCACATGAAATAAAAGCAAAAATAAACTATTGGGCTACATCAAAATAAAGAACTTCTGCACAGTGAAGGAAACAATCAGCAAAACTAAAAGGCAACCTATGCATACTAAACTGATAAAGGTTTAGTATTCAAAACATATAAAGAACTTATAAAACTCAACACCCAAAAGCCAAATAATTCAATTTAAAAATGGGCAGAAGACATGAACAGGCATTTCTCCAAAGAAGACATCCAGATGGCCAACAGACACATGAAAAGATGCTCAACATCACTCACCCTCAGGGAAATGCAAATCAAAACCACAATGAGATCTTACCCCACAATTGCCAGAATGGCTAAAATCAAAAACACAAGAAACAAGTGTTGGCTAGGATGTAAAGAAAAAGGAACCCTTGTGTACTATTGATGGGAATGCAAACTGGGGCAGCCACTATGGAAGACAGTATGGGGTTCCCTAAAAAAATTTAAAATAGCATTACCATGTGATCCAGTAATTCCACTAGCGGGTATTTACCCAAAGAACACTAAAACATTAATTTGGAAAGATATACACACCCCTATGTTTACTGCAGAATTATTTACAATAGCCAAAGTATGGAAGCAGCCCAGTGTCCATTGATTGATGAATGGCTAAAGAAGATGCGGTATAGGGACGCCTGGGTGGCTCAGTCGGTTAAGCGTCTGCCTTCGGCTCAGGTCATGATCCCAGGGTCCTGGGATCGAGTCCCGCATTGGGCTCCCTGCTCAGCGGGGGGTCTGCTTCTCCCTCTGCCTCTCTCTGTCTCTCATGAATAAATAAATAAAATCTTAAAAAAAAAAAAAAAGAAGATGCGGTGTATATATACAATGGAATGTTACTCAGTCATAAGAAAAAGAATAAAATCTTGCCGTTTTTGACAACATGGACAGATCTAGAGGGTATAATGCTAAGCGAGATAAGTCAGTCAGAGGAAGACAAATGCCATGTGATTTCATTCATATGTGAAATTTAAGAAACAAACAAACAAAAAAGAAACCAAAACACAGATCTTAACTATAGAAAACAAACTGATGGTCACCAGAGTGGGGTGGGGTGGGGGAATGATTGAAACAGGTGAAGGGGATTCAGAGTACATTGTTTTGTGATGAGCACTGAGAATTGTACAGAAGTGTTAAATCACTACATTGTACACCTGAAACTAGTATAATACTGTATGTTAACTCTACGGGAATTAAAATAAAAGGAACAATAGGTCAATATAACTTCGAGAAGGGGAGTGATACAGATACCACCTTATTTCTCCCTTCCAACACACAGGGTCAATGAGATACTAAACATGCCAATAAGAATTCGTGAAACACTCAGATTCATCAGCTATGTCACCAGCAGAGTGTTGTGGAAGCATCAGAACACGTGAGCACCCATCCAGGCCCCACTGGCTTACTGCCCCGCCATCTTTAAACTCCCAATAATTTTAACAAGGAGCCCTACCTTTCAATTTTTCACTGGGCCCCACAATTCACATAGCCTGTCCTGAGTCAGAGATCTGCCTCCAGACAGATGCAGAGTTGATGTGAGGCTAGCACTGCCTTAGTGAAATGGGGTAAATTTGGGTAGTATCTCTGAGCCATTTCCTCTTTGAAAAATATTAGCACCCACTTTCAGAGTTTGGGTAATTAAGGAAGATCATGCCTACACAATGTGCAGCAAGGCCCCGATCACACATAAGTGCTTAATAAATGTTCTCTGTCTTCTCCTCCACCCTCCTCAATCCCTCACCCTCACAAATGGCCACTCAAAGATGGCACTGTGAGGACAAGCTGCTCCTAAGGCCAGTTCCCTAATGTCACCCACAGTGGGCCAGCCTGACTTGAAAGGGAAAAGCAAACAGGGCAGCTTTAAGTCACACCTTAGCATCGAGCCTGAAAGCAAGACAGCATGGGTCAGTAGTAGCCCCTTGGTGCTGCCCATCGCATGGATGAAGAAATTAGTGTGCGACTTGCATTAGGTCCCAGGTGCCCTCACATTCTAGAGTGAGTTGCTGGGCCATCCAGGTGGGGCAGTGGCTTAGAATCTTTTCTGTTGATTTTAGCTGGTTGCCCTTCTCCAGCAGATGTAAAAGGGTAATCTGGAGACTGACAGAGAATTTCTATGGCATTCCCTCCTGGTGAGGGCATGAGAAGGGACACAGGATATTTATTTCTCTCTTTACTAGTTTCCTAGAGTTTCCTTAACAAAACACCACCAACCGGGTGGTTTAAGCAACACATTTCTTCTCTCTCAGGTCTGGAGGCTCCATGTCCAACATCAAGGTGTAGGCAGGGCTGATTCCTTTTAAGGGCTCCTGAGGGAGAATCTGCTCCAGGTCTCTCCCCTTCTTCTGGTGATTTGGGGGTAATCTGTGGCATTCCTTAGCCTGTAGATAAATCACACTGATCTCTGCTTTCATATCCACATGGGATTCTCACTGTGTACGTATCTCTGTCCAAATGTCCTCTTTTTTCTAAGGACTCCAAGTCATACTGGAGTACTTCCAAATACAGTCATATCCTGAGGTATCAGGTCTAGGACTATGACATATGTCAGACATTATCCCCCAAATTTCGTGAATTTGGGGGATAACATTTGACCCATAAAATCCTCTTCGAAGCCAAGGTGAGAAGGTCTGCTTTGTGAGGCTCAAGCAATTTTGCCCTTGTCCTGTGTCCTTTGAAGGACTTGGAATGCCTGAGAAATCTAAAGCTGTGCCTGGAGCAGATTCAGCCTGATGACAGAGTGAGCGGCACCAGGATCCAGTTGTCTTTCCGCTGGCCGGGAGGCAAGGGGGAATGTTTCCAGGGGACCAGACTTGGAGCTAGCCTTGGAAGGTCATCTGAAGATCATCTGCGAGGGAATGCAGGCAAAGGGTCTAAGAAGCAGACCAAAGGAGAAGTGTAATCCCATGACAAGAGCTAGTCAAGGAGGCTCCTAGCCAGAGTGTCTGGAAGGAATCTCAACCAGTGTCCAAAATGGAGAGAGTCAGGTTCGGTTACCACCCTTAATTAGAAGGGACTGATATCCCATGATGCCAGAACCAGCCAGTTAAGGCAAACCTCTTCCCCCAATCACACGGGGCAACTGTTGAGTACAGATAGAGGGGAGCAAGCAAGAGGAAGGAAGACAGATAAGCCACCCTTTCTCAACACAACATCCGAGCATGGCAGAAGTCAAAGTCAGGGAAATTTTCAAACTTGACTGAGTCTGGAATTTTGATATTTCACCAGATAGGAAATTTTAAATTACTAAGGTGGGACCGTCCTTGTTATTGCAAGAGAATATAAAGGTAGGGTAGCCGTGCCTGATCTCACCCAGGAGATAGGAACAACAGGTCCATAGAGCAAGTGTGGAAGGGAGTGGTGAAAGAGAAACATGTAGCTTTTAAGGCTACATCCTATCAGCCCCCGACCCCAGTCGGTCCAATCAACAGGGGACCCAGCAGGCACCATAATGACCAAAGTAGGACAGCATGTCAGGCAGGGGCTCAGAACTTACAGTTACAGAAATACATACACAGTTTTCAAATTACTTCATCACTCAGCCTCAATTGTTCATCTAAAACAGCATCCATGTCATAAGATTACTCTAAAAGTTAGATTGGGGCACCTGGGTGGCTCAGTCGGTTAAGTGTCTGCCTTTGGCTCAGGTAATGATCCAAGGGTCCTGGGATCGAGTCCCGCATCAGGCTCCCTGCTCAGCAGGAAGCCTGCTTCTCCCACTCCCTCTGCTGCCCACCCCCCTCCGCTTGTGCTTGCCATCTCTCTCTCTCTCTCTCTGTCGAATAAAAAATAAAATCTTAAAAAAAAAAGCTAGATTAAATAGGATCTAGATGAAGTATGTAGAGCTTACAACAAGCTTAATAAACATAAGCCAGTTTCAGTCCATACTTGGGACAAGTACGTATTCCGCTGGTGATCCGGGCAAGGGAGAAGAAATAAAGGTCTGCTCTCTTTAACACTAACCTCCAACATGATTAACCATGTCACTAGCTGTAATTTGGGCTTCAGTGGGAAAACTTACATGATTACTCGTAGAGTTAAAGATGCATTTAAAAAGTACAAATTGTTATAAGTACCGAATTCTTACCAACACTGATAGAGATCCTGACTTAAATTTAGAAGTCCTTTTCTTATGGGTCAATGAAAATCCACACCAAGTCATACCCAGCACACGCTTTGGCAGTTAAGGACTGATACAGAGATGTGCTGAAGCAACAGAGATGTTGACATTTTAATACCATCTATTATCCTAATACATTGAAAATAACAGTGTCCATTAAAATGGCATACGGTTTTCACTATTCAGAATATCGTGCTTAAAACATGTAATATTTGCCTGGAGATCTTGGGAAGAGCAGAGTCCCTGCCAGTTCTGAATGTTCTTGGCTAAATTTGAAAGTGAAAATTGTTTTGTGCTAGGCGGCTTTTTGTTTTCCTCTGAATACAAGCAGGGGTATCAAAGCTATAAAGAGAGTTTGGTGAGTACCAGAGGAAAACCTTGGCTGAAATTCAAACTGGAATTGAATTATGAAAAGCAGTGAATTTTGAGAGCCCGGAGAACATGCCTAGGTTATGCATTATTTTCATTTCGAATCTGCTCTTTGTATGCCAAAAAAAAAAAAAAAAAAACCTCCATATGATCTGATTTACTGGAAACCATGTCTGCAAATTTACCCAGTAACAAGAGAAAAGTCAAGGCAGGATGATATTCATGCACAGGTCACGATTTCCTCTCGGTTTCTTTAGTGTGTGTGTTTCATCTCTGCTTTCATAAGCCTGACCTTTGACACAGTTACTGTACCAAACTTCCCTGATGCCTTACAGACAAATTCCACAGGAAAAGTTATTGTGGAGAAGGCTACAGTTTTCCCCATGTCCTTATGGAAGAGTTGCAGAGCACATGTGAACAGCATAGTGTTCAGGCTGAATTTTTCACATGACAAATTTAGACAAGTGACCTTTATTTAGCATACGATGTTTCATGCTGGTAGAAGGGCAGTTAAAATCAGAAAGTGTTTAAACTATTAGGGCATCACAGATGATCTAGTCTTACTCCCGAGTTTGACAAAGTGGCTGCAGAGGTCCAGCAAATTCATAGTCTCCCTCCACCTTATGCATTGCCCACAGCTTAATGGGACATCAGTATTAGCATCCAGATCATGTAGCTTCTGCCAAAGACCCTTCCCAGCCCTTTCATCAAGCTGCCTCGCGAGTTTTGTGAGTGCAAGCTTATGGATACTCATCTTTTAAGTCTTATCTGAACTTATTTTAGCATATATGCTAAATCTCATGTTCTACTTTGGGTCAACTTATACCCCATTATTTGTTATTCAGAGTAAAAGTGAACAAGAATCTTTTTTTTATTCCTCATCGATTTACTTCTGGGGCAAAAAAAAAATTTTTTTTCAATCGGCCAGGGGTGTTTGTTCCTCCTATATTGTGTTCACTTTTCAAATGTTAGGCAGCTCACCTGGGCTTAGAGGGGGTTTACATTCAAGGGCTAGAGAGTACAGATGCTCCCTTTCTAGCTCTCGTAAAATCCCACCAGTCTAGGTGTCCAGAAGGAAGTAGGGAGAGAAGGGAGGACCTTGGAGAGGTAGCCAGAGGGAAGGAGACATTTCTAGACCTGGAAGGGAAGAGAAATCAGCACACTCCAAAGAACAGCCATACCCTGAAGAGGGGATGTCAAGAGATGAGGAGCACCTAGGAGGAAAACCCAGACATGAGGGGCTCCAGCCACATCCAAGACTCCTGAGCCCTGGGAGTGGCCCAGAAACAGCAGAGCCGCAAGGCCTGAAGTCCCCAAGCAAACTAGGACAAAGGGTATCTCATCAATGACCACTGAAGTCTCATTCCTGATGACTGGAAGGAACTTTCCAATGTTTTAGAGATGATCAACATCCTAGGACCGTTGCATAATCCCAAGAAGAGGAATCCTAAACATCCCAACAGAGGCTCAAGGTCAGACGTGTATTCATTTCATAAAACAAAGACGTGTTTCTTGTACAGCTGAGCTTGTGGAACAGGATTGAGACCCACGGCACGAACCAGGCTTTTATTCTGAGTTGATAGAAGATCTGCAGGCAATTAGATAAGGAGAAAAAGAAACCATTTTATGTTTTATCTGCTCTGCGCAGTCTGCCAAATATGGTAGAGATGAAAGCCTTTCAACCAAGGCACTTGACTAAGCTGGAAACATTCAACCTTTTTGGTAAATGAGTCACAATTATTAACTGAAGATAGAAGTGGGAAGGAGAGGCACAGTGTCTCCTAAGGGCGGCCTCCTAAGTTTGGTAACAAGTTCTAGTAAAAGTCGTACGTGCTGAGAAATGCTCTGGGAGCCAAGAGGCTGGGCGGGTCTTCGGTAAAATTGTGAAGGAAGCATAGTTTGTCACCAGGACCTCATGCCCTGGGATTCTTCCATCCTGCTAAATTATCATCAGAAACTCCAACACTGCAGTGATGCTGTCTCCATATGATTGCTTTGGACCTTGTTTTTCTTCCTTCTATATCAAAATTTACCTCTTCTTCCACAATTCTACGAAATAATCTGTATCAACAATGAACTGTATTTGATACCTCTAGTCTTGATTGAATAGATTAAACTCAGTAAAACGTATATTTTTATAGAGATCGTCACTATTTCGACATACACACATACTTAGGTAAGAATTTCAACAGGCATAGCCTTGGAACACAAGAAACACTTTATTAAGGTAAACATATGGTCTCATCAACATATTCCACCTGTCATGTTCTTTCTACAAAGTAACATTGACATTGCTCTGTCAAGTGATGGGATCTAAGGCTTTTGCTTGGTCCCACTGGGATGATATCCCTTTGGGACCGAGCCACCATGCTGGGATGCAGTGAAACAGTCACATGTAAAGGCCACATCCAGTCATTCCAACACCCACCACTGAGGAACCAGTCAACATCCCCGATCTACTATCAGACATGTGAGTTAGCAAGCTCTCAGATGCTTTCAGCTCCTGGCTGACAATAAAGGGGTAGAGATGAGCTGTAATGAAGACTTGTGGCTGAAATAAATGCTGTGGTTATTTTAAGTCATAGAATTTTGAGTGGGTTTTTTTTTTTTTAATGCAGCCATAGATCACTGTAATGCCATCAAATCTTAAGATATGGGTGATTGTCCCATTTGCTTCTCTATTTGAATGGCCTCCTTAGATTTAAAAAAAATTTAAATAATAAACATTCGTGAAGGTTAGGAAAATGATATAACAGTCTTAACATTCACTTAAGGTTTATTTGCTACCAGGGTGGAGCTAGATCTCATAGTTCTTTCTGTTAAGACGTTGGGAGGAGGCAAAAGCTTCCTTCCAGAAGGCAAGGGTTTTTAGGTTTGAGAATAAAAACTAACTGGTGAACACAGATGTCATTATCCCTAAGGTTGCATATTGAGTACATCTGACACAGGTAGCTTGTTAATATTAAGGGAAAATGTGGAATGCGAAGAAATTAATACCTTGGGGAAAGACACTGATGCAGCTACATATGCTAACATCTAAAAACCACTTCCTAAGTCCACCTCTTAAGGGGGAGTTCTCCTGGACCCTTAAAGTAAGTGGCCCAACTGCCTGGGTACACAAGGCCACAGGGTAAACATGGTGACACAGTTCTTATATATGGGAGCAGAGGAATAAAACATTTTCACTTTAAAATTAGTATCAACATATTATGGATTAGAAAACACAATGAGTGAGAATATATTAAGAAAAACAAGGATCTTCCAAGAAATTTCTTGTTTGAAGGAGACTGCTTTGGTTTATGTCCTAGACCCTGGGGGGGGGGGGTTTATTATCTTTATCATCTTGCATGACCCTCTACATTTGGCTCCAGTTAGCCATCCAAACTACAGTTGGAAGAATGAACTGTATCTTACAATTAGTTATGCTTTATTTTTTTTAAAGATTTTATTTATTTATTTGACAGGGAGATACATAGCGAGAGAGGAGACACAAGCAGGGGGAGTGCGAGAGGGAGAAGCAGGCTTCCCGCCGAGCAGGGAGCCCAACACGGGGCTCGATCCCAGGACCCCGGGATCATGACCTGAGCTGAAGGCAGACGCCTAACGACTGAGCCACCCAGGTGCCCCTTAGTTATGCTTTATATTTGGAATCCTGAACATTGACTTCTTCACCTTCTTTATCACTGTCTGTGCTCTATGATTCTTTGAAGAACACTTGTGGAAAAAGGCTGGTCCGGGGTTTACCATCCAGTAAGTAGCAATGAAAAGGCAACTCTAAATTGAAAACCCTGCCTATACAAATAAATTGTTCTCCTTCACTTCGGTTTTATACTTCAAAACTACGTAGTAGTACCTGGTACTGTTCAGTCCCACAAATGTTGAGCCATCTTACGTTCCTACAACAGCACTGGTTTGAATGGCTCCTCATGAAATTTAATATTAAAAACAGTTTGGCTAAACTCAATAAACACATCACTTTTGATCCATTAGATAACTTTCTCTACCCCATCCCTTTCTAGACTTCCAGGGCCCCCAGTGCATTCATGTGAGAAGCCTGCCTTATTGGCGCAAGTTGCTGAAAATCCCATTGACAGAAGTCAACTGAGATTGGAGTTAACTTCTTCTTCTTCTTCTTCTTCTTTCTTTTTTTTTAGAAAGAGAGAGAACACATGCGTGTGTGAGTGGAGGGGGGAGGGGCAGAGGGAGAAGGAGAGAGAGGATCTTAAGCAGGCCCCACACCCAGTGTGGAGCCCAATGTCGGGCTCGGTCTCACGACCCTGAGATCATGACCTGAGCTGAAATCAGGAGTCAGACGCTTAACCGAGTCACCCAGGCACCCCAAATTGGGGTTAACTTCTTAGGCACTTTGGAGGCTTCCAGATTACAGAATCTTTGAGAAAACTGCTAGGACTGTCAATAGATGCCTTAGGGTATCAAGAACATAGTAAATGTTATGTGCCTGACACATAGTAAATGCTAGAAAAATTGTTGAATGGATGTTTATTGACAAATGTATATATCTTGCACACATGTATGGTATACACTCACACAGACCAGAGACTTAAATTTACTTTGGTTGTCATGCATATTATTTTACATCCCTAGGAAACTCTGAAGAACAAAATCCCAGCTATAATCCTTTGAAATGACTGCTAAGGAAGAGAGAGCAAGAGTCCAATCTATAGACAAAGTTTAAGACACTGTTAAAGATACCAAATATAAAACATAACTAATTATAAGATACTGTTTTCTCCTCCAACTACATAGAATTATGAGTAAAATGTAGAGGGATCTTGCAAAACTGTGATGACTAAATGTAATAGAAAGCTCAGTGGTCTGAATGAGGGGACTTCAACTGAAAATTGGGTGCAGGGGCTGGGTAAAAGATGGCAGAAAAAAAAAAAAACTATGCAACAACACTGGGATGCAAATCTGGAAAATCACTTATACCCTAAATTTGCTCTATGATAATCTTTCCCAGGGGATTTTCTCAGAAGACAACAATCCTGTGTGATATTAAATGTTTTGCATGGGAAAAGAAAATTTGAGCAGGGGACAGGATCCGTGGCAAAAATATGGGAAATGCTGATTTTAACAGAATTTTAAAAGTTTCTTGAAAGCAATATTTCTCAGAATCCTTAAGATCATAACACACGTTGTATATTCCCAAGAAGGGAGTGTAACATACAGAGTTCCCAACTGTAACTGCTTTTCAAGGAGCATCCTGTAGGACTAGGTCTTCCCAAACACATTTTGGATAATGCCACTCTAAATGCAAGTACAGATTACGAGCTATCAACAGTTAATCTTGAAGGGCACCTGGATGGCTCAGTCGGTTATGTGTCTGACTCTTGGTTTCAGTTCAGGTCATGATCTCAGGGTCCTGAGATCAAGCCCTGCATAAGGTTCCGTACTCAGCAGGGAGTCTGCTTAGAGATTCTCTCCCTCTCTCCCTCTGCCCCTCCCCTCTGCTTGCGTTCTCTCTCTCACTCTCTCAAAATAAGTAAATAAATGTTTAAAACCCCAGTAAATCTTGAAATTATAATTTTAGGAAGTAGTAATGGTCTTACAGGTCTCCCTGATTCTTGATGGTGTAGGAAACATGGCTAGATTATTGCAGTTAAGGGGCACATCTTCTTTCACGGATAGGACATTGGAAAATAGGCAATAATGAATGCACCCCTTTGAGAGCCCATGCATGAGTATAGACAAAAGACAGAAAGCCTGTGAACTAAGATAAAAGAAGTGATATCATTGCAAGAAAACTCTTCAGATTTCGTAAGAGTTCAGATTCTTTCTCAAAGAATGAAGAGTTTATGTTGCTGTAATGCAGAGAAATGACATAATAGGCACAGAGGGCATCTATAGGCCTATTCGTTTCCTCAGTTTACTAAGAGGTGTTGGATAAATTATCAATAATTACATGTGTCTTAAGTGGGGTCCATAGCCCTGCAAGGCTCTTCAGTGTTTTGCAAGCTGATTTTCTTAAAGCCAGTCTATCTTTGGTTTTATTGCCAAGTGACCTAACTTCACAGACATATTTAATACATGACATGAGTAATGGTTATTTACTTATAACTTACCAGATGAATTATTAAGGTTAGTAAGACTAAGGATTAATGAACCAAAATTAGAGACAAAGGATCTGTACTCAGAAAACTATAAAATACTCATGAAAGAAATTGAGGAAGACACAAAGAAATGGAAAAACGTTCCATGCTCATGGACTGGAAGAACAAATATTGTGAAGATGTCAATGCTACCTAGAGCAATCTACACATTCAATGCAATCCCCATCAAAATACCATCCACTTTTTTCAAAGAAATGGAACAAATCATCCTAAAATTTGTATGGAACCAGAAAAGACCCCGCATAGCCAGAGGAATGTTGAAAAAGAAAAGCAAAGCTGGTGGCATCACAATTCCGGACTTCCAGCTCTATTACAAAGCTGTCATCATCAAGACAGCATGGTACTGGCACAAAAACAGACACATAGATCAATGGAACAGAATAGAGAGCCCAGAAATGGACCCTCAACTCTATGGTCAACTCATCTTTGACAAAGCAGGAAAGAATGTCCAATGGAACAAAGACAGTCTCTTCAACAAATGGTGTTGGGAAAATTGGATAGCCACATGCAGAAGAATGAAACTAGACCATTTCCTTACACCACACACAAAAATAGACTCCAAATGGTTGAAAGACCTCAATGTGAGACAGGAGTCCATCAAAATCCTAAAGGAGAACACAGGCAGCAACCTCTTTGACCTCAGCCGCAGCAACTTCTTCCTAGAAACATCGCCAAAGGCAAGGGAAGCAAGGGCAAAAATGAACTATTGGGACTTCATCGAGATAAAAAGCTTTTGCAAAGCAAAGGAAACAGTCAACAAAACCAAAAGACAACCGACAGAATGGGAGAAGATATTTGCAAATGACATATCAGATAAAGGGCTAGTATCCAAAATCTATAAAGAAATCATCAAACTCAACACCCAAAGAACAAAGAATCCAATCAAGAAATGGGCAGAAGACATGAACAGACATTTTTCCAAAGAAGACATCCAAATGGCCAAGAGACACATGAAAAAGTGCTCAATATCGCTCGGCATCAGGGAAATCCAAATCAAAACCTCAATGAGATACCACCTCACACCAGTCAGAATGGCTAAAATTAACAAGTCAGGAAATGACAGATGTTGGCGGGGATGCGGAGAAAGGGGAACCCTCCTACACTGTTGGTGGGAATGCAAGCTGGTGCAGCCACTCTGGAAAACAGTATGGAGGTTCTTCAAAAAGTTGAAAATAGAGCTACCATATGATCCAGCAATTGCACTACTGGGTATTTACCCCAAAGATACAAAAGTAGGGATCCAAAAGGGTACGTGCACCCTGATGTTTATAGCAGCAATGTCCACAATAGCCAAACTGTGGAAAGAGCCAAGATGTCCATCGACAGATGAATGGATAAAGAAGATGTGGTATATATACACAATGGAATATTATGCAGCCATCAAAAGAAATGAGATCTTGCCATTTGCAACGACGTGGATGGAACTGGAGGGTATTATGTTGAGTGAAATAAGTCAAACAGAGAAAGACATGTATCATATGATCTCACTGATATGAGGAATTCTTAATCACAGGAAACAAACTGAGGGTTGCTGGAGTGGGGGGTGGGGTGGGAGGGATGGGGTGACTGGGTGATAGACACTGGGGAGGGTATGTGCTCTGGTAAGCGCTGTGAATTGTGCAAGACTGCTGAATCTCAGATCTGTACCTCTGAAACAAATAATGCAATATATGTTAAGAAAAAAAAAAAAGAAGAAGAAGAAGGTAGCAGGAGGAGAAGAATGAAGCGGGGGAAATTGGAGGGGTAGATGAACCATGAGAGATGATGGACTCTGAAAAACAAACTGAGGGTCCTAGAGGGGAGGGGGTGGGAGGATGGGTTAGCCTGGTGGTGGGTATTGAGAAGGGCACATTCTGCATGGAGCACAGGGTGTTATGCACAAACAATGAATCATGGAACACTACATCTAAAACTAATGATGTAATGTATGGGGATTAACATAAGAATAAAAAAAAATGCAAAAAAAATGAACCAAAATGAGTGTATTACCAGAGCTTAGTAACTTTTCTCACTCAATATTTTACTGAGAAAGTCACCATTCAATGCTTGGCGACTCTGGAGCATTAAAGTACACATGCAACATTCAGATACTTGGAATTTCTATGATTTTCTGCAAGACAGAACCACAAATGCTGCCTTGACTTTGCCATGGTTTTCAATCGCTCCTGTTCTTTTTAATATAAATTATAACATCATTGTGAATTTCATTTGTGATGGGTTGTTTTGGTAAGCCTGCAACGATGACTATAACTAGACATTAAGCCATAATTTTCAAAATATTAGTTTTTAAGATATGTATGAAATGTTTTTCAAATGTGGATCATCTTTAACCCTACTGCTATTACAAATCTACAAAAATATCTATCATTCAACCCACCCATTCAATTTTAATGGCCACAACACTTCATTGGTGATGAGCAGCCTATGGATTCATGCTAACTAAATGATCTGCAGTATAATATAGAGATTAGCATGTTAAAATTTACAGAGTTATTTTTATATTTTTAGCCCATTTTTATTACATAAAATCATGAATACAAGCATATACTGCAATCTCTTATTTCATCCTTTTCCAATTCCTTCATAGCATTATATTCTTTTTCCACTAGAAAGGGAGACTATTGGGGGAAGAGCTATAAATGTGCTGAGAATTTTTTTTTTAGCTTTTTGATAATCACAGTGTTAAAACATGAAAGAAACATTGAGTGGAAATTGTTAGTCTGGATTTCATTCTGACTTCCTATTAGAGCAAAAAAAGTGAAACAAACTTTAGAATTACATAACCTTTTACCTTTGTAGAGTTTATAATGACAAGCAAGGTAAGATTCCAGACTACTAATTCTCAGTATTTTCGCCATCAAGGCTCGCTTTTGTAATACTCACTCAAGAATCCCATTATTGAGTGTTCTGTCCTACAAAATGCATTTCTTAAGTAAAAGTTTATTTTCTTATTTCCTTATTTCATAATCAAATTAACATGTAATTACCAGAGTTACTGATGTGCAAGAGAAAACTAGGGGAACACAATGAGTTGGTTTGAATCCCAGTCAAATATCTTAGTAAGCCTCTATATTTAGTCAGTTTATGATTTACAAATTTTAAACATTACAACTTTCTAGTAGATTCCTGTTCTCTGGAGACCAAAGGAACACCAGATTGGAAAGAATTGCCCTAAGTGTTTGCAAAACCTATAAAAAACATAATTATAGGAAAAAGTCAGGCATGATCCCATTTTCAGTGCTTAATGGAATTGAGCACACTGGCCTGGGAATCAGAAGACCTAAGTTCACCCCTCTGCTTCAGTGTCCTTACCAAAAAACCAATGACTAACCTTAAGGCAGCACAGTAGACTGTTTAAGAGCATGGCCACCAAAGAATTCCTGAATTTGAACCCTAACTCCACAAAATCACTTAACCTCATCAAGGCCATCATAATCAAATTGTTGATAAGAATAAATCTTAAGAGCAGACAGAGAAAAAGAAGACATATTGCATACCAAGGAACAGATATAAAAATTATCACAGACTTTGTGTCAAAAAACAATGCAAGCTAAAAGACAATGCAATAATACCTTTAAAGTGCTAAAAGCAAAAGCTAACATAGAATTCTATATCCAGCAAAACAATCCTTCAAAATGAAGGAGAAATACAGACATGTTTCTCATTTGAAAAAGTAAATAATAATAGCATCTACCTCCTAGAGTTGTTATGGGTATGAAATTATTTAATATGGTAAAATACTCCAGACAATGCCTGGCAGATAATAAGGATTATGGTTATATATTAGAAATAAAATTCATACTAAAATAAGCAACGGAGGCTTTCCAACTCTTTCATTTCATCTAGTGATGTAATAATGGCAATTTAAAATGACATATTTCCAGGGCACCTGGATGGCTCAGTTGCTTAAGTGTCTGCCTTCAGCTCAGGTCATGATCTCAGGGTCCTGGGATCGAGCCTCTGCTTGGGCTCCCTGCTCAGTGGGGAGACTGCTTCTCCCTCTCTCTCTCTGCCCTTCTCTCCTACTCATGCTCTATCTCTTTCTCTCAAATAAATAAATAAAATCTTTAAAAATAAATAAATGACTTACCTCCCAATGAAAAAACAGTGTGAGATTAAAAGACCCCCAAGAAGAAAGAGAGGTAAGTGCAACTCTTTGTTTTATAAGTAGATAATATCAATGATATGACTCTCTTAGTCAGTTTGGGCTGCCACCACAAAGTACCATAAACCAGGTACTTATAAACAACAGAAACTTATTTCTCCAGAGCTCTGGTGGCTGGTAGCCTAATCAGAGTGCCAGCATGGTTAGGTTGTAGTGAGAGGCCTCTTCTGGGCTGCAGACTGCCAACCAGTCTCATTGTGAGCAACATGGCAGGAGAATCACCTAGCTCTTTGATCTCTTCTTATAAGGACATTAATCCCATTATGTTGAGCGAAATAAGTCAAACAGGGAAGACATGTATCATATGATCTCACTGATATGAGGAATTCTTAATTGCAGGAAACAAACTGAGGGTTGCTGGAGTGGGGGGTGGGGTGGGAGGGATGGGGTGACTGGGTGATAGACACTGGGGAGGGTATGTGCTCTGGTAAGCGCTGTGAATTGTGCAACACTGTTGAATCTCAGATCTGTACCTCTGAAACAAATAATGCAATATATGTTAAGAAAAAAAAAAGAAGAAGAAGAAGGTAGCAGGAGGGGAAGAATGAAGCGGGGGAAATCGGAGGGGTAGACGAACCATGAGAGACGATGGACTCTGAAAAACAAACAGGGTTCTAGAGGGGAGGGGGGTGGGAGGATGGGTTAGCCTGGTGGTGGGTATTGAGGAGGGCACATTCTGCATGGAGCACTGGGTGTTATGCACAAACAATGAATCATGGAACACTACATCTAAAACTAATGATGTAATGTATGGGGATTAACATAAGAATAAAAAATATACATATATTAAAAAAAAAAGATGGCCCCACCCTCCTGACTTAACTACCTCCCAAAGGTCCACCTCCTAACACCAACACACTGGGGGTTAGGGTTTCAACATAGGAATTTTGAAGGGATACAAACATTCAGTCCATACCTGTGCCTATTCACCTAGAAGGTAAACTCTCTCACACTTTGAAGCTACGTCTTAGCATAATGCTTTGTTTGCAGGGATCTAAGAATATCTCATACTCTCAAGTCACTTACAAAGCACTTTCAATATTATAACAAGGTCTTAATTATTCAGTTTTCTCATTCAATCAATGGTTATTGGAAATCTATTCTGTGGCAAGTATTCTAACCGGTCTGGGGATTCCGTGAGAACCCAGACATGACATTTCTCCTCAGGTTATTTAGAGGACAGATTGCAGGAGACAGACTTGCAAACAGGCAGATAGAATATCAAAGCCCAACCACTCTGCAACACTCTTGGTAAGTGTTAGGTGCTATGGGAGCACCGGGGAGAGAGCCAACCCAGTGTTTAGGCATCAAGGAAGCCTTTTTTAAGGAGATGCACTTCAACAGTGTCTTAGACAACAAAAAGAGGGATTTAGTTGGGATTGAGTAGAGGCTCGAGGAGCTAAGTTATAAGATGCTGTTACAGGATCTTGGGCAAGTCATTTGATCAGTGTGAGCCTCAGTTTCTCAGCATCAAAACAGAGATATTAATACCTTCTTCACCAAGTTGTGGTTAGAATTAATGAAATAAAGGAACAGAAAATTGTCTTAAAAACTGTAAAGTCCTGGGGGCACCTGGGTGGCTCAGCTGGTTAAGCATCTGACTCTTGGTTTCAGCTCAGGTCATAATCTCAGGGTCTCGAGACCAAGCCCCTTGTCTAGCTCTGCGCTCAGTGCGGAGTCTGCCTGAGATTCTCTCTTTCCCTCTTCCTCTGTCCTTCCCCACCCTTAAATAAATAAATAGATCTTAGAGAAAAAAAAACACCTGTAAAGCCTTGTATGGGGTTAACACACAAATACTGGCAAAAGATGTTACCCACTGGCCTCTGAGTGGCTTTAGGAAATAAACGATATACAGAAAAATTAGAGAAGTAACATCACATTTCCCACTTATTATAGAAGCCTGAAATGAATCTTGAGCCAGCCATTCCAGCCTGAAAAATGCACTGCATTTCTGCCAGCAAATATAGTCATTTTTACTCAATCCTAATAACAAAGATTTAGTAACAATGACATAGACAAAAAGCAAGGACAGGGCCACTGGCTGAGAAGGACAGAGAATATAAGTTTCAAAACTTGCAGATAAAACACAGAGCGGGCAGGGCATTTAATACAGTATAAGCTGATAATGCTTTAACGCTTGACTAAAAATGAAAGAGAGATGGTTCATTCATTTCTAAACCTATATCCCTGTCCCCTTGCCAAATGCAGCACATACAATGAAAGTTGTATATTAAATGTTTGTTGAATTGCAACTAATTACTTTCTGGGAGCTTGATGTCCTACACACACACATGTGGAAACACCCATCACCTAGATGATGACTTCCCACAGGAAATTTCCTGATGCCCCTTGGCTGCTGGGGCAAAGAGGCTCTTTCCCAATAGATCCCTGACCTCTTCCCCAGGGTGCTTTGTCATAACTCTTACACAGCCGATAAAAACTCTCTTTAGTGGGCTTTCTCCACCCATTTCTGTGAGTCCTCATCCAACTGTATCTGGATGAGTTTTGTTCCCCCAGGACTTAACACAGCACCTGAAATATTACAGACACTCATTTAAATATTTACTGAGCTACACTAACCCAAAATAGAACTCAGATTGGGGTCTTAAGGAATGGCTGTTTGTCTTTAGAGGGGGGGATATGGGAGGGCTGTTTTCCTAACCTACAAATGGAATGGAAAAGCTAGCGACAAAATGAACTATTTGATACACACAGACTTAAAAAAACAGCATGGTATCTTGAACATAGCAGGTATTAAATATTTGATGAAGATACAGAGAGAAACAATGCTTAGTAATTGTAATTTGGAATGCTTGCAAGAGCCTGGGAGAACAGTTACACTGCAATCTGGACATTCTTGCCCAATTAAGTAAAGTCATTATTGTACTTAGAAACTTTTTCAATGAGGATCGCAGTGAAAATGTTTGCTCATTTCCAAGGAAATTTTATTTAGCTAGAAGACTCGGTTCCATAGCAATATGGGTGTGGTCGTTCTGCTGGATCACTTAGAAATAATTTTTCAAAGTATTCGACATCCATGATGGGAAATTATTCGAGTTCCTATCATGCAGTAATCAAAGACACTTCTGCCATGAGAAGTAAAAACATCAGCCTCATCCTATATCACTCAAGAAACAGGAAGACCAAGATCCAAATGTGTCAACCCAGTCTCTGTGCTTTGTTTTCAGTCCATCTAAGTCACACTGCACTCTGGAGTCGGTCAGAAGGGCAGGATGGAACCAGCAAGGGTGAGGTCATGGATCGGCTCTCTCCGTCCCTCACCCCGTCTCCACGGCCCTTGGTCACATTCACAGGAGAACCACAAAGGGACCAGCGTTCCCGCACATGCAGCTTCGTCGCTGATAGGGAGTGCCACTGAGACTTGGAGCCTAAAAAAAAAATGTTTTCAAGATAATTTTTTCCTACAAAAGCCCAGCTAGTTACAGCTGGGATCTGATTACTATCACTGCTCTTTATCCCCACTGCAAGCAGACAGCTGGTTCGTAAAAATAAAGATAACGCCATCTCATATCAGTTGATCTAAGAAACGGATGGTGCCCCTTCGGGCATCTCAAAAGCTAACGAAGAGAATGCCTGCACCCAGCAGTGGCTCCCATAACACAAGGACACCTTCTTCCATCACTGGCGATCAATAAGCCTAAAGCCGGGGCGTGCTTCTACTGAAGAGTGCCATCAAGGATGGAAAAGCAGAACCAGAAGCAAGAGGGAGAGAAGATGTGACACATCGAAGACACAGCCCTACAGACACCTGATCAGCACTCCATTAGCCATGGTCACAGTCAAAAGATATTAAGGCTTGCATTCTCCTGTAGCTTTCAAAACTGTCTAAAATGTCCTTTTTATTCCTAAAGGACCCAGACACTTTGTTCCTAAAAATTAGATTATTCAAGTGTCTCTTCCTGCATATTATGGAGTGTTTTTTTTAACCTGGGAAACAGGTTGGAGCCACTGACCAAGATGGTGTAAGACAAACACCACTCGGTTGTTGGGTGGCCTCTCCCTGCGGTGGCCATGTGGCTCACACCATCTAGCACAATAACGCAGACAAAACAAAACTCTGCCCTTTTATTACTTAGCATATCCTGTTGTGGACGTCACATTTAAAACTTTACAAGAAGTAATCACACCTGTTTTCTTACTCGGTTCACCGTAGTGGGTGTTGTTTAGAAGTTTTACACAACAGTCCAAACTGAAAAGCTCTTCAGTGACTTTATCCTCTTAAGATAAAATCCATGTTCCTTACCACGGTCCACAAGTCCGGTGGTGGTAGTAGCAGCAAACTCTAACATGCAAGCATCATTGCAAGCACTGTTCTAAGCATTTCCATATTGAATCCTCACAATTACACATAGATGTGTGCTATCTTATTTTGCAGATGAGACAATAAGGAAAGAGAAAGCGGTGTCACTTGAATCCAGGCTCTCTGGCTCCTTGGTCCGTTGTTTTTACCTCTAAGCCCTACACCTCCAGACATGAGCTGGACCCTGTGTATTTCTGGAAACTCACTGTATGCCACACTCACTGCCACCCATCATATTCCAGCTACGTGGCCCTTCTTTCTGGGCCTCAAAGGTGCTCGTGTCTTTCTCCTTACTAGTCCTTTGCATGTGTCCTTCTTTCTGTCTACAACATTCTTCCCACTGTTAGAACAACTGGCTCTTCATCCTTCAGGTCCCCATTTAAATGCCACCTCATGGGAGCTTCATCTTTGACCATCCCATCTAAAATAGATCCTCCTTCTCTCTTTTATTTTCTACCATAGCACCTTTATTACCTTCCTAGCACTCATCACTATTTGAAATTTTACTTTTTAAGTTGGTTCCCTGAGTTATTGCTTGCTTTTTTTTAAAAAAAGATTTTATTTATTTATTTGACAGAAAGAGACACAGCGAGAGAGGGAACACAAGCAGGGGGAGTGGGAAAGGGAGAAGCAGGCTTCCCGTGGAGCAGGGAGCCCAATGCGGGGCTCGATCCCAGGACGCCGGGATCATGACCCGAGCCGAAGGCAGACGCTTAACTACTGAGCCACCCAGGCGCCACTGCTTGCTTTTATTTCTAGACTAAAGGCTACATAGCACTGGGGCCACTCTACTCTCAGCACCTAGAACAATGACTGGCACAAAGTAGGCACTGGATAAATAACTACTTGTTGAATGAATAAAGGAATGGTATTTTAAAATGTTTTAAAATGCGTGTTTTAATTCCGAACACTGGTGGTACCTTCTCAGCCGCTCACTGATTATGTACACACAGATGGCCTTGGAAAGAAGGTGGTGTAGCAGGGCCAGTGGCGCAATGGATAACGCGTCTGACTACGGAAAGAAGGTGGTGCATTGCCTCGTAGTGGAAGTCAGTGTCAATTACAGAGCTAATGACTGCTTAGTATGGAGGATGTAGGGATGTAGGAAGCATGTAGAAAGTATGGAATGGATAAACAAACATCTGTCACTCCCAGAGTAATTTGAAACCTTAAAAATGATTCTACTTTTTCATGGCGAATTGTGGACAAACCTCTCCTTAAATATCACCACCTATTCCCATACTACTTCCAAAGTAGCTCAGCCCAGAGCCATCAGAAAGTTCTATTAGAAAGATCACGCCTACCCTGAGCAGGAAACTGCCACCCTGTCACTTGTAATCATTTGCCTTCATTCTACCTGCTGAAAGCATGCAGAATCCATGAAATACCTTTGCTCCAATACACAAATAACTGTCCTTATTCAAGTACCCAGGATGGAGCACAATGCCCCTGGTGGAAATAAACAGTACGAGAACAGCACACCTTCCCTCAGTGATTCTACTCTTCTTAAGTGGCTACAAGTTTTTTGTATTGAATGAAACAGGATAAAAATAAAAGAAAATAAGAAAACATTTAAATATTATGCTCATGGATTTATGTACCTGAACATCTGGTTGATGCACGGGTCACATTTTTAGGGACCACAGTCACTAAAATTCCACAAATGCTTCCATGAGGTCACTTCTAATTATGAAATTTATTTCATGGTTCCTTCAAGGGGAAGGTTTTTCCCTTAATTCCCTATTAAACCTCTTTTTTTTTTTTTAAGGTTTTATTTATTTGACAGAGAGAGACACAGAGAGAGATGGAACCGAGCAGGGAGCCCAATGCGGGGCTCGATCCCAGGACCCCGGGACCATGACCTGAGCCAAAGGCAGATGCCCAACGACTGAGCCACCCAGGCGCCCTAAACCTCTTTTTGTTCAGTTCAGTGTTCTCAACTGAGGGTGACTGTGCCCCCAGGAGACAACAGGTAGCATCTGTAGAGTAGTTGTCCTAACTGGAGTTAGGGATGGGGGTCTCTACTGGCATCTAGTAGAGGCTCCAGGGCTGCCAAACATTCTACAAGGCACAGGAGGGCACCACCTGCCACGCATCCACGCCCCCATGCACAAGACAAAGCATCATCCCACCCAAAATATCCAGGGTTCCAAGGTGAAAAACACCCTCCATCCAGTGATTCTCAGTGGGGGCAGTACTGCCCCCTTGTGGACTCTTCGGGAATTTGTGGGGTGCTTTTTCCATTGTCATGTCCCACAACCCATAGAATACCACACACTGAAGAATTACTCTACGACCCATGCAACTTTAAAATCTCTCACTGCCCATTCACGCAAAAGAAAAACCCATATATAATCACCTAAGCCTAAAAGCTCAATCTGTTTTACATGTAAACGAATTGTTTATTTCTGCATGGCTTTAAATGACATTATGTTTGCCAGTAATGTAACCATCATGTGAATTAAGGGAAGTGGATACTTTATTTTGCTAGAAACTTCACAGAGAGTTGTTCACCATTTTAGAAAACTGAGCCACTTGACAGAAATAGCGCTAGTGGTGTTGGGGTGACCAATACAATACACCAGGACCAAGATACGTTCTCAGTTGTTCTATGAAGTGATTTTAGGAAGAGGAGCAAGCACTTCCCATCTTAAGTTCTATGTTCTACACAGTCCTTTTCCTCTAGTCATTTCCAACATGGGCAATATAAGCACCTATTAAACCACATAGTATTTGATAATGCATTATTTTTTGTTGTTTCTTCTTTGGAATATTGTTAGGATACTAGGTACTCATACACACACTTATTATGCGGGCAGATGAATTATATTATCTATGCATTTCATTTCAGAAGAGTCTGGGAGCACTAGGAAATGTCTGGCATAAAAAAGGAGAGCATTGGGTATATTAGGATTATAAACCACTGTTCTGGCCCATCAAAGCCCTCTGGGATCTTGATTCTCTTTTCCAATAAAACTACCAACCATTACAGCATCTTGCCCTCTGCAAATCTGATTAAGATGCCACTGATATCCTCACCCAGATAATTGATCAATCTGTTTAATACAAAGCCAATGACTGGTGTTGGGTAGTGGAATTCACTTTTCTGCACTTCTTCCATAGAATTCCGCAACGACCCTTTCAACTACTTTTATATAACTTAGTACAAAAGACAGCCCTGGAAAATTTCCACAAAACAGGGGCCAAACACCTCTTCCAGTGGCTGGGACCCTTTGCTGACCCCTCTTCCCACTACTAAAGGCACTTGGATATTTCCAGGAAAGTTTCTATGAAATGAAATGGTCATTTGAATTATTGAGCTCATCCAGCAATGAGAAAAACTTTCTTAAAATGAATATAAATCAGGGGGTGCTTGGTTGGCTCAGTTGGTTACGTGCCCAACTCTTGATTTTGGCTCAGATCATGATCTCATGGGTCATGAGATCAAGCCTTGTGTCGGGTTCTGCGCTCAGCATAGAGTCTGCTCGAGATTCTCTCTCTCCCTCTCCCTCTGCCCCCTCCTCACTCTCTCTCTCCAAATAAATAAATAAAATTTTTAAAAAATCAATCAGTCAATTAGTCAGATGGCAGATGGACAGGAAGCAAACAAAACAAACGCATATACAACCTTGAGAAGAATGGAGAAACAGATACTTCTGTCTCGGTAGCATGAGTGTTCAGATAGATTTTTCTCTCAAAAAGGCCTCAATGAGTCCATATTGAAGAGTACATCATTAAATATTCAGTATCATCCAGAAACCCCAAATCATGCCTAGGAATCTGGATTCCTTGAAGCATCTTGGAGGAAGAGTGTTTGAGGATTAAATATATTCCAACAAAAAAATACCCTATTATCATAAATTTTAAAATTATGTTTTCAAGTGATACCTGAACTTCTTTTATTACATCATTTATTTTATATAAAACCAAATCACCAATAAGACTAGCTAATTCGCACTGTCTCCCGAGCTTTTCTTAAATGTTTAAGAGGAAGTTTAAATTCTTAGTGGTAGAAATATAATTCCTATTATAGGACACATTAACGAAAACTCGTTAGCTAGGTTACAAAGTATATGTGCGTGCACTTCAGCTTAGGGTAAAAGTGGGAGAACTATTTAAACCCGGCTTTTAAATATATAAAATAATGCCAACTTAAAAACAGTTTTTTTCCAAAACATAACCCTGTTGTTTTACGACGTGTAATTTTGACTAAAACATTTAAAGCTTTCCTAAATTAGTTTGTATTTTGACATTGCTTAGATAAATGTGCCAAAGAAAACTTCTTTACCATAATAAGCATATTTGAGGTTTATTCCACTTGTTCTTCGTAACCCTAAGGAAACAATTTACTAAAATTACAGAGAAGTGTTGAAATGACAGCATAAAAGTTTCTGTCCCCCTAAAATTACAGGTAGGAAAACTACAGTCTACAGAAATGAAAATCACCAGTTGCCTCTCATTTTAAGCCCCATTTTGGTTCCCCGTAAATCTTTATAAAACCCATACCGCGAAAGCAAGAGAACCATAAACCACCAGAGATCCATGACACTTCCTGGAACCATAAGAGACTAATACTTTCATCTGAACCAAAGGACTATCGATCAACAACTGTGTCTTTTGAAAAATAAGAGAAGGGGTAGGGGGAAGGGAGGGCAGACAGAAATGGCAGGTGACAAGACCTCTGTGAAACCCCGCATCATTACCTAGGAATGCCCTTCACCCCTCATCTCATCTAAAACCTCTTCTCCACAGGGCTCAGCGAACTTCAGAAGTCACAGCTTTATATCCTGGACTTAAAGGAAAATTAAAAAAAAAAAAAAAACCAGATGGTATCATGTACTGAGTTGAATATTGCACCCCCCAAAAAAACATGTCCATCCCGAACCTCTGAACATGACCTTATTTGGAAGCTGGGTCTCAGCAGAGGTAATCAGGATGAGGTGTCCTGGGTGAGGGTGGTCCCTACCTTCAACAACTGTCGTCCACACACAGAGGGAAGACAGCCATGTGAGCAGAGGCAGAGACTGGAGAGACACGCCTGCAGGCCAAGGAATGCCAAAAATTACAACCAAGTGCCAGAGGTGAGGAAGGGGACAGGAAGCATCCTCCCTCAGTGTCCTCAGGGACAGGATCGCCCTGCCAACTCTTGAATCCAGCTTCCAGTGTCTAAAACTATGAGAGAGCAAATTTCTATTGTTTTAAGCCCCCCAGTTTGTGATTTGTTACAGCAGCCCAAGGGAACCAGTACCCATCCTTGTAGGATTCACCTACAGATGTTTCTCCGGGGTGGTATGGAAACTGTCCTGGTCCCCAATTTCCCAAGCCTAGGAAGTCAGAATCTGTTGGGATGGAGCCCAGGAGTCTCTTGTAACAACTAGGTAGAGGTTTACACTAGAGATTTACACAGACTTTGGTTGAAGGGCCCCTGGGCGTTGCGATGGTCGGAACGGTCAAAGGGTCCAAACCGGACCATTTTCCTTTACACATACTCCTCCCTGTGCTCCCGCTGTGCCTCTACCCAGCACACTGCTAGCCGTAGAGCCAGACAGTGCTGGGCTAGCAAGCCTCCAAAGAAGCCACTTGACGTGTCTGGACGAGTCTCCTCATTTATGCAGAGCCCATGAGGAAACACGGTGTTGCTGAGAAGAGCAGATCGGGTCATGCCAATGAAGTGCGTTGCACACAGGGAGCTCTTACTGATGCTGGATTAGTGCTTCTTACTTTCCCACTTTCTCTGAATTGAAGTTCTTTCTGGACCATATTTGTCAGCTGGGGACAAATGTGCTTTTGTCTCCAGAACACAAACTACAAAAACAATGGGAGTCACTTACTGCATGCTTACCACCGGTCTTCTGCGCAGCCTCACTTGAGGTGGGCCTTCTTACCTCTGTTTTGCCAACAGGAAACTGAAGTTCAAAGAGGTTAAGCCACATGACCCAGATATGAGGGGCTTTAAACCCAAGTGCAGTCTCCACTCTGAGCCTGTATAATGAACAGCTGTGCATACGTACTTCTTACTGAGAAGCTCTACGCTTTCTCAGGTAAGGAGTTAATCGTATAATGTAATCCACGTTAACGCATCATGAACACATTAGCTTGCATTCGTGTATCTGATTGTCCTTCATTTGTGTACAAAAACTTAACTGGCATGGAAAAAGAAAAGGAAGAAAAAGGAAAACAGGAAGGAGCCAGAGAAAACCTTTGGCCGATCCTCTGCCACATAAGGATCTAAAGACCAGCATCATCAGCCTCAGCTACACAACCTCTGGCCCCTCCCCAGACCTGTTGAATCAACAGAAAGTGCATTTTAGGAAGAGTCCCCAGGTGATGACTATGCAATGTATAATCTGAGACACCCCAGGGTTATTCACTCAGAGAGCAGGTAACTGCAGAGGGGGCCGTAACACAGCCAAAGACAGTGCAAGAGTACCACGTTTCTAATACGATGGGGTGGGGGGAGGGGCATGAAAGCTGTAGAAAGAGAACTGAGACAACACCATGAATGAAAAATAAGTCCTAAATATAGCATGTCAGAGTGCCATTTTTGATTCGGATAATGACTCCGAAAATTGGGTCAGAGCTATTCTAACAAGCAGAAGATAAAACCAAGTATGGATTCAGAAATCATGGAAGAATATGAATGGGTCCAGAGTCAAAAGTCATTATATACTTGGTGAATGAAGTCAGAAAAAGTGAATAATAACAATGGGAGCTAACACTTACTGAAGGGCTATACAAGGCACTAACTAAACCATTACTAGGTGCCTGAGCTCACTTAATCCTCTCAACAAGCCCGATGAGATTTGCAGCCATGGAGGAGGCTGAGGCTGGGATGCACACTGCATGCCAGGTAGGCAAGGACAGAAAGATCCCGGCTTTGGGTCTCCTGCATACTTCAGACGCCTCCTCACATCACACTGAAATAAAATCTGGAATAATATTTGTCCAAACTGCCAAGTTCAGATACAGTCCATACCAGCCTATAACTTGCCAATGGGCACTGAGAATACACAAACGGGTAAGCTTCATGTTGATTTCGGGAGATGGACACAGACACACAGGGACGCTCAGTGAGAGCACCTGTACCCTCCGGGCTTGGGGCTTGTCGGGTGAAGTCTACAGCTCTGCTGCAACAGCTACAAAGGCTCTCCACCCAAGTCTCCAGACCTGCAGCTCCACTGGATACGGGAAGTGATCATCATTCATGAGCACGGAACAATGATAAGGCAACAAGAGCAGAAACAGACAAGCCCCTGGGGAAGGAACTTCCGGCTAAGGGAGTCTGACAGCTCTGTCACTAACCTCAGGCGTGGGGATGCCCCCGCTGTGCAGGACCTCCACTCTGAGCAGCTCCCCCAGAGCATCCAGGCTCTCCCAGAGCCCGAGGGAGCTGGTGCACTCCGTGTCCCTGCTGTCTCATCAGCCCTCATGAGCAATCCCTGGCCATGGTTCATCCCAACCCACGACCTGTAAGAAACTTACACAAAGGTGCTTCTGGACCGGCGGGGTGCCGCACTGGGCATGCAGTTAGTTGCCTTTGATCTCCCCGATCATCCATCTACATTTTATTTTTCTAAAAACATGGAAACCACATTCTACCCATCTCCTTTCCACTTGTGTCTTGGTTCATAAAAGTCTAGTTTCCCACCTCTCACTCATCACCGTGGATGCTTCAAATGGTTTAAGGAGAGCCGCAATGGTAAATAAGAGATGTGCGTGATAGGATCTCAGCTTTGTCACTGACAAGCTTCATGTCTTTGGCAAATCACCATCTTTCTGAACCTTAGATGTTTGCTTGATTTTTTGCCATTAACGTTTTGTTAATCAAAGGGGATGAACAACAAAGTTATCTCCTAAAATCCTTCCTAGGCACGAGGTTCTGTAATTGTTAATACCAGAACCGAAGTTTTTAAAAATCCCTACAACTTTTTAGCTTTGCATTGGCCACCCACTGGCTAGCAAGTTTACTTATTAGCACTTAGCACTCACCTTCTGTTACTCCACAAACAGGTACGGAGTATCTCCCATCTACAAAGCCTATGGGGAGAAGTGTCATGATCCCTACTCTATAGACATGGAAACCAAAGCTCAGAGAGAGAAGTAGTTCATTGAAAATCACAAGGCCGGGGCGCCTGGGTGGCTCAGTTGGTTAAGCATCTGCCTTCGGCTCAGGTCATGATCTCAGGGTCCTGGGATCGAGTACCGCAGCGGGCTCCCTGCTCAGCGGGGAGTCTGCTTCTCCCTCTCCCACTCACCCTGCTTGTGTTCCCTCTCTCGCTGTGTCTCTCTCTGTCAAATAAATAATTAAAAAGAAAGAAAGAAAAGAAAATCACAAGGCCAATGTGTGCAAGAGGAACCAGAGTTCAATCCCAGGTCCACGACTCCAAAGCCCACTGTTTTAATTATCATGACACATCCTGAGGTCATTTCTCTATAAGACTGAGCTAAAATTTCTGAAATTTGCTCTTCCTACTCTCCAAAAAGTATTTCCCTTCGTAGCTTCAACCTCATGATTGATTACCTTTAATATGTCTGAATTTGGACCCAAATAAATATTTACAAAGCTATCTTTCCATAAATCTAGTCCAATATAATAACAATGACCAAAAAAAAGGAAAGAAAAGAAAACTCTACCAGAGGTTGCCATCCTATAAAAAGAAAACTCCACTGAGTAGTTCCAATACCATATATGTCCAAATCTTCCTACTAGCCTTTAAAAAAAAAAAAAAAACTGTAGCTGAGTGACTTGGAATTTGTTATTTTCCCAAGTGGGATCAAGTTCTTCAGAATCCTCCATGTATCAAAAATGTATTTTGATGAAAGAAAAACAAATCATTATAATCCTTAAAGAGACACTCTCATTATTTAAGAGCAATATATGCAAACAATTTTATTTCTTACTTGCAAAATAATTACATTGTAGGAATTTGGGAATTTTCTTCCACTTTAGAGAAGAAAAAAAAAAAATCAAGCCAAAAGCACAATATGGACTTTATAAATCTGAAAAGTAAACAATGCCTCAAAGAGCATGTTCTCATGAATACAGCTCGAGTATAAAAAAGAAATAAATAAGAACTGTCCACACGTGACTGCTACAGTCGTAGGTCTGATTTTCAAAACTTCTTTCTTTAATGTAGAAAATTAACTGCGTCGATGCCACCAGCATGCCTTTTATTTTTACTAGAAAGGGCTAGGGCTCATTTATCTGACATGGAAAGTGTATACATAATCACATAAACTGAGAAAGTCACACTGAAAATTAGCAACTTTTTCAACCTTGCACTCTCACTTTTTGGGATTTAATCCCCTACAGAAGTAAAAGACAGTTGAGAAAACGTGTACAAGAATATTAGTGGAAGCCTTGTTTATACCTGCAAACAGACAAAACAAATAACCCTCCACATCCATAAGCAGGAATACACGGATACTATGGAATAGTGCGTGGCCATTAAAAATACCCACATGGACTGATCTGGAAAGAACCCTAGGAGCTATTAGTAAGCAAAAAAACAAACAAACAAAAAACCCACAGTTTACTGAGGAATATTATGGAATAATTCCACTTCAGTTAGAAAAACCAGCAAGAAACAAAAAAGTCCAAATGGGCAGGGAAGTTCTCTCTATATAAAGGTTTGCATAAACATACAGAAAAGTTAACACTGGCTGCCTGTGGAGGACAGGTGGGGAATGTTGTGGGGGGCAGAATATTAAATATTGTCTTTTATTGACAACCAGCATGCATTACTTTGGCAATTAAAACAATCAAGGAGGGATGGCTGGGTAGCTCAGTGGATTAGCGTCTGCCTCCAGCTCAGGTCATGATCCTGGGGTCCTGGGATGCAGCCCTCCCTCCCCCCATCGGGCTCCCTGCTCAGCGGGGAGTCTGCTTCTCCCTCTCCCTCTGCCCCCACCTCCTCCCTCTTGCACACCCTTGCTCTCTCTCAAATAAATAAATAAAATCTTAGAAAAAAAAACAATAAAGGAAGTAGACACACCCTAAGAAAAGATGAAAGTCAGCACATCTGAGATGTGGTGCATGTTCTTAAGTATCAAAAAGCGTATCCAGATTTGAACATGGTATGAACATGGTGAGAAAGAACGAATATTCTTTCTCCGATTGCTCTAATATCAGAAGCCCAGCAAGTCCACGGCATGTCTCCACTACCGTGGGCATCCCTGTGATGTTCTGAGCCAGACGGTGAGGCTGGATAACCCGAAATATTCAAGGCAGGCTACCTGAAACCCTGCCTCTCTACTTGGGGAATTTGTCTTGCTTTGATAACAAACCAGGAAGATCAGAGAAAGCAAAACATAACACTACTTACCCCCTGCTCCCCGTGTCTAACAGTGACTAGCTTTGCTTCTTCGGTCCTGTACGAAACAGAGAGAACACCCTACGTTCGATCTACCCTTCATCCCTTCTCAGGGTCCTACACTATGTAACATTTTCTTCCCTCGCCTAGAAAAAATATAAATTCTTGCCCCAAACAGCATGTTTTATGTGCTGACAGCTTCAAATACATGCACCACGGAATTTCAAAACACGTCTTACAAAGGCAATTGGTTGTCACATAGGATATCAATTTGTGCGCTGTTCTAAATTTTCTCTATTTGCCATCTTGCAAGCTTATCTAAGTACAGTCTAACACAATATCTGAGCAAAGGAACCAATTAAAGAGGCCAAGTCATAGCATTAATTCAAAACCGACTTCTTTTGACCCAAAGTACCACTTCATGTTGGCACTGGCCCTTGGTTACTGAGGCAGACCAAAGTGAGTACATGACTCTTCAGTGTTAAATCACAAAGGATGCCATCAGCGAGACTACTTCCCTTGCGGTTCCCTGGGGGGCCTTCACAGGACAGGGGTCACAGACTGAATGAAACAGCCTCTTACAGGAAGTCTGAATGGCACTTTCCAAGGGATTATTGATCCAAAAACGTCCAGTCCATTAGAGGTGACCCACAATTTATCCCTTTGTGGTGGGTCAGACTACAGACTAGTTCCTTTTTACCCTAAAATTGTTGACAGGCAGTTTACATTTAGGGCATCCCAGGAAGAAAGAAAAAAACACGTTGTTTTTCTCTTGCAAATATTTAGACGCGTATAAGTAATCATTAACTAGATTATTCAAAAGTTTTTCTACGAAGGACCTCACCGAGCAAGGGGCCATAGTAAGATTTACTTAATTATATTCTAGAATCACGGAAGTACCAAGAAAATCAAACAACCTATTAGAAGCTACTAGAAGTTTCCTCTAACAGTTGCTCTTTTTCTTATAATAATTGTCTTTTAGCTCTTGGGGGCGGGCAGAGAAGGGAGTAGAAAATCTCAATTCTGTCTCCTCACACATGTATTTCTTACTACTATTAATTTTCCATTATTTCTCTGGGTTGTCTCCTCTCGGGCAAATCAGAGCCCAGAGGTCTCTGAGGGGTTTTAGGAATTTCCCTCAGACCGATATTAATGTTCAAAGACCTCTCCATGCCAAGCACTCGATTTGCCTCCCTTTTGTTAAAGGCAAACACTGCAGAAGAACACGGCGTTTGAGCTTTTTTAGTACATTCCCCCAAATCACTACTAATTGGGAAATGGTTATACTACATGCATTCAGTGATAACGCTTTCCAAATACGTGAATGCTGACATTAAGAAAGTTGCATGTTGGGGAATATGTTTTCAACGCCAACCAAAGGCCATTCCCAGCTACTAGCGGTCCCAACTGCCCAAATATTATACTTCTGCTGCCATCTTGTGGTCAATTTTGAAATCTCACCCTCTCTCTCCTTCCTTCCCTCTCCCTGCAGGGCTTTTTTCTCCCTTTTGGAGGGCACCTACATCCAGATCTTAAGGATTCCCTTTCTTTAGTAGATGCGGGGACAGTCTGCATTATGCTCTAAAAGAAGCCTGCCCTGGTGTTAATTTCTTCTCCTGCCTATACATTCCCCCCTTTCTTGTCATATTTTTCTCATTTTTCCACTAAGCCATTCTCTTAACAGTAACAACTTTTAAAAAGGCTTTCTCCTCATTTAGATTAACCTAGTTTCCTACAAATCAATGAAATACAGAAATATGGGAAAATAAATTTGTGTTTTTTTTAAAAGATTTTCCCTTCCAAACTGTTTACAAATTGCATTTTTACAAAGAAAGAGAAAGAAAGAAAGAGAGAAAGAAAGAAAGAGAGAGAGAGAGAGAGAGAGAGAAAGAAAGAAAGAAAGAAAGAAAGAAAGAAAGAAAGAAAGAAAGAAAGAAAGAAAGAAAGAAAGAAAGAA
>NC_058408.1:75025300-75116781 GCF_002201575.2 Neomonachus schauinslandi
GAAAGAAAGAAAGAAAGAAAGAAAGAAAGAAAGAAAGAAAGAAAGAATCAGGTCTTTCCGGCTACAAAATGCCTGTCCTGGTCACCTGTGGGCCCAGTGTGATATGGCAAAGAAATTCATAAATCTAGGGGGAAATCCGATGTTTTTCTGATGATATATCCGAGTGAGTAATTCTTAGCCAGACTGCTCTATCATCAGAGCAAAAGTTTATTTTATAAAAGCCACCATTCCTGCCTAGCTCTATGTCCCCCCTCTAACCCTTGTGGAGAAACTGAGTCACCAAAGACGAGCACACAGTTAACTCAGGTAGGTAGAATCTTCCAAAACAGTGTCAGGGTGAATAAGGGAACAAGCACGAAAACAATCTGCTTCATTCCTGTTGAAAATGACTTTAAGGGGCACCTGGGTGGCTCAGTTGTTCGGCGTCTGCCTTCGGCTCAGGTCATGATCTCAGGGTCCTGGGACCAAGCCCCACATCGGGCTCCCTGCTCGGCGGGGAGTCTGCTTCTCCCTCTGACCCTCACCCCTGCTCGTGCTCCCTCTCTCACTCTGTCTCTCTCTCTCAAATAAATGAATAAAATCTTAAAAAAAAAAGTGACTTTAAAACAATCCTCCTCCATGCTCTTCTGTATACCCATCTATACACCATCAATATGTTTTGACTTTTTTCTTAAAACTTAGCCTTATCATGAGCAATAATAGCCACACAGCATGGCTTTGATGGGCTGTTACATGTTTTCCTCAAACACTTAGTGAAATTCCTGACTGTTCATATACAATAAACTCCCTTGTGCACCACCCAGAAACATCCCTGGTGCCGCCAAGAACAGGAACAGCACACTTGGGGACTTGGTGCTCTGCAGTAGATGTGCTAAGTAGAGCAGAGTAAATCTAACAACAGTTGTTTATAAGTAAGTAGCTTTGAAGGTCACGGGGGTCAAGATTTTGATTTTTTAGAGGCATGGTTCAGATCAGAAGTTCTCAGACATTTTTTCTGCAGTGACTCACGAGATGGGTGACATTCCCATGTGCAACACTCTCTTGTGACATGACCGCCCGTGGATTATGTGCAACTTCCTGCCATATATTTGTAATCCCTCCAGTCCAGAAAGCCCAGCAGAATGCAAGGAAAAGGCTTTCCCGAGAAATGTCTGTGAACGCTCTTATTTCCTAAGACACAAGTAATTCACGAATTTTGACTTTCAAGCCATCACTGACTCATTTTAACCTTCAACTAATCAAATACACAGCCCTGGGTGTCAGGACCCCACAGCTGGAGCCTGCCTGAGGAAGACATAGGATGCCGTATTGACTATTTCAGAGTGGTCTTATTCTCCGCGAGGAGACTGAACTGAATAGGAACTGGCTTTATTCTCTAGAAGGTTCAGTTTTTGTTTTGTTTTGCTTTGCTTTGCTTGCTTGTTTTTGATACATTCTAGATACGTGCTGTTTTTACCCTTTCTCCAAAAATCAGCAGGGGGTGGGGGAAAGGTACGGGAAGCTGAGGGTTTTATTTGGTTGAAATTTTTACTGTAGACAGACCTGGTTTATACCCAGGGGTTTACAACTTAAGATATAAAAGAATGTTCTATTTTGAGAATTTTGGGCATCAGTAGCCAAGTTCCTCGTGGCCATGTGATGCACGAAATTAGCATTATCTATACCACAGGGGCAATGAGAGGCATCGAGAAAAATATTAACATGTACCCAAAGGCTTTAGATTTGCTCCTCAGACAATAATAGTAGCATATAGTTGAATAAACAGACCTACAAATACTTGTAAGCGGCAAATAGAAGTATTTTCAGGATCCCTGTAAGGTTTATGAGCAGTATTATTATTGCAGCGTTTGAGATCAGAGTGCTCGAATAAAGACACATTAAAGGATTAAAACACATTTCGAAACCCTCTCTAATTTGGACCAGAAAGGAAGAACAGTTTGAATTAGCAGCAAATCTGAAGAGTAAGTTAAGAACTATAGTTGGATACTCTTTATCACAACCAACAAGGTAATTCCTGCAGGCGTCTTATCGTATTAACTTAATGGATAAACACTCAGAAGAAACCAGTACATCCAGGTTATCACCTTGCAGCCAAAGTCCTACTGATGTGCTCCTACGCATAACAGAATCAACTCAAATCAACTCCACGTATCAACAGATTAACCTTTGGGGATTAAACTAAAAACAGATAAACATATAGCTAACACAGCTAGTTCACTGGACAGGACAAATTACAGATAGTATTTTAAAACTTCCTAGTCCACATAAACTTTATATTGATCGAATTTAAAACTACACTATTTCCCCAGGTAGCATGGGTTTCTATTATATTCATATATAGGAAACAATATGGAAGTGTTTAGAATAAAAAGCAACATGATGCACAATGAAGTCTGCGATCCCCCAATAATGTTTAGTGAGCAGTGAGGAGTAAGGTTAAGAGTTTTTAAAAAGGCATTTGTTGTTTAAGAACACTAAGTAAAATAAGGAGACTACATCCACCATCCGTCTTCATATAATAAAACAAGTTTATTTCAAAGATACATTTTCTGGAAATACCCATTTTTTATAGAGCCAATATTTTAAAGTGTTTTATATTTCAATATGAACAATAGATTTTTTTTAAACTTCAGGAAATTCAAATTGTATAATACCTGAACCGTTTGAAGTTATGATAGTTTTTAAAAGGCTAGAGTAGCATTTTGAGCAAGAACTCTGTTCTATGTTTGCTGTTTTATGATTTTTGCACATGAAACTGATCTGGCAGGAGTTACAGATGTTAAGCTGGAACAGAGAAACAAGGGGACCCAAAAGACAGAGAGATAACACAGGCAGACCCAAGAACAAAGGAAAGGAAGTGAAAAATCGTCAGTGGGTGAAAGGAGAAGGTGTACTTCCGCAAGGAGCAACAAAACTTGGTTCTCTGAACTGGTTCTGGGAAGCAGTCTTGGACTGTGTGCCCAGTACCAAGCACAAGAATTTGACAAACTGCAAGGTGCTACAATCTATTTTATCATAACAGCCCAAGAAGTAAATGTTCCATTCTACAAAAAACTGATTTGGACCAACTAAGAGGAATTTCAAAATAAGAACTACCATAAGTGTAAAAGTAAACACACACACACACATAACCATATACATATAGCCTTTTCTCTTCAGGGACCCAACAGTGTGGCACCAACAAAGGTAGACTCAAGGTCAGGACTCCTTTTTGACAATTCCCAAACTTCTGAGCTTTCACTTTTGTGAAACAGGATATGCTATCCCTGGTTTATCTCCAAACTCACAGTAACGTCCAAGAGCTACAAGAATCCTAGATAAGACAGGGTCCTGAACTCTGATAAGCCCATTCTCAATGGCAAATGAAAATAAGTATTCATGCTCTGAGAAACTACAAAATCACCTGAAAATCTGATCAAGAGAAAGGGTTTCAGTGCACACTCAGCCTGTCCTACACTGTAGGGAGAGAGGGCACTTAGAAAACGAGGAAGAAGATAGGACATCGTTTGTTTTTTCAGGTCTGCTGGAAATAGTCTCATGAGGGTCAGTCCAATTTCTAATGAATATGTGATTAGGTGTGAACTTTCAACCTATACATAGATCAATGATTCAAATGGAGCGAGAATTCCTGGTATATTACAAATACATCTGGAAAATGTACATGATTCCAGACCCTGAGCCGATCTCGAAGCAAAGTGAATCAGTCTTAAATAAGAAGTGCAGACAGATAAGTTGAAGACATCAATTCACCAAGTCTAGTCTTGATGCAAAATTAAGAAACCTGAACTATCTTCCAGGTTCCCATTTCTGCTATCCTTTAAAAGGCACTTCAGGGATAGTTTGCTCCATTTTCTCGTCAGTAAAGGCAGTGTACAGCTTTGACCAACAGGAGGTGTGAAGTGCTTACGTTCAGAATCTGTCCTCTCCCAATGACATGTGGTGAGTCCCCAGGATGCTGACAAGCCATCTTGCATAAAAACCCTCCCCTGTCCTCCTCAGCCTGACTCCCCTTAAACTCTTGTCATAAATATTACTCATCTGAGCAAACTAAATGAATGGCTTCTCCCAGAAGCTCTTAAACGATTACTGTGTTAATCTGGAAAGGATAGCCAGTTAACATATTGATATATTGTCACTTAGTAATGGATTCCTTTCAATGGGAGGGTTGGTAGGGACAAAGGGATTAGCATGAGTGGTCTGCAAGGCAAAAGGCAAAGGATATATAATGAATGGTGTCCAAAGGAGGCAACCAAGATCATGGTCACAACCACCCTATTCATCAGCCCCGCCTAGGACATAAGAAGGGTGGGAAGGAAGCAAAGGGAAAGACTGGTATATGACAATCTCAAGAGCAGGACCACCAGAGAAAATCCCAGCACCATGAGCACACCCAAGTGTGTGTGCTGGATACAAGAGCTTGTTGGCCACTTCTCAGGAGGTCAGTTGAGTGCTGGCTCTAAGACTCTTTTAACAAAGATCCTATTCTAATTTAGGACAGGTTCACTGATTTCTATTTGAAAGGACTCACCTGTAACTAAGATGGAACTTGCCCAATTCCAAGGTGATAGAGTGTTGCAGCTTAGAACTTGGGCTCTATGGATAAAGAAGACGTGGTGTGTGTGTGTGTGTGTGTGTGTGTGTGTGTGTGTGTGTATAATGGAATATTATGCAGCCATCAAAAAGAATGAAATCTTGCCATTTGCAATGGCGTGGATGGAACTGGAGGGTGTTATACTGAGCGAAATAAGTCAATCAGAGAAAGACATGTATCATATGACCTCACTGATATGAGGAATTCTTAATCTCAGGAAACAAACTGAGGGTTGCTGGTGGGGGGTGGGAGGTATGGGGTGACTGGGTGATAGACACTGGGGAGGGTATGTGCTATGGTGAGCGCTGTGAAGTGTGCAAGACTGTTGAATCACAGATCTGTACCTCTGAAACAAGTAATACATTATATGTTAAGAAGAAGAAGAAGAAGGAGGAGGAGGAGGAGAAGGAGAAGAAAAAGAAGAAGAAGATAGCAGGAAGGGAAGAATGAAGGAGGGGAAATCGGAAGGGGAGACGAACCATGAGAGATTATGGACTCTGAAAAACAAACTGAGGGTTCTAGAGGGGAGGGGGGTGGGAGGATGGGTCAGCCTGGTGATGGGTATTAAAGAGGGCACGTTCTGCATGGAGCACTGGGTGTTATGCACAAACAATGAATCATGGAACACTACATCAAAAACTAATGATGTAATGTATAACATAACATTAACATAACATAATAAAAAAAAAAGAACTTGGGCTCTAGAAACTTCAAGATTTGGGTCTGAAACTTGTCTCTCACATTTCCTGGCTGTGAGATCTCAGGCAAGTGACTTCGTCAGGACTCAGCTCTATTACCCTTGCTATTTCAAAGCACTGTGGATTTTCTCTATGAACAGTTAATAAGGTGGGCCCAGAATTCAGCTGGTACTCACTCATTTCATTGAAGTTGCTTATGTCAAAATTAGGCCAAATCCCTTGATTTAGTCTGAAGGTTAAACCAGACCTGAATTGAATGAGAGATGCAAAAAGCAATGAGCTTTCTGGGACATCCATCCCAAAGCATCCATGTCCCAGTGGAGGGAAGTTCCAGTTCCAAATGATGAATTTACATCATCAAGAATCAAGGGATTTGTGACAAGAATAGCTCAAACGTCTTTGGAATACAATTTATTGTCCCTGTTACAGATTAATATTGATTCCACCCTGCGCTTAAGCTACTTTAAAAACAACAACAACTGTTTGCAGTCCTCTGAGCCAAATGGGCAGCCAAAATAAGGAATTGAGGGGTGTGTGTAAAAAATCCAGAGAAAGAATTCAGGATATTAGGTAATTCTTGATGTGGGGTTTATACATGCAGGGAATTGAGAGTTCACAGAAAACTATGTGAAACACTTGGACTTAACTGGCAGAAAGTGGTTTATAAATTCAAAATATCATCATTGTCATCTAAAATACCCTACAGTTTTCCAAGATAATCACTTGATCCCTCCTGGGCATTTCTATGGGGTCTGAAAATGAGGACTGCAGTAAGTCGGACGTTTTCTTTTTGAACATGATCATCATATTGTACACTTGATACTTATGCTGAGCACTCAGATCTTCCCTTTCCCTAGTATAATTTTCATCTAAGCATTCCTTGGATACTTAGATCATTCCTAATGGAGATTGTGCCGTATACCCTCTGTGGACGCGTGGAAGTCTGGCTAATTGGACTGACTTGATTACAACAGTGAATTCTCCCATTTCCTTTCACTGCAATAAATGCTTAAGATATTTTTGTCACCTATTATGTAAATATTTTAGATTGCCATCATTTTCTAAAACAGTGCTTGGAGGCAAAAGCTCTTTCATCATTCTGCTCACCAGACAGACTCCTGTACTTTCAATGCACGTGCCTTGTTCGTATAAAAACCGCATGTCCTAGGAAAGTTTGAAATGAACTCATGAATGCTATCACTCAAATTCTATAGCAACTGCAAATGAGCATTAGCTTCACAGTAAAGCAGTCTCTTCAGCCCCAGCAAGCCCATCAGGATGGCATGAGGGTGCCTGAGGTGATGAAATACCTCACCCGCAAATCGAAGTATCTGAAGAGTAGAAAATACTTTATTTTGAGAGCCTCTTGTTTGCTGTTAAAGGTTGGCTCTCAGAAATACTTTTTAAATGATCTCCTTCCTTGACCAGACTGAAGTGTCTGACCAATAATTAAATTGCTATTGTCTCTTTAAGGACTAGGATGAGTACCTGATTCCAATGGTTACTCTCCCCATATATTATACCTCAAAATTCTTTAAACTCTAATGAGTCAGCTTGCCGAAAATACACCCCAGGCTCCCATTTGAAAGTATAAAAAAACTAAGTGCTGAGTGGGGAAAAGTTTACCCTCAATCCCAGCGTAAATCAGAGCAGAGAGGAAGCAGGAAAAGGGCTCCACTCTCTTTAGACACAAAAGTGCGCTGACCTCTACTTCGCCTGCCCACGCAGAGGCTGAAGGCTCCTACCCCTAACACCAAAGTGCTGGGGCCCAGGGGGTGGTAGGAAAGGGAGCACGACGTGTGCAAAGGACAGACCAGCCATTTCCTCCCAGTGCCTACAAACCGTCCTCTCATTCCTAGAGAGATTTGCTCGCCCAGGAGAATAAAAGCGCCTCTGAGAGCCAGCTCCCCAGTGAGAGTGGACGCAGGGTGGGGAGAGTTTCCTCCCGGGCCCTTGCAGAGCCTGGTGAAACCGCCCCCGTGCCGCGGAGGACGGCTGGCTCCTCGGTAGGGGCACAGCCCAGACCCAGGGATCTGAAATTCCAAAAATGCGATAAAGCCCCGGCCGGCCCGTCGGCCCCGGAGGCGAGCAGCTGCCGGGTGACCGCTGATGAAGGGGCTCCTTAAGGAGGTGGGCAGATTGATTCCAGCTGCCGAGCGAGGGGCAGGGCAGCGGCCGCGGAATGCGCAGCCCCGCGCCGCCGGAGCCTCAGCCCAGCCCCGGGGCCTCAGGCCAGCCCCAGGGGCAGCCGCTTCCCCACCGAGGGCAAGGCCAGAGAGGGGCGGCGGCTGCAGTCTGGGCCTGGCAGCAGGAAGGATGCCATCGTTCCGCCGGGTAGGGGCTTTCGAGGCGGGCTGGGCCAAAAGGTGCCAGTGCAGTGTCCCTGTGCAAGTGGAGTGTCCCTCAGGGATCTGAAAACTGTCTCCCTAGACGTCGGTTCAGAACGGGCCCAACGGTCCAGAAGCGAATCCTGTCTGGCTGGTTCCTGTTTTTCTCCCCAGCCCACTCCCAGCTCCCGGCGCTCTTCTAACAGCTCCTCACCCCTCCCTGCCCAGCCTCCGGCGCTCCCCTCCCCCACCACACAGGAACACTAATCAATGCACCGGGGAGACAGACAAGGAAGGGGTGCAGAGGCAGAGTGGGGGACCGTGGAGGCGGCCTGGATGGACGCTGGACAAGAACACATGCCCTTTAGAAGTGCTGGCCTCCAAGTCAGAGAGCTAAGGGGGAGGGACTCAAGTGAGGGGTCCCCTGAGAGCCCCAAACTCAGACACCAAGTGATCTAAGAAGAGGGAAGGGGGTAAGAGGTAGGCGGGCATGAAGGCACGCCTAATGGAATATTCAATATCCTGCGAAATGCACTTTCGGCGGTGCGCTTCCAGAGACTAAAAGCCAGTAATGGGCTCTGGAGTCTGCACTTCCTCTCTCGCTAATGTCCAGAGGCGCGTTAATGCGGCAGCCAATCGATCAGCCTTCTCCGGTGAAGGCGGCGAGGGGGGTGCAAGAGCTTCCCACTTGTGGCCAAAGTCGCCCGGCCTCCTCCGCACGCCGCCACCTGGCGACACCCAAATTTGAACGGGCAGGACTGGATTCTCCAAGTGTCCGGGAGAGGAAAAGAAGGAGCCTGGAGGCGCCCAGAGAAGCAGCCCCCCTCCCCCTTCACCCCAACTTTTCCACGGAAAAGCTTTCGCGGGGGGCAGCCTTGTCCACCCTGGGACACGGCTGGCCGGTGGCCCCCAAACCTGCTCCAGGCACAAGGTCACCGAGCCGCCTCCAAGCCCAGGGCAGCCCCAGGTGTGGCCCTTCTGGGAAGGTCCAGAAAGTGGGGTTTCTTTGCAATTTCTTGCTGACATCCCAGCTGCCTGGAAAGTGACCCTGTGAATAAACCTCTCCCGGTCTCCCCACCCCGGAGGCCGGATCCCGGCAGCGGAGACGCGCCCCCCGTCCCGCCTCCCCACGCCCCTGCACCGTCGCCGCAGGGCTGCGGCGCTGGGCGAGTCCAGTCCCTCCGCCGAACCCGACCCCGTCCGGCCTCTGCCGCCCCTCCCCCCGGACGCCGGCGCGGCCCCACGGCGCACGCCCCGCGGCCTGGGTCTGGGGTCGCCTCGGGGAGCTCTGCGGCCCCGGGACGCGCGCGCGGCTCGGTCCGGGTGAGGCCGATCCCGCCGCGCTGCGCGGAGGGAGAGCGGCGCGACCGCAGCCGGGTGCGGGGCGGCCGAGTTAGCGGCGCGAGCAAACTTTCCGTCTCCTCCCCACCCCCACGCCACCGGGGCGCGTCTCCCCGAGGAGCTCGCCTTTCCCAGCCCGGCAGAGCCCGGCGCGGCACGTGACGGGCGGCAACAAAACTAAACCCTTCCCAGGCCCCGGGCCGCTGGGGCACCCCACTCCGCGCGGCGGCTAGCAGGGGGCGCCCCGCGCCGCCCGCACCCCCGCCGCCCCCCCCCTCCGCGCGCACCCCCCTCCCGAGCGGGGCCTGGGCTCCGGGCCGCCTCGCCCGGCCCGCGCCTACCTCTCGGACTTGGTGAACTTCCGGAACGCCTGTCGGAGGTCGTGGAAGGAGCGGTAGGTCTGCGGCTCGGCCGAGATGCCCTGCGCCCGGGTGGTGCGCGGCCCGATGTGCGGCGAGGGTGCGGGCAGCACCGACTGGCATTTGTGCAGCTTCCTCTTCAGCTCCTGGATCTCCTCCTCCTTCTCCGACAGCCGCTTCTCCAGCTCCTTGATCCTCTCCTCCTTGAGCATGAGAATCTTGGCAAAGTCTTCCTCCAGCTCGCTCATTTTCGCCCGGAGCCCCTCCGCGAAACTTTCCTCGGGCGCGGCCGGACGCCGGCCGGGGGAGACGAGCGCGGCGAGGGAGCCGAGGGGGCGCCGAGTGCGAGCGCGCGCGGCAGCGCTGCCCCCGGAGCGGCCGGCGGGCGCGGGGAGCCGCTGTCTGCGAGCCCCTTCTGCGGAGTGGACTTAAAAGCTCCGAGGGGACGATGAGACGTCTAAAAGCGGTGGAGAGGAGAGGCAGAGTGCTAATCCCCAGCCTCTCGGGGGACTAGGTGATTATCTTTCATTGAGAAACCAATTAGAGCTGCCCGGCCTCCCCTGAGACCCCCCTCCCCCGTCCCCTTTCCCAGTCGCTCCGTGAGAGCCCCTCGCGCGCCACCCCACCGACAGCCTGGCTTCCAGCTGGAGGGTTGGACCAGAGAGCTGGGTCTCACCCCATCACACAGTAATCACTCTTCCACGCTATACGGTACCAAAGGGAAGGGGTGGGGTGGGGGGAGCTTTATGCCACTTGATCCTTGAAATAGCAACAATTACCATGTGATCTGGCAGATGACGCAGCGCTTGTAACTGGAGCCTAAAGACTTGGTGGGGTGTGTGTGAGAGACAGTGTGAGATATTTCATAAATATTAGACTGCCTTTGAGTCAGTAACCTGCATAAACTCATCTTCGTTTTCACTTTTTACTTCTCTTCTGCTCTGGATAAGGTAGGGTGTGTGTTTGTGTGTGTGTTTGTGTGTGTGTGTATTTCTCTTATTGTGCAGCCCTGTGCTTGTGATCCCAGGGAATAAGAATGACAGGGCAATAGCAATTCCAACTTTTTTCAGCATAAAATTTTACTGGAAATAGTGAACCTTTGGTAGGAAAGTGGAATGAGTATGCATATGGTAATGAGCCAAAGGTTTGGCGGGGTGGAGGGAAGGCCATTCTGCTGTAAACTTCTTAGAGCCTGGATTTTATTTCATCTGCTACAGTTAAAATGTGTATATGAGCATCCAGATTATATCACGACATCGTCTTCCACGCCTCGCCCCTACCAGCGCCAATTTTGGGGGGGAAATTGCATCTGTAATCTGTTTTTCCCTTACCTGTGCATCCACCCCCTCAGCCTCTGCTAAAGGGATTGTTCTGCCTCTTTGAGCCTGAGTATTTGCTAATGCCTAAAATTTACTTATCTATTGTGTGTGTCACAGAGAGCACTTTCATCACATAAATCATTGTGTGAGTTTATCTGTGACTGTGGGAGGAGCATGTCTCCAGGTAATGATCAACAGAATAGTAAATCTTTAAAATTTTTAAAGGAAAAAAAAATAGATGCAGACTAAGATACCAAAGGACTTTCTCTGAAACAGTAACTTCCCTTTAAAAGAAAGATCAATGTACAACCACTGGCTACTTATTAAAAAAAAAAATCTTTCTACCTTGCCTGAAACGCCTAAGGAAAAGCAGTCATATACTTTGGTTTATAAACAAATCCTAAAATATATTTTATTCTGGAGATTTCTTTATTATTTACTGTCAGTTCTACTTATCTGATTATTTTAAATTAAAAACATTCCAAACCATATCTGAATTTCTTAATCACACCAGATGCTCAAGGCTGGCTTTATTTACTCATATTTGAGAAGGAGTTCTTGGTCTTGTTGATAGTTACTATTCTGTTGCTTCCATCTATGAGCAATCTAAACTGCTATAATCTTCTTAGGAACACTCAAAACAGTTGGCCTTTTAAAATAATACATTAGCAAAACTTTATCGCATTCAAAACTCTAGCAGAGGCTCAACTTTATGGAAGAAATAGAAATAGTTTTAAAATGACTCTTGGACAGGTTCTTTCAAGTTTTACATTATCTTAAATGCAAATACTCAAATGTTTCTCCTTGCTTATTTTTTTTAAAAAGGAACCTTTAGACCAAGATTTCACACACACACACACACACACACATCCTCAGAACTAACTGCATCCCTATCTTCCAAAATTAATCTTATTTTTTAATATATCAGTTTTAACTTAAGTAATGTTGACACCTAGTGACATTAAATCTTGTCCATTGGCTTAACAAATATTAGAGCGCAAGGAACACTTCACAAAGAGCCTGGTAGAAGAGTAAACACTGAATTATTAAAAATCATGGCATTTCAGAGCTGGAAACAACGTTGAAGATCATCTAACCAAATCACCTCACGTTATAAAGGAAAAAAATTAGAGCTTGAAAGGTAAGGTCCAAGGTCACCTAAGTTAATAAGTGTGAATCCAGGACTCCCAATGCCCACACAAAATGTTTTCCCTAACATTCTGCTCCTAGCCTGACACCAGAAAATCTAGAAATTCTATGATTCTGACAGCCTTTAGTATTCAAAGACGTGGCTTTACTCTGTATTGTTTGCTTTTAAATCTGCAGCAGTAAGTTTCAACTATCAAAGCAAGAAAGTATTAATGAAACCTTAGTTTTATTTTGTGCCGTTTCCTCTTTTTCTTAAAGGAGAAGGTCGCCATCTAGTGCCCTTGGAGAAATTTGCTAAATAAAAATCTTAACCACAGTGAAGTGAGGTCATGTCCTTAAAGACCCATACCAGTGTTTCCATGTTCCTCATTTGAAAGAAATAAAGAAAATATGCCGAATTTTGTATCCAAGTATGACATTTTTAAGAATTAAAAATTTACAATCTTTTGGCCACTGGATAATGACAAAAGTGATGATAAACATTTATTGAATGTTTAATATTTGCCAGCACAGGGCTAAGTCCTTTATGCAACTGATTTTAATGCCCATAAGGACTCTATAAGGTAGGTACTATTATTTGTTCCCATTTTATAGTTGGAGAAACTGATGCTTAGCTAGATTAGGTAATACGTCCATGGTCACAATGTCCAGATCTGACCTAGGCTGTCTTAATCCCTGCTCAGCACTGCTTCAACCTGAAATGTATTAAAATGTCCATTCTGTCTGAGCCCAGTGACAAGCAGAACTAAAAGTTCTTTGCTAATGGAAACACACTAAATTTAAAACCCCATATGAACCCAGATAAAGCTCTAAGATTCTGGCTTCTCAGCAATCTATTTACCAAAATTGCTTTCCTTGTGATACTTGGGGATCTACTCTACATTTCATACACAATTTCAAATTTTATTTTTTTAAATATTTATTTATTTGAGAGAGAGAGCAAGTGAGAGAGAAGAGCACCAGCGGCAGAGAGTGGCAGAGGGAGAGGGAGAAGCAGACTCCCCACTGAGCAGGGAGCCCAATGTGGGGCTCGATCCCAGGACCCTGAGATCATGACCTGAGCCGAAGGCAGAGGCTTAACCAACTGAGCCACCCAGGTGCCCCTCAAATTTTTTTTTTTTAAGTACATGTACTTTCAAAACGTTATGATGGTGCGTTGCCCGTATACCCACACCAAAAGGGAGCACTTTATAAAGAACCTGAAGCCTTATAGATGTGAGTAGCTCATGGGGCATTCCTGTCCTTTAATCCAGGTCAGTGTCATGGGAAGTAATGGGAGGACAGTGTCTATTTTTAAAAAATTAAAGTCAGTTTGCTTTTTGTTATCACTATATGCCACAAGTTCTCAACAATGTCAATGATAAAATACTCCTCCCAAAAATATTTCATTGGTCTAATTTCGAGCAATTGCTGCATTCACTGCTGAGCAGATGAACCATTCCCATGGCCCCACCCCTGGAGCAACATTGACCTTAGTACACGTTACAAGGATCCAGAGCAAAGAGAACAGTCATGGGCTGGTGGGTGGAGTGAGGTCCCATGGATGGCAGCAGAAGATAGATTGGGGGAACTGAGAATGGGGGATAGAGGTTTGAGCTTTTGGTATGGTTGGCATGGGTGGGAAGGGAGGTAGGGATTGAAACCACCTCTCTAATCCCAATACTTTATATCCAAACACTTCTCTTGGTTGCAGAATGACAGTATTTGCAGAAAACTGCTTGGGATGCATTTTCCGTCAAGGGATGCAACTAGTGAACTGAGTATTGGACTTGGAGCCTAAAGATCTATACTTATGTCTCAGTTCTATCACTTCCCAAGCTGTGTGCTCTTGGGCAAATCCCTAAACCTCCAAGGGATCCACTTCCCACATTTGTAAATCGGGCAGTGGAAGCTACCTAGGGTCCAGAGCACTCTTCTACGTTCAAGGGTTCTAGAGAATTCTGCTTTCCCTGTGACTCACATTTTGAAATTATCAGTCTGTTCTTAGGAGCAACATCCATCCATGAACTCCAGCTGAGTTTAAAATTTTGACAAGAAAGAGTTCAAAGGGAGTCTAGATGGTCCTATAAAGATGACCACGTACTTGGTGATGAACAGAAGCTTGAAGCATTTTCAGTTAATACTACATCAGACCGGATGTGGCTTCAACATTATCGCCTAAACCACGTTCTGGCGCCCATGAGTGTGGTCACACCTTATGCAAGATAAAAGCTCAAAGTCCTGAAAAACATTCACATCTGTGTTAATCACATAGAACATGAAAATAGCAAATGGAATGCTGCCTCCGTTAAACTTCAAAATTAGCTTCCATTTATTGCATTTACTTAATAAATCATAGGCTGTTTTAAAAAAAAATGCCTCCAGAAACACATACATAAATGCTTTTTACCATGTGGTCCTGTTGCTGTACGTGGAGCTCTTTCCCACGCTGCAAGCAACCGGAAGAGCATGGCTGTGTATGATTTTCAGTGATATCTGGCCTACAGGTTTGGGGGGAAAAAATCATTTTTCCTAGAAATCCTGAAAAATAAAACTAAGAGGTGTTGCTACTTAAGTATTGTAGAAATCAAAGTCTGCAGTCTATTCAGAACCTTGAAATATGGCATATTCCTCCTGGAATATGAAGATACAGAAAGCTGTGGGACTTCAGGCAGATCATACCATCTCCCTGAGTGTCCAACTATGTATGGATATTAAATTCTCTTGCACCTGCTCTTTTAATGTTCACATGAAGCAAGATGAAAGCAAGATGCTATCACTTAAATATGACCCTATGTAAATAAATATAAGTAAAGTGGTAATGCTTCTCCTGCTTTTTTCTTGAAGGGAAAGTCGCCCAGCAGGGGGCGGAACAGACAGGCTAGGAGGAGGTGTGGTGGTGGTGGTATTTATACTATATTCAGCCTCCTCATCAGTTACGGGGGGCTGAATTCAGAGACAGCCCCAAGATTCCCACCCTTGGTGTATCTATACCCTCTCCCACTAATTCGAACACTAATAATCAAGGTACTCCTCCGAAAGGGTTTTGCAGATATGATTAAGGTCCTGAGTCAGTTGATTTTCAGATAAGACCATCTGGTGACGTTAAGATAAAATCAATCAGGTGAGCCTTTGGGAGGGATTGGGCTCTTCCCGGGGACGGGGTTTCTAGGCATGAGAAGGTTTTGATTCAAGAGAGATTCTCCATCGCTGCCTTCGAAGACAGAAGGGCCGCGTGACAAGGAACGCAGTTGGAATCTAAGCGCTGAGAGTGACCACTGACACACAACCAGCAAGGATGTGGGGACCTCAGTCCTACACTGGCAGGGAGCCGAGTCCCATCACAGCCACAGGAGCCTGGAAGAGGACCCTGAGCTCCAGAGGAGAACGCAGTGTAGTTGTCATGCTGATCTCAGCCTTAGGAGTCCTTGAACAGGGAATCCAGCCATGCTACCCCAGCCTTCAGAGCGGTGAGATTAAGTAGTGAATGTGGCTCTAAGTCTCTAAGATTTGGCACTTTGTGAGACAACAAGATAAAACTAATGAATTCAACTATCATTAAAAACATCCAAATGGCCAACAGACACATGAAAAAGTGCTCAACATCGCTCGGCATCAGGGAAATCCAAGTCAAAACCTCAATGAGATACCACCTCACACCAGTCAGAATGGCTAAAATTAACAAGTCAGGAAACGACAGATGTTGGCGGGGATGCGGAGAAAGGGGAACCCTCCTACACTGTTGGTGGGAATGCAAGCTGGTGCAGCCACTCTGGAAAACAGTATGGAGGTTCCTCAAAAAGTTGAAAATAGAGCTACCATACGATCCAGCAATTGCACTACTGGGTATTTACCCCAAAGATACAAATGTAAGAATCCGAAGGGGTATGTGCACCCTGATGTTTATAGCAGCAATGTCCACAATAGCCAAACTGTGGAAAGAGCCAAGATGTCCATCGACAGATGATGGATAAAGAAGATGTGGTATATATATACAATGGAATATTATGCAGCCATCTAAAGGAATGAGATGTTGCCATTTGCAACGACGTGGATGGAACTGGAGGGTGTTATGCTGAGCGAAATAAGTCAATCAGAGAAAGACATGTATCATATGACCTCACTGATATGAGGAATTCTTAATCGAAGGAAACAAACTGAGGGTTGCTGGAGTGGTGGGGGTGGGAGGGATGGGGTGGCTGGGTGATAGACACTGGGGAGGGTATGTGCTATGGTGAGCGCTGTGAAGTGTGCAAGACTGTTGAATCACAGATCTGTACCTCTGAGACAAATAATGCAATATATGTTAAGAAAAAAAAAAGAAGATAGCAGGAGGGGAAGAATGAAGGGGGGATATCGGAGGGGTAGACGAACCGTGAGAGGCGATGGACTCTGAGAAACAAACTGAGGGTTCTAGAGGGGAGGGGGGTGGGAGGATGGGTTAGCCTGGTGATGGGTATTAAAGAGGGCACGTTCTGCATGGAGCACTGGGTGTTATGCACAAACAATGAATCATGGAACACTACATCAAAAACTAATGATGTAATGTATGGTGATTAACATAACAATAAAAAAAAATTTTTAAATCCATTAAGGGGGGTCGGGGGATGGGTTAGCCCGGTGATGGGTATTAAAGAGGGCACGTACTGCATGAAGCACTGGGTGTTATATGCAAACAATGAATCATGGAACACTACATCAAAAACTAATGATGTAATGTATGGTGATGAACATAACATAATAAAAAATATAAAAAGGGATATTGTAGACTTAGGAAAATAAAGTAAAAAACAAAATAAAACCCATTATAGAACTAATGAATAATTTAGAAACATCAAAAACAACAAAGGGGTAGATTAAAATAAAATTATGAACATAAAAAAAAAATCTGTTAAAATAAAAATCCCAGAAATGGTTTACCACTCTTAAAAGCCTGACTTTACAAGAGTCGTTTTTAGGGAAACTACTTTAGTACATTTCAAATAGATACTTGGGGACATAAACAGTCGTTATAATTTATAACCTGCTTGAAGCACGCCGAGGACAATCTGCATAGCCTTCTGAGTATGAAAAACTCCGTTCCGTAGAAGATGTGTTTGAAAGTTTCAATGTTGTATCTTCTTACGACTAAAGTGTAAATCGTCCCACCCATAGGTTTTTACAAAGGATCGAGACCATTCACTAGTTTAAACTGCTCTGGGGCAGAAATGTCACTGTAGTTTATCTCCTGTAGCAAACTCTCTCTGTGACCCTGGGCAAACTAGTTCACCTGCTGAGCCTTACTTATCCCATCTGTGAAATAGTAATAACTGCTTCATAGTATTTTGTGGTTTTGATCATTTGTTGGGCTCTGGGAATACAATTAAATAACCTCGGGTTCTTATTAATTAACTGGGTATTTCTATAGTCATCCATGGAAATTAAGTGCCCCTACATCATACTGCCTTTCAGGCTCAGGTACTAACCAAATATTTGAGAAGAGCAGAGGGAAAGAGCACAAATCCTTTGAGTTTATCTTTTTATTTTTTTAGCTTGATTATTTGGCTTGATTTTTTAAAGTGACAGAAATTGGACTCATCTACTTGGAACATTTTTTTTTTATAAATTGCTACGAAATTAAGAAAGTAGATAGAGAATTTAAAAAGCACAGAAGGATATTTGGGTGCCCCAGCTACCCAGATCCCCTTTATGGAAGCAATCATTTGCTATCACCTGCCTTGTGTATGCCTCATTAACTATTATATTCATATATAAGCATAGTTGTACATAAATACCTATTTTTACACACACTTGACACAGAAGTTTCTATATCTCATTTGTAAGCCTAACTCTGTCATCATCCCTGACTTTCAGAACCATCAGTCCAATGCCACGGGACACAGCTGTCCCATTGTGTGATAAAATGCTCAGTAACAAGGCAGGGGACAGTGTCATTTAGAGAGTGTGCCCTTCCTTCACACGGTCATTATCTGTACTTCTTCTTAACCTTAAAAGTATTTTGCATTTGTTGCTTTATTAAATATTTTTAATAAAAACTTTGCAGTGGTCTGATACTCTCAGAGAACAAGCCAAACATTATTACCTATGTACATTTTAAAAGGATGTGATAAATTTACCACAGGTCTCAATTATTACCACCCGCTTCTGGTGATGGAGACATTTGTGTATGCCTGTCTCACATTGTTTAAAATTAACAATCCCCGTGTAAAAGGAAAAAAAGGCTAACCATCGCTAGGGAGAATGAGCACTCTTTTGACAGTCTCTTGAGCCTTTATAAATAACACAAATTTTTTTTTTTTTTTTTGGTTTCCAGTCAAAAATGCATAGTAAGCTGAAGAGTTCACATACTATTTCTGGTTCAATGAGGACACATCTATTTGGAAATTATTTTCTCAACATATCTAGTCATTTATTATAAAAATAAATTACAACTTTTTATATCCGTGAAAAAAAAAATCATTCCACGGAACCTGCAGGATTCCAGGACGCATTAAGACTCCCAGATTTACATTTACAGCTGACATTCCCAAGTGCGTATTAATTATATGTTCCCCACCTGTGCTATGTAGGGCTCCATTTTAGAAGCCTTACTAAAAACGGGCGAGGGCAAGAAACCCTCAAAACTCTTCCACGCTATCAGGACATGACTGCGTTAGTCACAATGAAAAGCCTTTCTTTGCGTGGAAAAAGGCTGTGGCTGAGCAGACCCCTTCCTTCCACAGCATCCTTCTCCTCGGCACCCACTGTCTGCAGGGAGCAGAGAGGTGGTAGAAAGAAGTTATTGACCCAGGAAGACACAATACCACCGCCCTTCATTCAAGACCTCATCTAATAAAAGGAGATCACTTTACAACGTGCAGGCGGGCAGACATTACTCAGACTGTGGCTAAAATCATCAGCAAGAAAGTCTGCCAGGAATACCTTAATGTAACATGAGGTAGTGCTGGAGAGAGAGAGAGAGAAAGAGAGAGCGTTGTGTGGCTTCAGCCACCATATTTTCGTCTAAATAATTTTCTCTGGCGTGAGTAGGTAACAACAAGCTCTTCCTTTAAAAATGTCTCCGTTCAGAACATTGGGATAGTTCCACGTTCCGAACAGACACGGAGTGATATTAAGCACAGATGGGAAATGCCACAGGTTGCTGGGGATCAGACTCCAGTGCATTGTCATCCATCAGGAGTGACAACTCCCTCCCCACCACGGCCAGACACACCGATTTACCTTTTGCGCAAATGTCAAGTTAGCATTCTAGGAAAGACATAGGAGAAGGGCTATCTATGTCAAGAATCGTTTTATTACGAAAGAAACCATGGATCTGGCCTTCTTCCTCTGAAGGGGAACCAGAAAGCAATGTGTGCGTTACCTGAGCAGCTGTCCTTGACTTCATTGGCTCCACAAGTATTTTTTGCTCACTTTCTGGAGATGCCAGGCACACTGCTGGATGCTGAGGATACAGAGTCAAGGGAGACACGTTGTCCGCCCTCCAGAAGCTTACGAGAAGGTGGGAGGAGCAGCTTAGAGATGGACTCAGATACGTAAACGACTAATGTCAAAGCCACAGTGAAAAATGAGGTTATCACAGTGCAAAGAGAAGGGGAGGAAAGCATGAGTGTGGGTGTAGGAATGTGAGTGTGTAAGTGTGTGTGAGAGACAGACAGAGACACAGTGGCCTACAGAAAGCAAAAATCACCAAATCCACCAGTTGACGTAGTCCCACTTTGTTGAAACCAAAGGATTAATATGCCAAGCAAATTAATGAGTTAGTTGAATTTCTGGTGTGGGAGACAGAAGGCCACATCCTTCCTCCTATGAGGAGGAAGGCCTTGCTGAATGCCTCTCTGAGGATGGTGAATTTATCCTAGGAGGCACTGAGGATTTCATAAAATGCCATAACCAGGGAAATTTTACAGTAAGTGACATATGGAAAGTTCCAAAGTGGTATTTGGAAACAAACAAATATATCTGCAACACCAATAAAGTGATACTGTGGTCTCTTCTCTGGGGTTTGATGTTCATTTAACATTAGCTTCCTTTTTTGCTTCTACAAAGACTGCTTTTTCCTTGTGAGTATGAAAATCCGTTCACCTGGAAAATCAGGTTAAAATAATTAGATTGCTTCAAGAAATAGTTTCTTGACAGAGCTACCCTTGAAAATCCAAACACATGTATTTAAGAGAAAAACATACCATACATTCGAGTTAACACTCTATTTGTTGGAGAGCCAAAAATCCATTTATTCTTTATAAAAATTAAATCATTTTCTCAATAAAGACAAAATTAATAAATAGCTAATAGACAAGATAGTAGGGAATACTTATTAGCTTGTAGCATGCAAGAGGGCAGTTTTTTGATTACTACTACTGATGAAGTACTATATGTAGAAAACTGTAGAACAATTAGAGAAGGATTTTAAGCATAAGCAGTTACAAAACACTTTATCAATAAGAGTAATTTTTAATAATAAAAATTGATTATGTTATATTCAGAAAACGAAGAAAAGTGTGATTAATCAAAATTCCCTGGGTACTAGGCTATATCTCACCAGACAGACTTATCTGTAAATTCAGTGCAATTCCAACAATAATTTTCAAGATAGAAGCTGATGAGCTGATTTTAAAATTCATATGAAACAAGTATTTCAAGATTAAAAACATTCAAAAAACAACAAAAACTGTGGCCCTGTACTGTCAACCATCAAGTATACTCTAAGGCTATAATAATTAAACCAATGTGACAATTTTAAAAATGGGCCAATAAGAGCACATAGTTTAGAAACAGATCCTTATCTATATAGAAATATAGTTTATTATAAGAGTAACCTTTCAAATTATTGGGAAGAGAACTAATGTTCACAAATCAGAAGAAAATGTTTAATATATATTTTAAATGTATTATATATCTGTTTATTCAAATACAACATATTTATATGTTTTTCCCACTTTTTACTATGGTGAAATATACATAAAACTTACTAGTTTAACTCTTTATAAGCGGCTAGCTCAGTGACATTAAGCACACTCACATCATCATGCAACCATCCCCACCATCCAGCCCCAGTACTTTTTCATCTCCTCACACTGAAACTCTGTCCCCATTAAACAGTAACTCCTCATTTCTCCCCTTCCCCAGCCCCTGGTAACCACCAGGGTATTTGATTTTTCTGGGTACGTCATTTAAGAGGAATAATTCAGTATTGGCTTTTGTGATTGCCTTATTTCACTTACCATAGGTTCCTCAAGGTTCATCCATCTTGTAGCAGGTTTCAGAACTTCCTTCTTTTTTTTTTTAAAGACTTATTTATTTATTTTAGAGAGAGAGGGAGAGAACGTGGGGGGAGGGGCAGAGGGAGAGAGAATCCTCTCGCTGGGCTCAATCCCAGGACCCTGAGATCATGACCTGAACCGAAATCAAGAGTCAGCTGCTTAACTGACTGAGCCACCCAGACACCCCGAGAACTTCCTTCCTTCTTAAGGCTGGATAATATTTCATTGTGTATATATATCACATTTCATTTGTGCATTCACCCGATGATGGATACTCAGGTGGTCTTCACCCCTTTGGCTCCTACCTTTTGTGAATGAGTAAGACTACTGTGCACATTGGCTTTCAATTCTTTGAGGCACATAACCAGCTGTGGACTTGCTGGATCATATGGTCATTCTCTGACTATTCACAGATAATATTTTATAAACATGTAACACAGAGTTGGTATCCATAACATGCAAAGACTATGTAAAAATTAATAGAAATACCGAAATTCCAACACAAAATAACAAAACAAAGACCTTCATCTTTGCTGATAAAACTCATTTTTGCCTGTCAAATTGGCAAAACTTAAGAGATTTATAATACTCTTTATTGTCAAAGTTGTCATAAATGGGCTCTCCTGAATACTCTGAAGAGGCTAAGTTCTTAGTCTTTTGCAGCAAGCAATTTAACAGTAGCCACCCAAATCTTAAGGATATGTTTGCTTTTACTCAGCAATCCTACCTCTAAAAATTAAACTTATAACATGATTCATGTTTATATACAAAGATTTTTGGAGGTGCCTGAGTGGTGCAGTCAGTTAAGCGTCCGACTCTTGGTTTTGGCTCAGGTCATGGTCTCAGGGTCATGATTTCAGGGTCACGAGATCGAGCCCCACATCGGACTCTGTGCTTAAGATTCTCTCTCCCTCTGCCCCTCCCCACTGTGCACGCGCACACTCACTCTCTCTTACCCTCTAAAATAAATTTTTTTAGAAAGATTTTTTGTGCTGTTTGTGAAAGAGAAAAAAATTAGCCTAAATAAATAATTGATGATACAGTCACATTATGAAATGCTATGTAGCTACCAAAAAAGAATGAGGTACACCTGCAGGAAGATCTCCACAACATGATGAAAAGTGAAGAAAAGCAAGCAAAAAGTTTTGTGATCTTATTCATGTGACCATTTTTACATATTACATTAAAACATGTGTATATGTATTTAAACTTAGATCAAATTGTTAACAGTTGCGACCTTGGCAAAGGGGGTGGGAGTGAGGAGTGAAGGACTGTTTTACCACAGGCATACATTGTTTGAACCCTTTACGATTGGAGAATGTTAATGTGCATTGTGTTTTTACAGTGTGATGAAGAACTAATTTAGACACGATAAACTGCATATTTAAATTGCACGATCTGATGAATTTGGACAGATATGTGCACCCATAAAATCATTGCCTTAGGATAACAGGTCATAGCTAATCTTTTAACCAAGGCATTGAACTTCCAGTTTTTAGATATATAAATATGAATAAAATGACTAAGCTTCACTAATAAACACTATCCAGAAAGAGCTGAAAAGCCCTCCTGTGCTGTTCTCCTTACATATGCATGAGGATGAGTAGGCAGCCCCCTCAGTAATGCTATGTGCCATTCTAAGATGTGGTACGCAAACTTGCGCTTCATATCTGCTGCTTTTCATTCATTCCTTGGGCATCTTGTAATATGGCAGCCCCAAGGAGAGTCAAATAAATGGAAAGCATAGTATCTTACAGTTTAATGGATTTCAGAAATAACCTAATTTAATCCCCTGCGTGTGCATGCACATGCGCATGCACACACACACACAAAATCCCTTCTAAAGTATCGCTGAGATAGCCATCTACACCAATGGCTCTGTATGTGGATTGCTTAAGAAATTAGAACTGGAGTGACATTCCTATGACATAAATCGGGATTTTCTCAATCTCAGCACTATTGACATTTGGGGCTCAATAATTCTTTGTTGTGGGGGACTGTCCTGTGCATTGTGGGATGATTAGCGACATCTCCGGCCTCTACTCACTAGAGGCCAGTAACACCCCTCCACCGCGCGTGGTAAAGACCAGAAATACCTCCAGAATTGCCAAGTGACAGTTGGCCCAGCTGAGAAACCCTTGTATAAACTGATGCTAAAGTTACTCATCAAAATCAATTCTTATGTGAAACATTCCCAATCATCTTCATCCATGTTTTTACCTTAATCTGCATCCACTGTCGATACACACATAGGAAGGGCGGGGAAGTCGATTGTGCCATAATACCACACTAACTCAAGGGGCTGACTGTTGAGACAGAGTTTGGTATAAAACCAAAAGTAGCCTTGAAAAAAGGCCAGACTGACGTCCCTCTGCTTCTCTCTGCCACTCTCGTCTAACAGAGTTTTAACGAACTAAACTGGAAAACACCAGCCCTTCCACTGTGCCTTCTTCCTTCTTTTATGTCAAGTTAATTCTAAGAGAGCGGAGCAATCACAGAATTAATGAGACATTCACACCAAACTTAAATCTAAAAGTTATCATTCAACGACTGATGTGACATTTAATATTTCCTCAGACTCCATTCAGGAAGACAGAGGAAAATGTTATCAAATGGAGCAAAAACCTGTTTCTCATTTCCTTGAGATATCCTTTCGAAGATTCTTTGTTTCAATACGATTTCCATTTCTATTCTTTTCTCGACATGTGCTTGACGCAGAGGTGATATGGATTCCATACGTAGAATTTAACCTTCCTCCCTCAAATAAAGCCTTTTACTTTAAATCTAAACAAATGATCAATGACCTACACAGAGATTTGATAAAGACATTCTTTGGTCATCATTGAAAAAATAAGAAGTGGAGGCTATCCAGTAATTTAGTGTTCTGATAATGTAGTTTCAGATTTAATGACCCAACTTAATGGCTGGTCCTTGAAAAGTTTTGATTATTTAATAGTAAGCAAAGTTCTGTGACTTCTCTGCAAACTGGAGTTTGGATTGTATTTGCAGTCATTTCCAGTTAAAGCAAAATGTAGAACCAATTTTAGAGATGTTCTCAATGGGAAATTTAATACGTTAGCACGTTTTTAGTTTTATAGCTATACGTGGTCTAACTTTCAAAATAAAATTTAAAAAGTAATAATTGAACATGAGAGACTATTAGTATTTTACATGAATATAGTGTTCATATACTCATGGAATACTTTGGAAGTCTCCAGACTAAGTCCCATGTACACATTAAATTAATATATCCTTACAGCTCCCCAAATACAGCTCCCCTTAGCTATGGTGACATTGGGCAAGTTGTCCAACTTCTCCAAGTTTCAATTTCCTTACATGTAAGGCGGGGATAAGAGTAATACCTTTCTCATTGGATGATTATGAAATTAAATATTTATTAACAGTAGTGGTAGTGTCAAGAACCATAGTTCAGCATAGGATTTCATTTGAATACTATTAAATGTCTACATGTAATGTCTAAGTAGAACCATTAGATTACAGTAAGACTTTTTGGAAAGTTATGTGAATATAAGCATATTGTTTTATTACTATACATTATCATGTTGAAACTGTGTCTCTGTGGTAGGTTATTTGCAAAAGACTCCACAATAATTCCCTTCCCATATCCATGCCTTTGAGAAAAGCCCCTCTCCCAATGACACTGAGCTTAACCATACGACTTGCTTTGGTCAATGGAACAAACAAATGTGGCATAAGCTCAGACTTAAAGAGTACCCATGTATTAGGACTGGCCCTCTTGCTGTTCTTGGGAACACTATGACTACCACCATGAGAATGAGCCCAGCTGAGCCTACTGGATGAGAAGTGGGACATGACCCAGTGACCTCCACTGTCCCTGCCAATAGCCAGCCAACGGCCAGACGTGTGAGTGAGATCAGCAGCCCCTGGCTTGATGGCAAACATGAGTGAGCCCAGCCAAAAAAACCAGGAACAGACTCATCCCAACAAAGCCAAGCCCAAATTGCTGACCCACAGAATTGTGAACAAACACAATGATTATTGTTTCAAAGTTATCAATTTTAGACTGGTTTGTTACACAGCAAAAGTCAACTGATACAGTCCCCGTAGGCAACATAAATGAGAATAAAAAATCCTAATTCACAATGCAGCTAATACTCTAAATTTACAGCCCTCACTAAAAATACTAACTTGCTAATGAAATATTGACAATAGCATTAATTCATCTAATAAACTGAAACCAGTCTTATTTGGTTTTATACTCAGGGGTAAACATTGGGCATTGGTATAATGTGGAAAGGTAGAATCCTCTTCTCCACAGAACAATAATAACAGACAAGCTTCATATTTCATGGACTAACTTCAATCAAATGACTGATGACAAATTTCAGTGTAGTGTTTAGAGATGCTGAGAACCTCTGTAGTTTTGGTAGGGGGTGGGAAGTATATGCACGCCATACATTTGCAAGCCTTGCCATTGTTTAGATGGAAGATGTCTGCCCATACGAGGTATTCCTTACTTACTTGGCACTGCCTGTCTCTCTTCAGAGCTCACACTTAAGACATGTTTCTTCACTCACTGGCATCATTTATACAATTTTGTTCAGATTATAAAGCTGTCACAAAAATATACTGTATAATTTTCCTCGTTGAAAAGATACTTTGTTTTAAAGAGTAGAGCCAAGGATGTTCTGAAGTCAGTCAGCATCCTGGCCCTCCCGTCCCTGCCCCCACCAGTCTAACTCCACCAGAATGGCCAGGCAGGACACTACAGAAAGTGATGGTTATTGTCACAAAAATTAACAGCCAGGAAGAAGGCTCATGACGAAGCCCACTGATTTTTTTTTTTTTTGAGATTTTATGCATTCATTTGTCAGAGAAAGAGAGCAAGCACAAGCAGGGGGAGCAGCAGAGGGAGAGGGAGAAGCAGGCTCCCCGCTGAGCAGAGAGCCCGATGCGGGACTCTATCCCATATCCCAGGACCCCAGGATCATGACCTGAGCTGAAGGCAGATGCTTCACCGACTGAGCCACCCAGACGTCCCAGAAGCCCACTGATTTCTCTTGGTTCACTCAGACCACATTGCCTGAGGGATGTTTGCATACTCAACAGATGGCCAGTGCCAAGGCAAGAAAACCAGGGGGAGGGAGAACTGAAGAAACACAAAATGAAAAATGGCCTGTCCACTTTGAACCACGTGCTCCTTCCTTACCAAAGGGGCACTTCAGTTCCAAGGTCTATTCTAACCACCCAGTGTTCTTTTCCTTCTATTGCTATTACTCTTTCCATCATTATTACCATCTATGAGCTGACTGTCTAATCCGTTGGAATAGAAGCATCTTGGGTAAACTTTTCCCAGGTTTTCCATAGTTCCAAATAACCCCCTTAGTAATAGCTTTTATGATAATTGTTGAGTCTTCATTATGTGCCAGATAGTGTGCTAGCACTTTACATAAATTAGCTCATTATCACACAGATAAATGGAACAGGATAGAGAGCCCAGAAATAAACCCATATTTACATGGGCAATTAATCTACAACAAAGGAGGCAAGAATATACAACAGGGAAAAGACAGTCTCTTCAAGAAACAGTGCTGGGAAAACTGGACAGCTACTTGTAAAAGAATGAAACTTACTACTTTCTTACACCACATACAAAAATAAATTCAAAATGAATTAAAGACCTAAATGTTAGACCTGAAATCATAAAGCTCCTAGAAGAAAACACAGGCAGTGATTTCTCTGACCTCAGTCAAAGAAACATTTTTCTATATATGCCTCCTCAGGCAAGGGTAACAAAAACAAAATTAAACTATTGGGACAACACCAAAATAAAAAGCTTTTGCACAGTGAAGGAAACAATCAACAAAACAAAAAGGCAACCTACTGAGTGGGAGAAAATATTCACACATGATATATCTGATAAGGTATTAATATACAAAATATATAAAAAAGGTATACAACTCAACACCGATAAAAAATCCAATTAAAAATGGGCAGAGAGCCTGAATAACATTTTTTCCAAAGAACACATACAGATGACAAATAATCACATGAAAAGGTATTCAACATCACTCATCATCAGGAAAATGCATTATCAAAACCACGATGAGATATCTCATTCTGACACCTGTCAGAATGTCTGGAATCAAAAAAGAAACAGGTGTTGGCGAGGATGTGGACAAAAGGGAAGCCTCGTGCACTGTTGGTGGGAATGCAAACTGGTGCAGCCACTGTGGAAAACAGTATGGGGGTTCCTCAAAAATTTAAAAATAGAGCTACCTTATGATCCAGTAATTGCACTACTGGGTATTTACCCAAAGAATTCAAGAACACTAATTCAAAAGAATATATGCACCCCTATGTTTATTGCAGCATTGTTCACAATAGTCAAGATATGGAAGTGACCCAAGAGTCCATCGATAGATGAATGGATAAAGAAGATGTGGTGGGTGATGGGCATTAAGGAGGGCACATGATCTGATGAGCACTGGGTGTTATACACAGCTAATGAATCACTGAACGCTGCATAACCAACTAATGTTGTACTATATATTGGCTAATTGAATTTAAGTTTAGAAACAGTTGCATTCTACAAAAAAAAGATGTGGTGTACATATATACAAGGGAATATTAGTCATAAAAAAGAAAGAGCTCTTACCATGCGCGTCAACATGGATGGATCTAGAGGGTATTATGCTCAGTGATATAAGTCAGAGAAAGACAAATATCCTATGATTTCACTTATATGTGGAATCTAAAAAACAAATGTACAACCTAACAAAAAGCAGAAGCAGACCTATAAATACAGAAAACAAACTGATGGTTGCCACAGGGAGTGGGGCATGGGCAAAAGGGGCTAAGGGGAGTGGGACACACGGGCTTCCAGTTATGGAATGAATAAGTCACAGGATGAAAGGTACAGCACAGGGAATACAGTCTATAGTATGGTGCTATGTGGGGACAGAGGGTAGCGACACTTGTGGGGAACACAGCATAATGTATAGAGTTGTCCAATCACTATGTGTACACCTGAAATTAATGTCACATTATGTCATACTTTGATGAAAAGAAAGGAAGAAAGAAATTAGCGCACGACTTTAAGCTTTATGATAATTCTAAGGTAGGTGAAATTCCCATTGCACAAATGTAAGGACTTAAAGAGGTAGAATAATTTGCCCCAAGTGACCCTCTAACTAGGTTACGGGGCCGGTTTTAGAGTCTGAACCTTTACAACTGCAACAGTCATGAGCTTATCCACCATGCCTCGCTGCCTCCTAGCATCACATGCAGTCCTTCTGTGTGCGCCAGGTGGTGGTCAAAGCCATGGGCTTAGACACTAATCTCCAGGTCAACAATTTAGTATAGTGATCTTAAGCAATCCCTTAACCTTGGTGGGTCTCAGTTTCCTTATCAATAATATCGTTTCCACTCAGAGTCCTAGAGAGATATGGGTGACATGGCATAATTAGAGGAGGGCTTAACAAATGGATTATTTACACAGGTGAGATCTAAGCAGAGAAGAAATCACCAGGGATAATGAAGGAGAGGGTCCCAGCCTGGTCAAGGCAACACCACAAAAAAGGGGCCAGCCAGTGATCCCTCTCTCACTCTGATTTCCTCCAGTGCCTCCCAATGGCCAAACCCATAAAATCAGAGGGAAGGGAGTCCTACTGGAGTAATCCTCATGGGCCAGTCCCCTGGGGCAGACAGTAGGTGGAGAAGGGCAGAGCGTGAGTCTGCGAGACCAGACGGAAAACGCCACGTCTAACGGTACTACTTCCTTACAGAATCTTCATGATGATGAAACGAGATAATGTCTATAACACACCAGAAATAGTGTCTAGTACTCAAAAATGATTAGCTAGTATTATTTTAGCGCATTCATGTATTTCTCCAATCAACACTGATTGAGAACTTACTAGCTCTAGGCACTGCAAACATGAATGGTGGTGCTCCAGCGAAGCGTGCAATCCAGCCGTGCTCCATAAGGGGTAAACGTCGAGTGGGGATCGGAGAAGAAGCCCTAGTTGTACCTAAAGGTGGGGTTCAGACATGTCTGGAGAAGTCTGGCAAACTGGTGTGGTAGAGAGTTTTCGCCTCTTTTTTGTAAGTGACTCTCAGGATCTTGTCAGCCAGCGGAACGCTCTGATGGGAGAAGCAGAGGCCCAGGAAGGTTCTGTCAGGGACTGAGCTCCACCTGTCAGCAGGCAGGGGCAATGTGGAGTGCAGCACGGGGTTCGCCAAGTCAACTGATCTCCTGGCCAGACTTCCAGGACTTTGGACTGAGGCCACGATGATGCAGTTAGGGAAGTTGCAAGGAAAATGAACTTAAATTTCACAGGTGCTCAAGGCCCAAGCGGGCTTGAAAGTAAGGGGAGGCATTCACCCCACTCTGCACCCCAACCATGCTTTGGCCCTGGCAGCGGTGGAGCTGGAAGGTCAGGGAGGGGTGACTGGTGGAGGGGAAGCAGGAATCTGAGCACCTCATTTCTGTACCCGGGGCAAGTAGCAAAGGAAACAGCAGGGGTGGGCTCTGCAGTAACCACCTAGGCAGGACTGAAGCAAAATAAGAGAAATGCAACTGCCCAAGCTGGATAAATAGACCAGATGTGTTTGTGAGCTCCTGTTCATGACTTCAAGTGACTCCCAGGCATATTTGGAAGAAGTCAGCTACTACCGGAGATTAGGGCAAGGAACCAGTGAAGCTCAGTTCATATAAATTACGATGACATAGAGAATAAAAGGGCCAAGTGCTCCAAATCGTACGTGCAGAGAATGAGCTGCAGAGGTCCTGGAGTAGGAAGCAAGGAGAGAATCAGGTAGGTTTCTTCATTTAAGCTGACTTGAAGGCAGCTTGAAAGCCAGCTAGAAAGAACTAGCATGAAAAGGACACGAAGAGGCGGGAAGAGGGGGAACCTGGGGAGGAAGAGCCTCAGGGTGGAGGGGTCAGTCTGCTAGACTTGCAGGGGAGTCATGCACGTGAGTCTGGAGAAGACCAAGACATCTGGTTCCATTGCTGGGGTCCTAGGACACCAGCCTCAGGAACGTGGTATTGATTCCATAAGCTATTGAATATCATCAGAGATTTTGAAGGGGGAAAATAGTGGGAGCTAGGGACTTGCAGAATATACAGCACCAAAGTAAAATCAGAAGTCTGCAAAGCAAGGCAAGTCCCTCCGAGTTTACCTTAACAGCTTGTTAAAATATATATATATACATTTCTTAGGTGCCAAACACTGTCATTGATAACAAACATCACAATCACGACTACCATTCATTGAGCTCTGGGCTCAGTGAGACATAGGCTATTTCATATAGTCCTTTCTACTGTCCTATGGACCACATACTTTTATTTCCATTTCACAGATAAAGAAACTACAAATCAAAAGAGATGGAGCCCAAACTCACATACCTACACGGTAATGTTCCAAACCTAAATCATGTTCCTAACCACCACTGAGCCCAAAATTCTGCTGACAAACAATTAGGGGAAAATATCACTTTTACGGAACTAAAGACCATACACTCTGTATTAAAATTTTTTAAAGGTGCTAGAAGTAGTTTTAAAAATAGCCCTGAAAGCAGTCCTCATTACTGGAGGCTGCTAAGAACAGCGCAGGAAAGCAAATGACAACCAAAACACTCCTCAGATGAGCATGATAAAGTAAATAAGCAAATAGGTAGTATTTGAGAGAGACCAGGTGGAATTCTGAGCCAAGAAAAGATGGTTCAGCCGAATGCAAGCTTGTTTTCTATGTAGCCAGGAATATTCAGCTGTGGTGGGGAGCCTGGGTGGCTCAGTCGTTAAGCGTCTGCCTTCAGCTCGGGTCGTGCGTGATCCCAGGATCCTGGGATTGGGCCATGCATGGGGCTCCCTGCTCAGTGGGGAGCCTGCTTGTTCCCTCCCCCACTCCCCCTGCTTGTGTTCTCTCTCTCGCTGTGTCTCTCTCTGTCAAAAAAAAAAAAAAAATTCAGCTGTGTCTCCCCTCTCCTAAAGGAAAGAGAACCTTCTCTAGGCCTGCACACAGCAGACGTGCAGGCAATTATCCGAAGTGAATAAAGGAAGAAACAAGTAAGTGAATAGCCGATCCTTCTTAAAGCTTCCGGAAGAAAAAAGCAAAAAAGAATACTCGCGAAGTCTTTAACCCAGAATAGGCATTCATAAAATGCTCGTTGATTTGATTTAAATGAGAGTAGATCAGGGAAGGTAGCAGAGGGATACATTAGCCTCTGATCTTGCTGAGCCCCACCCCATCTCACCCTCCAGATGCTCTCACACAGACCTCTTGGGTCCTTGGATTTTAAGCAGACTATTTTTCCTAAGCGCAGAATGTTTCCAAACCTGCGGATGCCCTCCCTCACAGTGCTGAACAACACAACCAAAACGGCTTAAATGCTGACTGTGTTCTTAGAAATAGTTCATGTCAAAGCTGTTTTATCCACTAGGCACTGCCGTGTCACAGAGCCTGTGAATTTTTCAAGAACTGGCCATGTGTGAGAAAATGTGTTGGCTTTACCTATCAAAGGAAAAGAATGTAGAATGTGCCATTATTCCACATTGTGTCAGTTTCATTTACTATTAAGTTAATTTTTTATTAGTATGTTTAATGGCTTTATATTGTTCAATTTATGGATCTATTGCTAGATGGAGAAAGAGAACGAGAAATGACACCAGTTAATAAATGTAACTTTTGTGATCCCCGATGTAATACTCAGGCAAGGATAATCAACAAGTATTAGATTGATCAAAAGGAAAATATACTTTCACAAGGACATATCTGGGGTGCCCACACTTACCAAGTGGTCAAGCTTCGGGCTCTGACACTGGGACAGTCTGAAAAACGTCTGTTCCTGGTGTGATGCAATGTGAAGGTCACAATATCACAGTCATATAGTCTTCACAAACGGTGACACTGAACTCAGTCCAGGATCTAGATGTAACCACCAGGGTATAAGACATATGAGAGATGGAGGTGAAGATACAATTTAAACAACACTGTGAAGAAACAGACAAAGCCGGAGTGGAAGCGTTCTAAAATGCGGGGGGCTGGATTCTTTAAAAAGTCAATGTCATGGGGCGCCTGGGTAGCTCAGTCAGTTAAGCGTCTGCCTTCAGCTCAGGTCATGATCTCAGGGTCCTGGGATCGAGTCCCGCGTTGGGCTCCCTGCTCAGTGGGGGTCTGCTTCTCCCTCTGCTTCTCCCCACTTATGTTCTCTGTTGCTTTCTCTGTCTCTCTGTCCCTGTCTCTCTCTCAAATAAATTAATTAAAAAAAAAAATCAATGTCATGAGAGGGGGGAAAAGGCTCGACTTTGAAAGAAAAAGTGAGGCATACTGAATGCCACTCTGTAACTTTACTGATAGTGATTCAAAAAAGTCAGTTACAAAAGACATTTGAAAATGGGTTGAATATTAAATGATTTTAGAGAATTTTACATTAATTTTCTTAAGTGTGATAAAAAGGATTATGATTACGTAGGAAATTTCTCCCGAGGTACTGAAGGGTGATGTGATAGGATAGCTGGCAAGTTACTTCCAAATTTTTCAGCCAAAAAAAGGGGAAATATAGATACCTATTGTATGTGTATATATATATATATACATATATTTATTATATATAATACATATATTTGTATGTACATATAGAGTATAAATATTGTAAAATGTAAACAACTGTTAAATCCAGGTGCAGAGCATAAGGGTATAAAGTCAACTATTTTATCAGCATTTCTGTGTGTCAATTTTTCATAACAGAATGCTGGAGGAAACTTCCCCTTCATATTCGAAGGCTAACCAAAAAAAAAAAAAATTTACAAAAATGGTATTCCCTTGAAATCTGTAGATGTGACCATTACCTCAAAAGAATCTCAATGTAAGCACAGTGATTTCTAAGTAACATAAGTTAAATGAGTTGTCAATACTAAAACTTCAGAAAAAGCAGTCCTAAAAAGTATTTTTAATTGTTTACCACAAAAAAAAAATTAAAAAGGATATTTAATGTGGGATGTGGGTATATGTTCATATTTTATAAAATGTGAGATTCAACTTATAAAAGTGCCTATGAGTTTATTATTTTAAAGATTTTATTTACTTATTTGTCAGAGAGAAAAAGAGTGCATGCACTAGCTGGGAGAGTGGCAGAAGCAGAGGGAGAAGCAGACTCCCCACTGAGCAGGGAGCCCGACATGGGACTCGATCCCAGGACCCCAGGATCATGACCTGAGCCAAAGGCAGACACTTTACCGAATGAGCCACCCAGGCATCCCAAAAAAGGGCCCACGAGTTTATTTAAATGAACCTGGCTGAAACTGGACTTGAAAATGCCACATTTCATCCAGCCTCCCTGACCATGAACATCTCAGTCACATACCTTCTACCCTGATTTCCAAGGTATTACAAAAGTGTCTATTACTTATCAAACAGTTTGTATGTAGAAGACTGTGGGACATTCTGCAAAGCATATCTCACCTGAACCACATAATGCCTCCATGAATTAAGTGTTAATGATATGCCCATTGTACAGAGAAGCAAAACTGAGGGTCCAGGTTAGTTAAGTTGCCCAAGACCATATAGGTAGTCCAGGCAAAGCTGGGATGGAAGCCTGCATCTATCCCACCCTTTGGTAACTCTGTGTGAAGGCTGGTGGGCAGACAGAACCAAAGTCACATGAAGAAGTTACTAACACCTGCAGACTCCTGGTTGGAATTTTATGGTAGGGAGGAGAAGGTTCTGTGGTCAGCTGGTGAGAAAGATGGACATTTTGGAGCTGGGATCTTTTCATCATGTCACCTGATTCACACCTTGGGATGGACCTATTCTTCACAGCAGAGAGCTGGCCTAGATCTAAAATAGCATGGAGGAAAAGGCCATCCACATGTGAACTCTTCCAAAGCATCCCATTATGGGTGTTGGGGGAGAGGCTGCTCCCATAAGAAGTGACAAGATTCTTTGATCACAGAGCCACAAGCCCACAGCATTTTCCTGTTTACATTCTTGAGTGAGTTCCCAAAGCCTGCTGGCAAACTGAAACCCATTGTAGCCCACTTACGCAGAACCGCCTGAGAGGTTGAGATCGAGGGGGACAAGCTGTGGCCAAGATTCTGCCAGAGTTGATGTTTCTGATGCCGTCCAGGCTGGCACTGTGACCCTGGAGGCTGGAAACTCGGCTGTGGCTTACACCACCCCTGGTCACTCAGCCACAGGCCACAGGACCCTTGCTTCTCCATTCTGTGCACTCACTGCAAAATCATCACCAAGTGACTCTTCAGGGTTTGCCTCAGCCTCTCAACCATCCCCTCAGGTCTCAGAGGGAGCTTTTGATTGACTAAACTCCCAGTTTCTATCTGCCAGGGAGCAGGGAGAAGAATCACCTGTTCCACTCAGCTAAAACATTGTGTCTATAAATACGTATACCTATGTGTATGTGTATGTACATGTGTGTGTATGTGTGTGCATTTGTGTGTGTATGTGTATATGTACATGTCTGTGCATGTATGTGTATGTGTATATGTCTATGTGTTTGTATGTATATGTATTTGGAGTCAAGCCGGTGAAGTCCCTTTTGCTCAGTCTTTTTGTTCTATTCAGGTTTTCAATCCAGTAGATGAGACCCACCCACGTTAGGAAGGACAATCCACCTTCCTCAGTCTACCTATTCGAATGTGAATTTCATTCCCAAACACCCTCACCTCAAATACCGTTTTACTGAATGTTTGGGCATCCCATGGCAAGTCACGCTAACACACAGAATTAACCATCATAGTGGGCCTCAAGGTTTTATTTAGCTTTGCTCACTTGTCAAAATGTTCTGTTCATCCAGACATAGACTTCATACATCCTAGTTCTTTCTGCCAGAGAAGTTCTTAGAAACTGGGGTATGGGTGTGTGTGTGTGTGTGTGTGTGTGTGTGTGTGAGAGAGAGAGAGAGAGAGAGAGTGTGTGTGTGTGTGTGTGTGTGTGTGGCTTTTGTTATGAAATAGTGGGGAGGGGGTGTTTTAGTTTCAGCTTCCCCACTCCCTCGTGTGACCCAGTCTGGCTACTAGACTTCCAGCCTCCTTGGCTGTAACTGGGACAACAATCTCAGTGGGCGGCCAGGATTTCCCACCTGCTCACCACCCTGCCTTTGATTTCTCTGTCTTTTCTGTTGGGGAAAGAGTTGTCTATAGTTTGAGTTCAGATAGATATGTGTTGAATCTTTAATAACTGTTACCTTTTATCTGGCATTTTCTATGGCGTAGAGCGAACACCTTCATAATTAGGGATTCGCCAGACTTGCCAGCAATCTCCACCTTATATTGTAAAAACATTCCTTTATGTTTAAGGCAAATGATAGTGATTTTCCATTTTTTGTAATAATAAAAATGTTTACTTTTAAAATAGTCTCATTTAGAGAAACAACAAACCACTATCAGAACAGGTGTTACTCAGATATGACTACCATCGGAGAGGAGCAGGCAAATGGGAAACATGAACCTAGCACACTGCCCAGCATATAGTGAGACCACAATAAATATTTGATGATTAAATGAGTAAATAGGAAAAAATACTACCCTCGCCAAAAGTTTTCCATCTTCATCGACTGTACATGCATCAAGAGGAATGCTGTCCGCACTATGAAATTCTTAGAAAATTTTCTTCGAACAGTAGACATTTAAATCAGCTTTGTTCACTAAAACTCTAACAATGCAATGCCTTCTATAAGCATGACTATTTGTTTCCTGTTCAATCAAAATAAGTAATTTACATGAAATTAAAGACAGGCAAATGTATCTATGCAGGGTAAAAATCAGACAGTGGTTGACCATGGGTCATGGTGAACTGGAAGGGGGTATGACAGGAACTTTTGGGGGTGATATAAATGTTCCTATCTTGACTGGGGTGTTGGATAAATGGGTACATTTGTCAAAATGTATCTAATAGTTCAATTAAGACCTGGTATTTCACTATGTAAATTTAACTTCACTTATTTAAAAAAAAAAAAACCATAGTAGAGATAACTAAATTACAAGAAAAAAGAGCAGGGGGTCCAACAGAAATTTCTGTAGTAATAGAGAAGTTCTCTGTGCTGTTCAATATGAAAGCCACTAACCTGGCCACATTCGACAACTGAGCACTTGTTATGCGCGCAAAGGAACCAACTTTTTCATACCACTTAATTTTAATTAGTTTAAATTTAAGTTGATCTGCAAACATGTGGCTAGCGGCTATCATAATAACAGCACATTTCTGGTCTCATTCCCAGCTTCGCATTGAAATCACCTAAGCAACTTTAAAAATACACCAAAGCCCAGCCCCCAACCCCACCAGTTAAGTCAGGACCTGAAGTTGCTGTGGTCCAGGCACTGATATGTTTTAATTATGGGAAGCCTACTCCTCTCTTTAATGTTATCTTTTTAACAAAAAATCAACAAATAAGAAAGACATTGCATACTAGGTGTAAAACTTAGCCTTGTCTCACTGGTAAAAGCCATAAGAGATCTGGTTACGTATTCAAGACCAATGTCCCAGTGGTCAATCTCCTGGATAAATTCACATGAATTTCTTATGATTTCATTTGTTTCCTTTGATGAGTTTCAATACCAGTGGTTTCCCCATCCTGGGTCATTTAATCCTCACACTTGCAGATGGGCAGAGATGGGCAGAACAGAACTCAACATCAACTATTCTGTGCATGAAGATCCAGGAGGTTAAATGATCTGCTGGTGGTCACGTGGTTGATGAGGGAAAAATTAAAAGTCAGGCCTTCTAATGGCTAGTACCATGTTATTTTTATTCCACAGTGAGACAAACAACTCTTAAAGTGAACTGAATTAATACAGTGTTAAGGTTGGAAATTCTTTTCCCTACTTGTGTTTACATTTGCAGTTCTAAATATGGAGAATGGAAAACACATTTCCAAATCTATTTAAGAGCAATGTTTCATAAACAAAACACCACTGTTTAAGTTATATGTTCAGTTAAACTTGATTTTGCCGAGTCAAAATCAGGAAAATCTGGATTCATTTAAAAGTAAATAGATACACATTTTTTGGAGTACAATTTGAACATGCATATCAGTAGTCATAAATATGATCACATCCTTTGACTTAGTAATCCTCAGACTTAGCATCTGTCCTAAGATGCAATGGGAGATTAATTAGTCAAAGAGTTTAGTGATTTCATAAGAGTTATCAAGAGTGTTGGAAGCACAGTTATGTCAACAGCCCAGGGAGAGTCAAATACCTGATAATATATTCTTAAAATGAAATATTATGCTCGAATTCAAAATCTCAGGTTTTAAGACCAACTAACGACATTGAAAACTGTTCATATTAATGTTGAGTTTTAAAAAGATACAAAATTGCATAGAATATGATATACACGTGCCATAGAGGGAAAAAAGACTAAAAACAAGTTGGTAAAGCAACAGAATCTCTTCTCCATTCTCAGCAGGTGTAAATTACAATGACAACTTTGAAAATAGCTTAGCGCATCCCAGAGAAGTTAAACATGAGCCAACATTTCCACTATTAGGCATGTTCTTAATCTTTGTTTCTTCACCTGAGCTTTTACCTATGAGTAGCTTTTGAAAATCAATTTAATGGGCTGCAAGCAGCATTATTATTATTATTATTTATTTGACAAAGAGAGACACAGCGAGAGAGGGAATACAAGCAGGGGGAGTGGGAGAGGGAGAAGCAGGCTTCCTGCTGAGCAGGGAGCCCGATGTGGGGCTCGATCCCAGGACCCTGGGATCATGACCTGAGCCGAAGGCAGACGCTTAACAGACTGAGCCAGCCAGGCACCCCAGCATTATTTTTTAATAAAATAGGTCATAGCATAACACATAGTAAAGGACACTATTGCCTTGCAAATATTTGTTTCCATTACACACACACACACACACACACACACGGGTGTTTCAGGGTTGTGCCAAAATGTATTAATTACTCTTGGCTACGATTAAGAGTTTGAAATCCATTGATTGTCCTAGAGAAACTCCTATACATATGCCCCAAGAAAGGACTCTTACCAGAAGACAAGTAGGAAATGTTCATAATGACTGAAAACAAACCTCAATGTCCATTAACAGAAGAACAGATTGCAAGACATTTAGCATGCTTTCGCCCCCACCCACTAAATGCATTGTAACAACAGCAAACACATCTTCAAATGTCCCCTTGGAGTTGACAACCTCCGTCTAACACTTTGTAAGCACTCAACAATTACTTGTTGAATAAGTAAACTAACACAAAAACATAAAATAGCTGGAAGAACCAATGGCTGACAAGACTAAATTAGGCTAAAGGGTGATAAGAACCAGAGTTTTATAATGAAATTTACCATAGTATTGTTTCTGTAGAATTCTTTATTCACTTACCCTTCCGGTCATCTTTCGGAAAATATTTGGGCATTTACTATGGCTTAGGCTCTTCCTAACTAGCAAACAAACTGGACAAGATTCTTGGCCCCAGGGAGCTTATATTCTGCATGAGAACACATTAACCAAGGAGTAAATGGATGGGAGGATTTCCTGCTTCTGTATACCATTAAATAGTATTCTCCACACATTATTCCCTTCCTGTCTTCACTTTATACTTCCCACTTGCTCATGTGGAGGCAGAAACCAAAAGACCTACCTTTTCCAGGGTCTACAGGTAGGGAATCTATGCAGACTAAGCTACTAGAAACACTTAATGTTTCTGGAATGAACATAAACTTAGATTTCTCAAATTCCATTAATGCCTATAAACACTCAAGTATCATGGATTCAGAAACAGCACAACTAATTTTTGATGGCTAAATTGCGATATACGTACTATAAAGAAATGAAGTTAACTCAGTGAAGATAATTCACAGCCCTTAACCATGACCTGCTAATCATCTTAAATAGCCTAACTCTAGGTTATAATGAAGGAGAAACATGAATAAGGCAAAGGCAACACATGAGGTACATTCTAAATCCCACCCCTGCCAAAGAGAAGTTTCCTTTTTGTTTCTTTTTTCTCTTTAACAACCCCCCTGCCACACACACACCCCAAATTAAAATTCAGGTGTTATTGTCTGTAAAGTGTATTTCAACTAATTACAAAGCAACAGAGAAAAGATAGTTTATCTTATTGAACACTGAGACACAAGCTGTTGTAGAAGTATGAATGATTTATCTCAGGAATAAGGTAAGAACACATACTTGGAGCTTTACGGAGGTGCACACTACACCCCCACCCCACCATCAGATATATCAGCTCTGAAGGCTTTTTTCTTACACACCACGTGGTTAACAACATGGCCACCCTAAGTGCTGTTTCTTATATTCTTCCCTACACAATGCAAGTTTTGGACCTCTCATTGTGTCACATGTCAGAAGAATGACATTTTATTTTATTTTATTTATTTATTTGAGAGATAGTGAGAGAGAGAGAGAGAGAGAACAAGCAGGGAGGAGAGGGAGAAGCAGACTCCCTGCTGAGCAGGGAGGCTGATGCGGGACTTCATCCCAGGACCCTGGGATCATGACCTGAACCAAAGGCAGATGCTTAACTGATGGAGCCACCCAAATGCCCAGAATGACATTTTTTTTTAAAGATTTTATTTATTTATGAGAGAGAGAGAGAGCACACACAGGAGGAGGAGCAGAGGGAGAGGGACAAGCAGACCCTGCGCTGAGCATGGAGCCCAAGGATGGGCTCCATCTCAGGACCCTGGGATCATGCCCTGGGCTGAAGCCAAGAGTCAGACGCTTACCTGACTGAACCACCCAAGCGCCCCAGGAATGACATTTTTGATTGGCCAGTGTGAGTCATACGTCCATCCCCGGAATCAGGAGAAGTGTCAACTCTAGTTGAAGCACTTAGGCTGAGAATGGCAGTAGGCCTGGTCCTATCAGATTCTCAATAGCTATTTAGCATTAACTAAAAAAAAAGGAAAATATATACTGGGTAGCCAAAAAGGAGCATGTTTACCACAGATGATAAGTTTGTGTCTCCCAAAAGGAGAGAGTAAATGGGGTGCTGCTGAAAATGGGGTGTAAATGGGTTACTGCTGCAAGAAGAGTAGCAGACCTGGACTAGAAGTCAATTTTCTAATTTGTAATGTTAGCTCATCTGATTTTAGCTCCATGGCAGGCTTCTTGTAAGAAGTAAATCAGTATGTGGTGAAAGTGTTTCATTAACATCTGAGTATTACTTTATAGTTAAACACTATCATTATTATCCAAGAGGCTGAGAATGTATCCTCTGGAAAGGTATTTTTTTAAATATCTGAATCCCATCAAAGCAACTCCAGTAACAAAGTATATGAACACAACAAGTAATTGGGGTTGATACTGTGTGTCCTCCCTCCCTCTCTTCTGATCTATGGAACCCCAGTTTTATTTAGGAAATCCACTCTCCTCCATAGTACCATGCACTTCACTAAGCTACAACAGCAATACTATCTTTTGGCTCTGCCATCCACAAGGACCTTAGAGTCCTTTGATCCAGCCAATGAAGAAGAGTCAACAAAGTAGGAAGAGAGCACTCTTTTTAACTACCTTACATCAGAGGTAATGATCATCACTTCTGCTCACATTTCATTGGTCAGAACTAGATACACATTTGACCATGATGCAAAAAGGACCAGGAAATAGAGTCACTAGCTGGGCAACCACTTCTAAGAGCCAACTCTATTCCATGGAAGGTGGAGTACATGGTTAGCCATGTCTACCGTGTTGATGGAGACAGTAGTCAACACTGAGACCAATTCTTGTCAAGGGAAAGGAAAGGAGGTGGAAATTTTTTAAGTTAAGACACTGCCATATTGATTCCCTATGGCTGCTATAACTAATTATTATGAATTAAGTGCTCAAAAACAACAGACATTTATTCTCTCTCTGTTTTGGAGGCCAATAGTCTGAAATCAATGTGTCAGCAGGGCTCCATTCTCTCTGAATGCTCTAGTGATAATTTTTCCTTTCCTCTTCCAGCTTTTGATGGTTCTAAGTGTTTCTTGGCTTGGGGATGCACAATTCCAACCCCTGCCTTCATCTTCACATGGTTGTCTTCCCTTCTTGTCTGTGAAGATGTCTTCTCTTCTAAGATCACCTATCACTGGTTTAGGGTCTACCCTAATCCAAGACAATCTTATCTCAAGGTCTTTAGCCTACTTAACATCTTCAAAGTCGCCTTGTCCAAATAAAGTCACATTTACAGATTCTGGGTGGACATATCTTTGTGGGTGGGTGGCATCAGGGAGACCACCATTCAAGCCACTATTTATCTTTGTGGGCCCAGAGTGGTTTAGGTTTAGTTGTATATCTTCCATAACAGCTAAATAGGATGAATTCATACAGTTTAATGTAGCTAAGATGGTACAAAACTAGTTCTTCATTTAGAAAGGAGAATTATTTTGTATAAGAGCAATAGGCATTGCTAGAGGACAGCCTGCATATGGGAATTAATGACAGCTATCAATGTTATTTTTTTTCTGGCTTTTATTAACTTAGCTGTTTGTGTATGAGGGGAAGTAGTGAACAATGCAAAGGAATGGGATAAACCAGGGTTCAGATACAAGCTCAGACACTTATTAGTGGGAAAATTATTTCACCTTCTTAAGCCCCAGATTTCTCATACATAAAATGGAGACAATTGTATTCCACAAGATGTTCTTGATTGCAAAGAACAGAAAAAAAAATCTTAATAAGAACTACCATTACCTCATGTAATCTAATGTTCAGAGGTGGGGCAAGCTGAAGATATGGCTGGCATGAAGTTTCACTATTTATCCTAAGTCTCCATATTCTTACCTTCACTTCACTCTACCATCCTTAGCATCATCTTCAACCTAACATTGGTTCTTCTCGTGGCCAAAAGAAGACTGCAGCTGTTGCAGTCCATACTCAAATAAGACAACATCCATTGGAAGAAGAAAGACGGTCTCTTCCAATGAAATTGTTTAATGCAGAAGGAAACCTTTCTAGTAACCCACTGAGCAGTCTCCCCGTCGTGTCCCACCAGCTGAATTGAGTCACATGCCTAGCAGCTCACTTAAAAGGTGGATGGAGTGACCATGAATGGCTTAGAATCATCTAGTGTCAAAGAGATGTTGAGAATTCAACCGCAAATGTCTAATACAATTACCTACGCCCAGTTTCTGAATTAAATAGTGAAGGAATAAATATATATTGACCTAGCATATCTCCTGGCACTTAGAAAGCATTAAAATCACAGTGGCCCAAACCAAAGAAATTTAATCAATAATTAATAATCATCCAAAACAGAAAACACCAGACCCAGTTGGGTTCACTGGTAAATTCTACAAAGTATTTAAGGAAGAAATTATACCAATTCTTTCCATTCTCTTCCAGAAGATAGCAGAGGGAATACTTCCTAACTGATTTTATGAGGTCAGCATCCCCCTAACACTAAAATCAGACAAAGACATTACAGGAAAAGAAAACTACAGGCCAATATTTCTCATGAACATAGATGCAAGAATCCTCAACAAAATATTAGCACATTGAATCCAACAATGTATAAAAAGAATTATACACCAGGACCAAATGGGTTTTCTCACAGGGATGCAAGGCTGGTTCAACATTCAAAAACCAACTATTATCTATCACATCAATAGGCTAATGAAGAAAGTTTACATGATCATATCAATAGATACAGAAAAAATAAATTAACAAAACTCAACACCCATTCATGATTTAAAAAAAAAAAAACTCACAAACTAGGAATAGAAAGGAACTCTTACAACCTGGTTAACCCACAGAAACCTACAGTTACCAACATTTACATGAAAAACTCGAAACCTTCCCACTAAGATCAGGAACAAGGCAGGGATGTCTGCTCTCACCACTGCTTTTCAACATCAGACTGGAAGTCCTAGCCAATGCAGTAAGATAAGACAAGGAAATTAAAGATATACAGATCGAGAGGAAAGAAAGAAAGCTGTCTTTGAAGATGGCATGATTATCTATGCAGAAAATCCAAAGGATCAACACAAAAATTCCTGGAACTAAGAAGTGACTACGGCAAGTTTTCAGGATACATGGTTAATCTATAAAAGTTCATCACATTCCTTATACCAACAGCAAGCAAGTAAAGTTTGAAATTAAAAACATGTTGCCATTTACATTAGCTCCCCCACAAAATGAAATATTTGGTATAAATTTTTGATATAAATATAACAAAATATGTACCAGATCTCATGTGGAAAATTGCAAAACTCTGATGAAAGAAATCAAAGAAGTACTAAATAAATGGAGAGATATGCCATGTTCGTGGATTTAAAGACAATATTGTACCATGTCAGTTCTTCCCAATTTGACCTATAGATTCAACAAAATTCCAATCAAAATTCCAGCAAGTTATTATGTGGGTATAAACAAACTGAATCTGAAGTTTCTACAGAAAGACAAAAGACCCAAAATAGCCAACTCAGTATTGACGGGGAAGAACCAAATTGGAAGTCTGACACTACCCAGCTTCAAGACTTACCATAAAGTAACACTAATCAAGACAGTTTGGGATTGATAAAAGAACAGACAAATACATCAGTGGAACAGAATAGAGAGTCCAGAAATAAACCCAAAGAAGTATAGTCAACTGATCTTTGGCAAAAAACAAAACAAACAAACAAACAAAAAAACCCACAAAGGCAATACAATAAAAATAAAGACAGTCTTTTTCAGCAAATGTTGCTGGAGCAACTGGACATCCACACACCAAAAAATGAGTCTAGACACAGACTAGACTCACCCCTCACAAGAATTAACTCAAAATGGATTGTAGATCTAAGTGTAAAATGTGAAACTATAAAACTTCTAGAAGAGATAACATAGGAGGAAATCTAGATGACCTTGGGAATGGCAATGGCTTTTAGATCCAACACCAAAAGCATGACCCATGAAAGAAATAGTTGATGAGCTGGACTTCACTAAAATTAAAACTTCAGTTCTGAAAAAGAACGTCAAGAGAATGAGAAGACAAGCCACAGACTGAGAGAAAACATTTGCATATGACAGGTCTGATTTAAAAAAAAAAAAACTGTTACTCAAAATATATGAATAATTCTTAAAACTCCTCAATCAAAAAATGACCATCCTGATTTTTCAAAATGGCAAAAGACTTAGAAAGATACCTCACCAAAGAATATATACAGATGCCCAGTAAGGATATAAAAAGGGGTTCAACATCATATGTCATCAGAGAAATGCAAATGAAACAATGAAATACAACTATACACCTACTAGAATGGCCAAAATATTAACAACACCAAATGTAGGTGAGAATGTGAAGCAACAGGAAACTTCATTCATTGCTGGTAGAATGCACATGATACAGCCACTTCCCAAGACAGTTTGGAGGTTCCTTATAAAACTAAACATACTCTCACAATATGACCCAGCAGTCATTCTCCCTGGTATTTATCAAAATTAACTGAAGACTTATGTTGACACAAAACCTGAGCATGGATGTTCATAGCAGCTTTATTCAAAATTGCCAAAACTTGGAAGCAACCAAGATGTCCTTCAGTAGGTGAGGGATAAACTGCTACATCCAGACAATGACTATCACTCAGTGCTAAAAAGAAATGAGCTATCAAACCATGAAAAGACATGGAGGAGACCAAAATGCATATTACTAAGTGAAAGAAGCCAATCTCAAAAGACTACTATGATTCCAACTGTATGACATTCTGGAAAAAGCAAAACCATGGAGACAGTTAAAGGATCATTGGTTTCCAGAAGTGAGGGGGTGTGGAAGATGAAGAGTCAGAGCACAGGAGATTTTTAGGGCAGTGAAACTGTTCTGCATAGTACAGTGATGGGTGTGTGTCATTATAAATTCGCAACACCAAGAGTGAACTCTAATGTAAACTATGGGCTTTGGTACTAACGATGTCCATATAGGTTCATCAGCTGTAGCAAGTACACCACCGTGGTACAGGTTGTCCCTAATGGGGGAGGTTGTGTGTTGGGGCGGACAGGGAGTATATGGGAACTCTGTGCCTTCCATTCAATTTTGCTGTGAGCCTAAAACTACCCTAAAACTTGAAGTTTATTATCTTCCTGAAAATCACAGTGAATTGCGTGATACGCAAAGTTCATACACATACACAAAAATATGCAATATTTAATTAGCTCCGGCTTACTGCCTATTCACTTCCCTGTAAATTCCATCTCAACACTCACCTGTCTTTGCAAATGCCTTGCTTATTTTCCCTTTCTATGTAGATCTTCTCCTGCATCTAAAATCCTACATCTATAACCCACAGAAATGAAATGTGTCCTCAAAAGATCTGCTATTATTTCAGGTTTTCATGTGTGAATGTCTTAACTCACGCTTAAAACTGCAAGCTATTCTTTAAGGAATGGGACCATATTTTTCCATTGTTCTTTCTCTCCTTTAGCACCTTGAGCTTTCTTCAATACATAAAGAATAATTAACCATTAATGTCACTGAAAAATTGTTTAAAAGACAAGCTAGCCAAACCATTTGAACACGTGTCAGAAGAATCATCCCTTTGGAAATAATGATGTAAGATCAAAAATAAATCTTTCAATTTCTCACCATGAGAAGTCCAAATAATATGGCATCAGTGTATTTGCTGGTAGTGTTTTATACTTACATAAATATTCACATACACAATTTAAACCTAAGGTTATTACCCCCGCATCTTATTTTCTGGGCCACATAATCAGTGTGATAATTAAAGTTTCTAGGAGTAGCACACAGCTGTTAGGTGCCACAAATATATTAAGCCACAAAAGTCTATTTGAAGGCGACATTTCTGAAAAAGGCTCACCACCTCATCTGTGGTAAGTCTTAGAGCCTTTCACTCATTATAATTAGGTTCAACAGCCAAATAAAACTACTGCATTTAAGCCTGACAACTGAAGGTCATATTCAAAGCTGGAGGGAGGACATAGCAAAACATATGAGATGGAGTTTCTATAAAAAAACTTTCCCTTACCCTTTAGTGTCTGAACACACATCATCCATCGTTTGGGGCTGGTTATTTGTCTCACTCCTACAGATGCTGAAAGAAAATCAGCCCCAGACTGGGAAAGTCTCATATTAGTAAAAGAAATCAGCATTTAACAATTCTTGATATTTTAAATGTCCAAACTACCCAAAGGGGGTCTACAGATTCAGAACAATACTTATCAAAATTTCCAATAGCATTTCTCACAGAAATAGAACAAACAATCCTCAAATTTGTATGGGACCACAAAAGACCCTGACTTAGGCAAAGCAATCTTGAGAAAGAACAAAACTGCATCATGTTCCGTGATTTCAAACTAAGTTACAAAACCATAGTAATCAAAACACTATGCTATTGGCATAAAAACAGACACACAGATCAATGGAACAGAATAAAGAGGCCAGAAATATACCTATGCATAGAGGGTTAATTAATGTATGACAAAGGAGCCAAGAATATACAATGGGAAAAGACAGTCTCTTTAAGTCGTGCTGAGAAAAGTGACAGCCACATGCAAAAGAATGAAACTGGATCCTTATCTTACACCATACACAGAAATTAATGCAAAATGGAGTAAAGACTTGAAGAGAAGACCCAAAGCAGTAAGACTTTTATTGGAAACATAGGCAGAAAACTCCTTGACGTTGCTCTTGGTATTGATTTTGGGAGATCTGACTCTGAAAGCACAGGCAAAAAAAGCAAAAAGAAACACGTGCGACTACATCAAACTAAAAACTTCTGCACAACAAAGGAAATCATTAACAAAATGAAAAGTCAACCTTCTGAACAGGAGAAAATATTTGTAAATTATATATCTGATAATGGGGTTAATATCCAAAATATATAAAGAACCCCTACAACTCAATAGCAAAACACCCAATTTAATTTAAAAGTGGGCAGAAGATCTGAATGGACATTCTTCCAAAGACATGTCATTGGCCAACAATCAGTGCTCAACAGCACGAATTATCAGTGAAAAGTAAATCAAAACCATAGGAGATGTTACCTCACAGCTGTCAGAATGGCTAAAATCAAAATAACAAGAAATAACAAGTGTCGGTGAGGATGTGGACAAAAAGGAAGCCTCGTGCACTGTTGGTGGGAATGCAAATTGCTGCAGCCACTGCAGGAAACAGTATGGAGATTCTTCAAAAAATTCGAAATAGATCTACCATATGACCTAGCAATTCCACTTCTGAGTATTTATCTGGAGAAAACAAAAATACTAATTCAAAAAGATATAAGCAACCCTATGTTCATTGCAGCATTATTTACAATAGCCAAGATACAGAAACCACGTAAGTGCCCACTGATGGATGAACAGATAAAGAAGATGTTATACACAAACACACTGGAGTATTATTCATCCATAAATAAGAATGAAATCTTGTTGTTCGCAACAACATGAATGGACCTCGAGGGCATTAAGCGAAGTGAAATTAGTTTGACAGAAATGCTATATGATCTTACTTATACATAGAATCTAAAAAAAATAGTTTAAAAAACAAGCTCACAGATACAGAGATGGTTGCCTGAGGTGGGGTTGAAGGTGGACAATGAGAGTGAAGGGGTCAAAAGGTATAAACTTGCAGTTATAAGCAAGTCATGGGGATACCATGCATGACATGGAGACTATCATCAATAATACTATATCCCGTATTTGAAAGTTGCTAAGAGTAAATCTTAAAAGGGAAAAAAATTTTGTAACTATGTATGGCGATAGATGTTAACTTATTGGTGTAGTTTTTAAACTTTGGTAAGCAAGCTTCTTTCAGAAAGCTCCATCCTTCATTATATCATAGATATTAAGACATACAACTCTTAATAAAACTAATTTTTGATTTTTGAAAAGGATTTTATCATTTTTATTAACTTTTTTTTTCAGGTAAGTCCATGAAAAGCTTATAAGCTGTGAGCATGAGCTTCTTCTACTACTTACTGAATAAAATGCCCTTTTTATATCGGGTGATTTGCCAATGTTGACCCTTAAAGTAGGGATTATTTTCTTCATTGTATAGATAAACTGAACTCGAAGAGCCTAAGGAACATTCCCAGGATTATCAGCCCGGTTAACAGCAGAGTTAAGGTCCAATGTAGGGTGGCCTCAAAGTCCCTGATCTTTTCTCCATCTTCTGCCTTTCAAGAAAATTTTGGTCCTCACAAGCCTGCTTGGCCTGTACTGGAATCTGAACATCAGACCAAGACTTATTGCCTATAATTCAGTAGCAAATTAGTCATCTGCCTTGGAGCTGCCCTGCATGGGTATCTGACTTTGGACACAAGCATCATATCTTCTCCTAACTACACTGTAAACAATCTTTGGGAACATCGAGGTAATTCAATCATCCCTACCCTACCCTCTCTGGCATCTGACCTGCATGCCTTGAAAAGGGAAGACATAGAACACTGTCAAAGAACACACAACTTTGGCTAAAAATAAATTCAAGGTTTCTATGGGAAAGTCAAGGGGAGCCCATTTTCTGTAAATACCATTCTATTGAGTTAAAAGTAAAATGATGAAAGACAAATTATTGTGTAGATCATAAGTTAAGCTGTACAAATATAAACACAGTGATATAAAGACTACCAAAACAGACTACCCTTCATCCCCTTGAGGTTTAGGTGGAAGAACATGATCTCAGTAGCCTCTAAAAAGAGACTGTACTTGAACAGAGGAATGAGACAAAGATGATGAAGAGAATCATTCTCAGGCAGGTGGGAAAATATTAAAGAGACTATGTCTCGGGCGCCTGGGTGGCTCAGTTGGTTAAGCGACTGCCTTCGGCTCAGGTCATGATCCTGGAGTCCCGGGATCGAGTCCAGCATCGGGCTCCCTGCTCCGCGGGGAGCCTGCTTCTCCCTCTGACCCTCCCCACTCTCATGTGCTCTCTGTCTCTCTCATTCTCTCTGTCTCAAATAAATAAATAAAATCTTTAAAAAAAAAAGAGACTATGTCTCTAAAAGCCCCTAAGATAATAAAATAGGTAATATCTATTTTTCCTTTAAAATGTTTATTTTGACATAGTTTCAGATTTAAAGTAAAATAGCACAAAACCAATACAAATTCCATATATTCTTTTATCCTTTACCCAGATTAGCCAAATGTAAACATTTTACCGTATTTACTTTATCCCCTCTCCCCACTCCCAACCCCATACGTACATAGACACACACACTCTTTCCCCAAGTTTGAGATTAAATGTGGACATAAGACCCCTTTGCCTTAAATATATTAGTGTGTATTTCCTAGAAGCAAGAGCATCTCTTAGATGAACACAATACAATGATCACAATTAATTTTTTAAGACTTTATTTTTACGTAATCTCTACACACAACATGGGGCTTGAACCTACAATCCCAAGATCAAGAGGCACATGCTCTACTGACTGAGCCAGCCAGGTGCCCAGTGAGAATTAATTTTTTAAGAAAGTAGGTCCTTTGTAGGAAAAGAAGGTCCCAGATCCTGAGTTGCCTTCAGTTACGTCTTCTTAACTGGGAATAATTTCTCAGCATTTATGTTTTAGGATACTGATGTTTTTTGAAGCGTGCACCCCAGACCAGTTAGCCTTTTTCTGATGTTTCGTGATTTGATTCGAGTTTGCACTTCTGGCAGGAATTGGTGATGCTGTGTTTGTCTCAGTGCACTATATGGGGATGCACTTGATGCCAATTTGTGCCATTGATAATGAATGGTTAACTGTGGTCTTGGGTTAAGGTGGTTATTGCCAGGTTTCTCCACTATAAAGTTACTATTTTACCCTTTGTAATTAATAAACATTTTGTGGAGGAGGTATAAACGCATTTCTAATATCTTACTTTAAATCCTAGAAATTGGGGCACCTGGGTGGCTCAGTCAGTTAAGCAGCTGCCTTCGGCTCAGGTCATGATCCTGGGGTCCTGGGGTTGAGCCCCACGTCCGGCTCCCTGCTCAGCAGAGAGCCTGCTTCTCCCTCTCCCTCTGCCTGCCACTCTGCCTACTTGTGTTCTCTCTCTCTATCTCTCTGTCAAATAAATAAATAAAATCTTTTAAAAAAATAAAAATAAATCCTAGAAATTATCAATTAAATGCTTTCCCCCCTTTTTTGTTCTCATTAGTATAAGCTATCCACAATCCTGAATTCTCAAGAGGTTTAAAAAATCCATTGTATCTGAAACACTCGTATGTTTTAAATGATATTAAATATGTCTATTTTATCTAAAATATAAACTTTTCTCATATATTTTTAAGGGCAAAAATGCTCTCATGGTTATAGGTTAATAGCCACTTGATGAAAGATAAAACATTTCCATTTTTATATTCATTCTTATTATTCTTGAAACTACAATCCTACTCACCCCAAAAATTTAGATGGCAACTGATTATAGTTCAAAGTAAGGCAGGGTCTGGTAACATTTTCTAAGAAATGTTTATTTTGGAGAAGTGCCCACTGGCACATCTTATCCTTCAGCATTAAATATAATCTAATTGCAGGAAAAAATCAGCATTGGGGATAGTTCAGAATAACTGTGACTTCCTTCTGGATAAAGTAGCAAAAACACTTGTTTATAGACATGTCTCGTTACGTAATAACAGAATCTATGAATTTTGCAACAATGCCTCTGGCTACTCCATGCAGAATGGTTTGGGGAAAGGAGTGAAAACAGACAGCACATGGGGAGTTGCGGCAGTAATCCAGAGAAGACATACTGATAAACCAATTCAAGATGTAAGTCAGAAGAGGGGCACTTGGGTGGTTCAGTTGGTTAAGCGTCTGCCTTCAGCTCAGGTCATGAGCCCAGGGTCCTGGGATCGAGTCCCACATCCAGCTCAGTGGGGAGTCTGCTTCTCTCTCCCCCCCCCCCCCCGCTGGTGTTTGTTCTCTCTCTCTCTCTCTCTCGTGCTCACTCTCCCTTCCTCTCTCAAATAAATAAAATCTTTAAAAAAAGAAGATAATTCAGAAGATGAATCAATAGAAATTGATGAATATCTGGATAGCAGGAGTAAGATAGAGAGATGTCAGGACAATCCTCTGGATTCAGTCTGAACAACCATGTGGACAGGTTGTCATTTACTAGGAGGGGGAGACTGGGGAGGTAGAAGGAGTTCTGCACATGTTGCTTCTGAGATGCCATCGAGGTATCCTGGTGGATATGCTCAGGAGGTAGTGGAATGTACAAGAGCAGAGCAGAAAAAAAGGTCAGGGTGGGATCACTGGGTTAAGTGCTCCCACATGTTGACATTAATCTGGTACTTTCTATTTTTCAATTAGTTTCCACCAAATGGTAGCTTTTTTAATACAACCACCATATTAAACAGAGGAAGTGAGCATGAACTAGTTTCAGAGCACAATAAAATACTACTTAGCAATCAAAAGGAATTGTTACACTTAGTGTATGAGTCTCATATACATTATGATGAGCAAAAGAAGGCAAAGCCAAAAGGTTATATCCTGTATCATCCCATTCAAAGGACTCCCTGGAGACGCAAAACTATAGAGATGAAGTACAGGTCAGTGGCTGTCAAGGGTTAAGGGTTGGAGTTAACTACAAAGGAGCAGCATGGGGAAATTTTTTTGAAGGCGAGGTTAACTGCTTTGTATCCTGATTGTGGGGGTAGCTACAAAGCTCTATAGATTTGTCAAAACTCACAGAGCCATGCAAGTAAAAAAGTAAATTTTAATGTATGCATATTTTTGAGTGTCCATTTAAAGGATTTTGAGCAAAGGAGGGTGTTTAGGAAGATCTGTCTGGCTTCATTGTGAAGAATGGGTCAGACACCTCCAACACTAGAGACAATGAGACTTGGTTGGGAGCTGTTGCATTAATTTCAGTAAGATCTGGCTGTGGCATAAAGTAGGGTGGTAACAATGAGGATGGAGAGGAACAGATGGGTTTCAGAGATAATATGGGGTAAAATTGGCAGGAAGGGAGGAATATGAAATAGGCTCATGTTTTTCACTTAAGCAAGTGGATGGATAGTGAGGTCATTCACCAAGAGGAAACTGGCTATGAGAAAGATTTCAGAGGGAGAGCAGTAGCTCAGTCTAGGATATGTTAAACCTTGTGATGCAATTGTAAGTTTTTAGACTGATATTTAAGTGGTGCCATAGCGAAAAGTAAAATACTTGTATTCTGTCCAAGTAATGGGGAAAATGACATAATATACTATATTTATATAGCTGACATTTCCAGGAACCCATAGCAGCTCATAAAAAATGCAAAGTGTGTGTGTGTATGTGTGTGTGTGTGGTTTTTTTTTTTTTTTCAATTCATTGAATTATTATTCCTGGAGACACTTCCAGTTGGGACTTGGAGCCTTTTTACATCAATTGTTGTCCACACTAAGGTACAAAACTGATGACCAGAGCTTGAATAACAAGGGCCAATACTTGGTTCCCTGAAGTAGCTTCAGCCTCTCTCTAACTCCTGCCAGTGATCAACTCCACTGAGAATAGGCACTTAAAATTAAAAAGGTGAGTAGAAGAGATGTTTTCGGAAGTCCTTGAAAGTCTTTCTTCAACTATGGAGGCTCAGGTAACATTTAACTTTACAACTCAAGGACAGTAAGGAAAAACATCTGCCCACATCACATCATATTTTTCAGTAGGTTTCATTATGTTCATGGTGCTTCGTACTTAAAAAGACTGGTTGGCTTTTTTGTTCTCATTAGCACTGGAAGAGTTGATACAAAGCCTGCCCGGCAGAGCTAGAAATAGTCATTTTCCTCACTATCCCCTCCAACAAAGCAAAAATAAGCCAATAAAGCATAGGCATTCTCAAAACCAAAAATGATGATGGTACCTCTCCTATGGTGTTCTGGGCTCTGTTGTTTCAGCTGTATACACGATCTTCAAGGACATCATATTCCTTAAGAAGCGCAGATCTCTTGTTTCTGGATGGTTCTTCCTTAACCTTGACATGGTGCTGGACAGGCATTCAGAGGTCAAAAGGTACCAGTTGATTGTGACATACAGTAATGAATCTTAAAAGGTTTTGGGGTCTGCTTTACTTTGAGTCAGTATTTAAATATCTTTTTTCTCCATCTTACAGTCTGCTCCATTCTTCAACCTCAACCCACATGCAAACTGTTTTCTTTACTTCTGTGTCTCTCTCCCTCCCTTCCTCCCTCCATCTCTGTCAGGTTCTTAAAGGGGGGCAGGATGCTGCTATGCATGTGAGGGGATGAATCAAATGCCTTATGACAGGTCATTTCAGTATGTCTGGGGGAGCCCGCTGAGTCTAAGTGGGATTCACAGTCTGCCTAAATGTGAGGTCATGGTTTTACTGACCTCCCTGGAGAGTCATCCTTTGTGGGGAAGTTGGGGAAGGGGAAAAGGACCCAGAGGAGAAGATTTTGTGTGCGGATAGGCTTAGGGTGGAGGTAGAAGTGCCCCGATGGAGAGAAGAGGATGACGTCAGTTGCCTTGCCCAGACCTCAGGACGAGGTGTGATTCTTGAGAAGAAAGAAATATATAGTAGTTCTGCACTAAATTCATTCTGTGATGTATTCTTTAATGACTTCATGAGTCATAGGACACAAGCAGAATTACTATGTAGCCACAGTGACCAAGTTTATACCTTGATTTAATACGCTCAAGGGTTTTTTAAAAAACATCACCAGAGTCTTTCAGAATATGATTCCAGGCACTCCATCTTCATGAAAAAAAAAAAGAGAGAGAGAGAGAGACTAAATGGTTGAATAGCAGTTAACCAGCTAAAGCCTGGGGAGGAGGGGAGGACATTTCAGGTAAAGCAGATGAATTATGCAAAAGCACAAGAAACCAGAATCTCGAGAAGTTCATTACTGATGGAGCTTGAAGTTACAAGACGGAGTAGTAGCAAGGCATTACAATGAAGAGTAGGCACCTTATAAAGCAAGGATGGCCAACTCCAATCCAGTGTCAGTGGCTTCCTGATGAGTTCTGTACAGGTGGAGTCTAGGGTGGCATTTAGAGTCATCAGCAAAGTCACGATCAGAGGGAAGGGAGGAGAGTGACGGCACATATGTCAGGCTCTGAAGTTTCCACCTTGGCAATGAGGAGCCATTGATGATTCTTTGCCCCTGGCAGATGTGGCCTTACACACATGAATTTTTTACCACCAGAGTATACTCATTACATGTGGCCCATTTTCCTAGATCCTGAGAGATCACTGATCAATATTCAGTGATTACATTCACAGCATTTGTTGTATCCTGGTTCTATCAAGGCATTCTAGAAAAGCTGAAACGTATGCTGATTTAGCCAATAACATAGGTCCCCTCTGACTACTGAAGAATTGGCTGGTACAAGGCTCAGCCAAGGTATAACATCTACAGTTTTTAAATCCCCTCATCTCATGTCACCTCTGGTTTAATGAGTCTCAAAAAGGCTGCCATGACATTGACCAGCCAGGTAGCAAGTCACCTTACCCCCTTAGTAGCTAACTCAAAGTTGTTATTCAAGACTTGTAGATTTGACTTCTAATTTTCATGATTTTCTTTGGGTTTTCCTGAGATTTTTAAGCCAAGGAAAGATCTCCACTTGAATGGACTCAATTACAAACCAGCAAAATTAAAAAAGAGAGAGAACTTTGTCTTCTAAAAAGAATTACCTTTAACGCTATTATACAATGTAGATGTTGGAGTAAGGAGAGACCATCACTACCCACGACTTTGAGGTTTACAGTCTGGGTGGTGAGTTGAGCAATGCCATGTTGAATCATAACAAAATTTGAGAAAGTAGGTGAGAGGAAAAAGACAACTGATTTAAAGTAGACATAACTAGCTGTTAAATGTGAAGCCTTAGTTTGTATTATGGCATTATAAATGTATATATTAAGACTATCCTATAATAAACTTTATATAAACAAAGAATTTTATCCATAATAAATGTAATTAAGCTATAATGTAATTAAGGTTTTTTGTTTATTTGTTTTAAAGATTTCATTTGAGAGAGGAGAGCAAGGGGAGGGGCAGAGGGAGAAGCAGACTCCCCGCTGAATGAGGAGCCTGATGAGGGACTCGATCCCAGGACCCCGGGATCATGACCTGAGCCAAAGTCAGACACTTAAATGACTGAGCCACCCAGGTGCCCCATTAAGGTTTTAAGATTATATTATTTAATAAATAGTTATAAATCTTTCAGTGTTTTGGCAGGCATTCCTTTTCAGCCATTTAATTTTCTCTACAGCTCTCCACAAAGTTTTTTGTTTCTCTTACATTTTGGTGCACAGAATTGAATATAATATACCTGCCAAGACTAGAAAATGTTGGTATTTTAACTTTTTAATCTTTCTCGTTCTTTGGATACACTTATGCTGCCAGTAGCCTGCTAGAGTCCTCCATTTGGGCACTGTACAACTCAGACACTATGCCATTCTTGTGCACCACCATCCATACCATGCTGGCTTTCATCCTAAGGCTTTTCTCCAACAATAACAAGATGGCTGCTACAGTCCAAGCATCACCTTCTCACGTGACAGTATCTCAAGAAGGAAGAAAGGGGACAAAGACATAGGGTACATTTCTCCAGTTTTATCAAGGAAAAGAAATTATCCAGATGGCACCTAGATAATATCCCATTATTTCTCATTGGCCAGAAGTGAATCACATAGCCACTCCTAGGTTCAAGAGAGGATGTGGAAATGAGTATCCAGCAAAACTCAATGGGATTGCCAAGACTAAAGTAACCCATAACTTATCTCTTTGATCTAGACACATCAAAAAAAAAAAAAAAAGCCAGGCTCTCTTATCAAAAAAGAAAAAAGTCAGGAATAACTTTTAAATAGGTAACCAACAATTTCTAATACATTTCCCCTTGAAGAATGAGGAGTAGCATACAGAGGTGAAGGGTTTTCTTGATGTACAAATTTGGTAGATCATAGAGAATACCGGAAGATGAGGAAGTTGAGGTAGAGGAAGAGATGATTTTCATTTTGGGACACAGAAACTGAAAAGCCTGCAGTGCATTGACATGGAGATGTCCAGGCAGATGGGGTGAAATGTGAAGCTAGATCTTCACAGAATGCTGTGCACTGGAGAGAGATGTGAGAACCATCTAGAGAAAGAGAGAGAGAGAGAAGAGGAGAGGAGGGGAAGAGAGGAGAGGAGAGGAGTTGGTGTGGGAGAGGAGAGGAAGAGAGGAGAGCAGGAGAGGAGAGGAGAGGAGCTGGTGTGGAATGCCAGTATTTAAGGGATGAGAAGAGAAATTTAGACCCTGGAAGGCAGCTCAGAAAGATAAGTCACTCAGAGACAAGAGAAAAACCAGGTCAGGGTTAATACCCTAAAAATCCAGAAAAGGTTTCAATAAAGGACTGATAAAGAGAAGTCAAATACTGTGAAAACATCAAATGAAGTGAAAGTAGGACATGTCAATGATGTATCTTGGACAATTAGAACATTACTGCTTGGTAACAGTATTTTCAATAAAATGATTAAGAAGAAGACAAATCATGAGTGGATCAAAGAGTAAATGAGAACCAAGGAAAAAAGGGGAAAAGTGTTTAAGTTTGTAACACACAGAGAGACACAGAGACATGCATACATACAATGTGGTTATCACTGGGGCTCCTGGGTGGCTCAGTCGTTAAGTGCCTGCCTTCGGCTCAGGTCATGATCCCAGGGTCCTGGGATCGAACCCTGCATCGGGCTCCCTGCTCGGCGGGAAGCCTGCTTCTCCCTCTCCCACTCCCCCTGCTTGTGTTCCCTCTCTCACTGTGTCTCTTTCTGTCAAATAAATAAATAAAATCTTTAAAAAAAATGTGGTTATCACTAAGGTTTTTAATATTTTAATTAAAAAAATGAAAGTGATAGACATTTTAGGCACTATGATTTCTTTGTGTGTCTTTTCAGACATCCCTTAAATGATCTCCGTTAATGGTGGACATATGCATATATTTGCTATGAATTCTTCAATCTCATAAATGCTATATAATTCAACCTGGGATTTAAGCTTAATTCCAATCCTTACTAGCTTTGTGACCTTGAGCTATATGGTTTGTCCAAGGTAACACACCCGGTTTGTAAGGTAATTGGTCTTCAAATTCAGGTCTGACCCCAAGTCCACATTATTTGCCATGGAATCTTCTGGTGAACCTACTGGTGTATGAGTCAGCTCCAACTGTTATCAATGACAGCATGACTTTAGTTTTTCTACATGAATCTGTCTATCCTCCCTTCCTCAGCACACAGACAAAACGAAGGCTATATGAGAAGAGATTAGAAAGAGGTCCTTGGGTCAAGAATTTTGTCAAGAGATAGGAGTAAGGGGAGCCTGGGTGGCTCAGTTGGTTAAGCGCCTGCCTTCAGCTCAGGAGTTCTGGGATCAAGTCCTACTTCGGGCTCCCTGCTCAGCAGGGAGTCTGCTCCTCCCTCTGCCCCCCACCTGGCTCTTGTGCTCTCTCTCTCTCTCAAATAAATAAATAAATAATCTTAAAAGAAAGAGAGAGATAAAGTGTTAGTTTCCATACTCCTAAGGATGAGAGGTCCATGCCTTGCTCTTTCCTGGAATTCCCAGCCAGCTATAACTCAGAAGCAGATAACCTGTTACACAGAGACATTCTCCAGCAAAGGGCTGTGTGCAAGAGGAGTGTAACTAAGTGGTGCCTATGATATAAACTAATCATATGCAATATGCACAGCCCATGCTATATTCATTGTGGAGACCTGACAAACAGCATCATTGATGATAATAACCAGTAGGTTAAGGATGCTATCATCAGAGTAAAAAAAAAAAAAATGTCAGGACAAAAAAGCTCTATTCATTTGAAGTCAACCACTCATATTTTAAATGATTTAAACATGTAACATAGGGAGGTGTTTTCATTGGAATGGAGCAAATAAATTATACAAAGAGTTTCAAAAGAAAAATGATTGTTATCTTAAATTTCAGCTATTTTTTTATGGGCTTTCCATGGCCATAGGCTTGTCTTTTTTTGCACTTTACTTTCTCTCTTCTATTAGTGAAGAGACAAAAAATGACAGCAGCTGATGCCAGGTCCTGTGAGCAATTGGTCTGTAACAAAGCAATTTAGGGAGGCAGACAGAGGATGGAGTCAACTTTTATGAGAAAGTTGCTCATGTTTTCCTCTGATACAACTTTTCCATTCAGATGTTTTATGACAACTACAGTCTCTATGGACCAACTATGCAAAGTTAAGACTGAAATTTTGTAATAAGACTTCCCTTATTACTTAATCACTGCAATGTGACAATAAAACTATCTGCCTATAAGGGGCCAACTCCATGAACTGCTCAAGTCCAGAAAGCCAACTGTCTACAAAAATTCATTGTTTTATCCTGGGATGCCAAGTTTTACTTTCAGGCAGACTTTGAGTCTGAACTTTCTGATGCCATCAATGGGATGAGCATTTTGCTATTTTTTTTCACCACGATGAGAATATAAAATTTTAACAATCGGAGTGCTTTTCCATTAAATGATGAAAGAATCACCATCAGAAGTGCTTAGAATGATATAGATTCTCATATTTGGTAATCTGTCATTGTTCCATAATCAGAAAAACAAGAATTCCCAAGATGTATTGAATTGTTAGGCTAGGCAGTATGCTCCACAGGTAATTTCTCATTCAATGTACACAGAACCTCCAAGCTAAGACCTACTATCCTCTCCATTTTCCAGAGGAAAAAGCTAAGGTTTAAAGCCATTAAATAAGCTTCCGGAGTCACACAGTTACTAATGGCAGTGGGGAGACTCAAACTTGGGAGGTTTGAGGGGTGCCTGGGTGGCTGAGTCATTAAGCATCTGCCTTTGGCTCAGGTCATGATCACAGGGTCCTGGGATCGAGCCCCATGTGAGGCTCCCTGCTCCATGGGAAGCCTGCTTCTCCCTCTCCCACTCCCCCTGCTTGTGTTCCCTCTCTCGCTGTGTCTCTGTGTGTCAAATAAATAAATAAAATCTTAAAAAAAAAAAAAAAAACTTGGGAGGTTTGAGGTGAGAGTCCAGTACTCCCAACCTGTGTTAGAAAGAAAACAGAAGACATCCATTACTATGAACGAGAACCCTCACCCAGAAGATCATGTCAAATGAGTTAATTAGTTAATACAACAGCAAAAAAGGGGAATAATGAAGTTTTATTTAAACAATATATATAATATTTAAGAGACCTATAAATATGAGCCTTTTATTGTCATTTTTAATTTTTGGTATACGAGAACATTTTGAAAAAGAGACAAAACTAAATGGATGACTTTTGGTCAGAACTACTTTAAGAAGACTAAAGCTTGGGAAACACAGCACATTACTACACTAAGCACTCAGGATGTCTGCTAACACTTTACAAGAGGAGAACTGTTTGTGTCAATGCGTTTGGTTTTTAAAGACTCAAAGGAGAGAAAGAAAAATATGCATTTTGTTACTAGTGACATACTTTCAAGTTAGACCATTTTTCCCTGAATCGATGCTTCATAACAAGCTCCTTGTGTCACATGCTGTTACGAACTGATGAACTGAAGGCCCATCACTGACCCACTGACCCACTTGTTCCAGAATGGAACCACTGAATGAGATGAAAGTCATGGTCTCTGAGGTGCCCAGGCTTTTCAGTCTGATTCTGTGTAAAAGGAGGTACTTTTGAGAGTGGAAAGGAGCACTACTGATTATGAGGCATCAACAGACACAAAGCTGTGGACTTTGCATCACCCTAGCTAATGCTCACCCTCTCTGGTCATCTCTTGGTGCTGCCACGGTCTGCCGGTGTAGGAGAGATCCTTTCTGGAGCTTGAGGGTGCTAAAACAAAACAAAACAAAACAAAACAAAAAACTTTTGATGAGAGTGAGTGTGGATGAAGTGCTTGGGTCCCATTAAAGAGATAAGATCAAAATCCCTGTTTGGGGCCATGTTTCTTTAAATGCAAAACCACTCCAGAGGCTGGACTAGTGGGTCATGGGATTTATGAATTTTACTAGAGTCCATACATAAAAGAATCAACAGAATACATATGGACATAATCAGAGCAAGGCTGGTAGAGGCTGGAGGTGTGAAATTCATGCAAAAAACAAGAATGAGAAAATAAAAGGATGGGAAAGGTCCTGGCAGAAGAGGAGAGAATGGGCAATTTAGTTTGTAAGGAACAGACTGAGGTTTCCCCTGTAGTGAAGTGTTTTTTGTTGTTTGTTTGTTTATAGGATACATGTGGAAGTAAGAATGACAAGACCCATCACTGAGTGACCTGGGCTTACATAAACTCATAAATAGCCACACAGATTGGCTTCCCACAGAAGGACACATAATTCAGAAAGTAGAAGCTTGTGTAGAATCCAGCATAACTCTACATATTGGCTTGTCTCCTCTCACTGGGCAACAGAAGCTCTTTGTTTCTGGCTCTGCCATGATGAAAACTCAACAACCCTCTTTGCCTCTGCTCTTTTCTGTAAGTCATTGGCCCTTCCTTCCAAGTTCTCCCACCTTCTGTGGGTCTGGCATTCAGCATCTCCAAGGCAGAGGATCCAATTTGTTCATCAGCCCACAATCCAGTAGAAAGCTCCTGCTGGGAAGAGTATTTGTGTCAGAAAACCTAATATGCTTCTAGTTAGCCAGAGGCCAGCTGCCTTTAGGTCAAATGCCTGCCTCTTGTCCAGTAGCTGTGACCAGGTCGGTGGGATCACAACAAAGGGAATGTGGTCACTCGCGGTGCTGGGATACCACACTCTCCTAGATGTCCTACCACCCCTCTGGCTATTCCTTGGGTTCTTTTTCAAGCTATGCTCCTCTGTCTAGACATTAAATGATGGATTTCCTTGAGGTTGAGCCTTAGGTTTCTTCCTCTTTCCCCACTATCTTTCTCCTTATATAATCTCTACCATACCCATGGCTTCAGTTCACATAGATGTGCCTATGCTTTCCAAATGATTATCTCTTGCCTAGATCTCTCCTTTGAGCTCCAGATTCGAGGTCTAATTGCCAACTTGGTATTTCCCCTTTTCTGTCTCAGAGGCATCTCAGTAAGTCCAGTGTTTTGGACTTAACTTGTGTTCTGTCTCAAACCTGTGTTTTCCAGTATACATCACTATCCATTCAGTTGCAAAAACCATAGACTTAGGAGTCATCCCTGACATATCCTTCTGCCTCCAATCCATTTTCAATCTATCCCCTTGTTCTGTCAACCTCACTTCCTAAACATCTCTTAAAGCCATCCACTTTTCATGCTCTTCATGGCCACTTACCTAGTAAGTGCTGAAGAATATATTTTGAATGGATGGATGAGTATACAAATGCTTGAGGACCTACCAACAGCCATTTCCCTCAATAGGAGATTATAGGAATGATACAGTTTCTCTTTGAAGGGTTTCTCATCATGTTAGTCACTCAGAGCATCATAGATTTCTCTCAAGATAAGTTAAAAAACAAAAAGAAGAAAATATGTAAGAGTTATCTACTGGTACATTTACTGTGGTAGCAAAAAAATTAAATTCCTATATTCAAAAATGTTATTAATTGAGGAGGGAAAAGAGGGGCAGCCCAAGCTCCAAACTGAATATGAGTTAAGAAAGAAGCATGACATAAGAAATGCAATTAAGAAGATGTTGATAGTTAAAGCCTTCGGCTAGAGGAGGCACCTTGAGTTGTATTTCTAGAGGCTTCTGTGTAAGGAAGACAGTGACAGAGACGAGATTTTTAAAATTCTTAATCTTGGGACATCTGGGTGGCTCAATTTGTTAAATGTGTGACTCTTGACTTTGGCTCAGGTCATGATGTCAGGGTCATGAGATCAAGCCCTGCGTTGGGCTCTGCACTCAGTGAGGATTCTGCTTGAGATTCTCTCTCCTTTTGCCTCTGCCACTTCCCCTGCTTGCACTCTTTCTCTTTCTCTAAAATAAATAAATAAATAAAATATTTTAAAAAAACAAAAATAAAAATCTCAATCTTAACTTGAGGTTGGAAGTACAGTATATAAGCAGGTTCCATAGTGAAAAATATAAATGAATTTAGGAAGATCTAAATAAAACAATGTATCAAAAATCTACAATTGGCTGATAAAAATAAACATGGAGTATTTGTTATAGTTATTTACTCTCTGAAGAACACATATGCCTCTTACTCAGAGACCAAATTCTTTTAGAATCTCTATGTGGTAAGGTAATCACAACACCAAAAACAAAAAGTATAAAAGATTAATAGATCTGACAGTGTAAAAATGTCAAACATCTTTATGCCACAAACACACACCAGCAAAACACCAACAAATACTATCAGCAATAAAAAGAAAACAACAAACTGAACAAGAATTTGCAACACATAAAACATAAAGGATTAAAGTCTTGAATCTAAAAGAATATAAAGGGGCGCCTGGGTGGCTCAGTTATTAAGCGTCTGCCTTCGGCTCAGGTCATGATCCCGGGGTCCCGAGATCGAGCCCCACATCGGGCTCCCTGCTCAGCGGGAAGCCTGCTTCTCCCTCTCCCACTCCCCCTGCTTGTGTTCCCTCTCTCGCTGTGCCTCTCTCTGTCAAATAAATAAATAAAAATCTTTAAAAAAATAAAAATAAAAATAAAAAAATAAAATAAATAAAATAAAAGAATATAAAGTCTTAAAAATACACGGAATGGGAGGCAGCAAAAGCAGTACTTAGAAGGAAATTTATAGCATTGAATGCACATATTAGAACAGATGAAAGTCCTAAAAATCAATAATCAAAGTTTCCCCCTGAGGAAACTAGAAATAAAAGAGCAAATTAAATCTTAAGTAAGCAAAAGAAAAAAAGGAGAATTACAACAGTAATCAATGTAACTGAAAACAGGAAATCAATAGAGAAAAACCAAAGAAACCAAAAGGTGGTTCTTTGAAAAGATCAATAAAATTGATAAGCTTCTTTCAGGCAAAGTTAGAAAAAAAAGAGAGAGGATTCAAATTACTAATATCAAAAATAAAAGAGAGACATCATTAGAAATCCCATGAACATTAAATGGATAATTAAAAAATACTATGAATTACTCTATGCCAAGAAATTTGATAACCTAGATGGAATGAACAAATTCCTTGAAAGCTACAACTGCCAAAATTCACAAAAGAAGAAATAGATATCTGAATAAGTTTGCATCTATTAAAGGAATTAAAGCAGTAATTAATCCCCTTCCAAAACAGAAAGCACCGGGTCCAGACTGGCTCACTGGTACATTCTACCAAATATTTAAGGAAGAAATACTAACTCTCTATGATCCATTTCAGAGGACAGAAGCAGACAGAATACGTCTTAGCTCATTCTATCATGTCGGTATTATCTAAATACCAAAACCAAACAAAGACATTATAAGAAAATTACAAACCAATATCTTTCATAAACACAGATGCAAAAATCCTGAACAAAATATTAGGAAATCGAATCCAACTGTATATAAAAACAATTATATACCATGATCTAGTAGAATTTATCCTAGGTGCACAAGCCTGGTTTGACATTTGAAAATCAATTAATATAACCCATGACATCAATAGGCTAAAGAAGAAAATTCATATGATCATATCAGTAGATGCAGAAAAGCATGTAATAAAATCCAACACTACCTCATGATAAAAACTCTCAGTAAATTGGAAATAGAGGGAAACTTCCACAACTTGATAAAGAATATCTACAAAAAAAATCTACAGCTAACATCATATTAATAATGAGAAAGTCAAAGCTTTCCTACTGCAATCAGGAATGGGGCAAAAACATCCCCTCTTGCCACTGCTTTGCATCATTGTAGTGAAAGTCCTAGCCAATGCAATCAGACAAGAGAAGGAAATCAAAGTTACACAGATTAAGAAAGAAGAAACAAAATTGTCTTTGTTTCAGATGACATGATTGCCTATGCAGAAAATCCAAAAGAATCAACACAAAAACTCCTGGAACTAAGTGATTATAGCAAGGATGCAGAATACAAGGTTAATAAACAAAAATCAATCACTTTCCTAAATACCAGCAGTGAATAAGAATTTGAAATTAAAAACACGTTACCATTTACATTAGCACCTCCAAAAATAAAATCCTTTGGCATAAATCTAACAAAACATGTACAAGATCTATATGATGAAAGCTATAAAACTCTGATGAATGAAATCAAAGAACTAAACAAATGGAGAGATATTCCCTGTTCATGGATAAGAAGACTCAATATTATCAAGACATCAGATCTTCCCAACTTGATCTATAGATTCAGTGCAATTCCTATCAAAATTCCAGCAAGTTATTTTGTGGATATTGACAAACTGATTCTAAAGTTTATATGGAAAGGCAGAAAAAAAACAAAAAACAAACAAAAAAACAGAATAGCGAACCCAAAACTGTAGGAGAAAAACAAAGTCAAAGGACTGACACTACCCAACTTCAAGCTACAGTAATCAAGACAGTGTAGGATTGGTCAAAGAATAGACAGATTAAGGGAACAAAATAAAAATCCAAGAAATAGACACACATAAATGTAGTCAACTGATCTTTGACAAAAGAGCAAAGGCAGTATAATGGAGCAAAGATAGTCTTTTCAACAGATAGTGCTGGAGAAACTGGACATCCACATGCAAAAAAAAAAAAAAGTGAATCTAGATAGAGTTTACACCTTTCACAAGAATTAACTCAAAATTGATTACAAACCTCAACATAAAATGTAAAACCTTAAAGCTTCTAGAAAATAACATAGAATAAAACCTAGGTGACTCTGGGTATGGAGATGACTTTTTAGATGACAACACCAAAAGCATGATCCATGAAAGAAATAATTGGTAAGCTAGAAATGAACTATCAAGCCATGAAAAGACATGGAGAACCTTAATGCATATTACTAAGTGAAAGTAGCCAATCTGAAAAGGCTACATTCTGTATGATTCCAACTATATGACATCCTGGAGAAGGCAAATTATGGATACAGTAAACAAACCAGTGGTTGCCAGGGGTTGGGATGATGGGGAGTGATGATTAGGCAAAGCACAGACAATTTGGGGGGCGGTGAAAATACTCTCTATGATACTACAATGATTTCATGATGATACTATGTATACATTTGTCCATAGAATGTACAATACCCAGAGTAAACCCTCGCATAAATTATGGACATTGGGTAATTATAATGTATCAAAGTAGGTTCATCAATTGTAACAAATGTCCTGCTCTGGAGGAGGATACTGATAATGGGGGAGACTATGCATGTGGAGGTAGGAGATTTATGGGAAATCTCCACACCTTGCTCTAAAACAAAAACAAAATCTTTTTTTAAAAAATCTATTGAGGGTGCCTGTGTGGCTCAGTTGGTTAAGCAACTGCCTTCGGCTCAGGTCATGATCCTGGAGTCTCTGGATCGAGTCCCGCATCGGGCTTCCTGCTTGGCAGGGAGCCTGCTTCTCCCTCTGACCCTCCCCCCTCTCATGTGCTCTCTCTTTATTCTCTCTCTCTCAAATAAATAAAATCTTTTAAAAAAATCTATTAAAAAAGACAAATATCCAAAGGAGTGATCAACTAATCATACAAGCAGGTGATTCACAAAGGAAGAAATACAAATAGAAAATATATATATAATCTAAATAGTACTTTTTCTAAATCTATAAAATAATTGGACATAATTTTTTTCATCTCTTATACTGGAAACACTTAAAAGAATAAAATTACCCAGTTTTGGCTTAAGTGTTAGGGAAATGGGCCTCTCAAGCACTCTTGGCAGTAATGGAAATAAACTGGTCCAACAACTCTGGTGGACAATCTGACAATATATGTGTCAAGTTTTTAAAGATGTATACCACTGGACCTAGAAATTTAACCTGAGAAAATAATCAGAAAAGTATTTTTAAAATATTGAGAATAAGGATGCTAAGTTCAGCATTGTTTACAATAGTAAAAATTCCAAAAACAAATTGAAGTGGTTAAAGGAATATTATAATAAATCTACTCTATGGAAAACTCTGTAAGCACAACCTTTTTTATGTTGATATATATTTAGTGACATAAAATATGTCTGTGGTTTATTCAGTAACATTCACATTACAAAATAGCATTTCCCATATATCTACATCTGTCTATAAATATTTATATGTGCATTAAAAAGTCCCAAAATCTCAGAAACATTTACCAAAAGGTTAACAGTGGATATTTGGAGATAATGAGATTATGAGACTTTCACTTTTATTGCTTTCTATACTATTTACATTTTTAAATGAGCATTATTGCTTCTAAAATAAAGTTGAAAAAAGGGCATAGAATACACTCAGTGCCAGTTTTGAAAAGCAGGGAAATAAGTCACACTTGCACCTATATCAAAGCTTTATCTTGCTACTTCAGATGTCTACTCTTCTCAAGGCAGAAAATTTCTGTGCTTTGGAGTATACTTCCCTTTCCAAGAATAGGATGATAACTCCATCATGCCATCTAGTGTTAAGAACTTGTGATGGTGTCTTGAGAAAGATTCACTACTCAGAAAGATTTTTATCCAATTCACAATTCTATAGGCAATTTGAGCAACACAAGTACATCTTTTAAAAGGACACTGAGATTTGTTGTGAGTGTATAGTTAGGTCAAAGTCCAAGTTGCAAGTTTGCAGCCATGTCCTTTTTTTTTTTTTTTAAGATTTTATTTATTTATTTGAGAGAGAGAATGAGAGAGAGAGAGCAGGAGAGGGGGGAGGGTCAGAGGGAGAAGCAGACTCCCTGCCGAGCAGGAAGCCCGATGCAGGACTCGATCCTGGGACTCCAGGATCATGACCTGAGCCGAAGGCAGTCACTTAACCAACTGAGCCACCCAGGCGCCCAACAGCCATGTCCTTTTAACTCAGTTGTAACTGAAGAGATGACAAAGAAATATCTAAAATCCAGCGCGGCTAATATTTACAGTGGTAAAGGAGGAGAGTGAATCTCTGTCCTCACTCTCACCTTGTCCCTGCTCTTCCGATACACCTACCACCACTCTGTTACCACCATCACCTAGAAAAGTTGAGAATCAACCAGTTTCTTTAAAAGGTTACAAAAACAACAATTCAATTTGAAGATATACCAAGAGTCAATTTACTTTTGCTCTAAGGATAGAAAAGCAAAAAAGGTGAATAACAGATTTATTTTCTTCTGTGCTACCAATACAAATTAGTCCTCAAAGGAAGTTGATGTTCTGTTGATAGTTTGGCTCCAGGCTCATCTGGAAATAACCAATACAACTCTACGTAGAACCATATGCCAGTTAGGCAAAAATACTTATTGGGTACCTACATGCTGGGCTGTTTTAAGTGTTAGAAAACTATTAGGTGTTAGGAAACAGTTGCCTAAAAAATATAACAAAATCTCTGCTATCAGGGAACTTACAGACTAGTGTGGTTTTCTTTTTTCTTTTTCTTTTTTTAAGATTCTATTTATTTGAGAGAGAGAAAAAAAGAGAGCGAGAGAGAGTACGAGCAGGGGGAAGAGGGAGAAGCAGGCTCCCCACTGAGAAGGAAGCCCAACATGGAGCTCAATCCCAGGTGGGATCATGACCTGAGTGAAGGCAGACATCTAACTGACTGAGCCACCCAGGCACCCCCAGACTAGGTTTTCTTAACAAGACTTTTCTATTTTGAGACGATCCACCAAGTACCTTAAAATGTTTCCTAGCCTATGACTGGTCATTTGGCTCCTGAGAGTGTATCCTAAAGAAAAAAAAATACAAGAAATTAATCTCAGAAATATATAATAGTCACAAGTTGGCAACAACCTAAGTGACTAAAAATAGAGGGTTAACTAAAAAAACATTCATGCAGTGGAATATTATGCAGCCATTAAAAATAATGTGTCAAAGGATTTTTAATAGATTTTGCAAATATCTGTAATATCAAATGAAAGAGAGAAGACACAATAAAATGCAAAAAATCAGAAGCTCTTCTGCAAGTGGGGTAGTCAGTCACAGGTGATTTGACCTGTCAGAGTATTGGTGACTCTTATGAACAATGGGCATGGCAAAATCCCAGGCAAGCTTGAATGGTGGAGCTATCCGATTCGCAGGAGTCTCTAAAGAAAGCCTCTAACACTGTGAGAGATACACAGACAACCAGGCTCCTTCACAGTCATAGGGAAGAAAGTGTGCACAGATCAGGTGTGGTTGTACCTTACCAAACCTGCATCCCTGACGAAGGCAGAGCTAGGTGAGTCTGAAGAATCTGAGAGCACCCCCATGTTAATAGCTTTCTGAAAACCAAGTATTGGGGTGACAGTAGACTTCCCTTCCCACTCCAGTTTTCTGAGTATTTTAATGTACTGAGTGGAGGGAAAGCAGAATATACCACCCCGAAATATGCCTCTTTGGCATAAGGATGATTTTGGTTATTTTTAAGAAACAGCAGACACAGAAAAAGGACCCAAGAACTGAGTAAGAACTACCCTTTTGTACCAATCACATTTATAAGGGACATCTTCATTTGCAAGGGTGCCTCCCTCTCTGTGCCAGGAAGAAGTCGAGTAATTCTCTAGAAACTCTTATCAGTGGAGAAGAAAGCCACTTCAATCTGCATGAAAACCATACCCCTGTTGATTGTGCCTTTCTGGTAACCTCCCACAGCTGGCCTTCTCTTTGCCCCCAACACCTTTTGTCTTTAGCTTAAGAGGGCATTTAAGGTGGCAACTTGGGGTATTTAGAGGAGTTACTGAGTTTTCCTGGGCATCTCCCAAGTATACAGAAGACATACATGTTATTAAACTTCTGTTTGTTTTTCTCCCGTCTATCTGCCTTTTATTACAGGGAGGTCTCATCCAAGAACCTAGAAGAGTAAAGGGAAAATTATTTTCATTCTCCACAGAGTGAGCAAGCAAGGCTTATGTCCTGGTCTATAAGATGGATTGGTGGACTAGGGGCTTTGGAATGCCTTCTCCACCTTCAATAGTCTATTGTATTGACCCTCCTGTGCCTACATTGGTTAGTTGTATGTGTCCTTGCCAAAGCACTGGAGAATGATCCCAGGGGTGATGAAGCCAGCTATCACGAAGTCCAGACTAGCAGTCAGCAGGGACCTTGAGTTAAACTAAGAAATAGACAAAACTTGTCTCCTAAGCAAAAGTCAGTAGAGAGCTCCTTCTATCTGTTCCTCCTACCTCTTCTTAGTAACTACAGCTTGATCCAGACATCAACCACACCAAACCTGCTTCAGTGAAAACAATATCCGTCCACAGCGGTCAGTTATTCAACAACACGTGTTGAGAATGTGCTGTGCACCAAGCACTATGCTAGGAATGGAATGGAGATTAGAAATGTCCACAGGCCATTCCCTTCCTGAGCTTATAGCCCTCAGGATGGAGGGGAAGGAGGGAGGATGATGGGCATGAATTGAATAAACAAATAAAAATGAACAGCATGAGAGCCAGAGTGCAGTGAAGGGAGCCACTGGTTATAAGAAGAAGACAGAGCTGGGCACATGAGGCCAGACTCAAGATTATGGTCTTTATTCTGTTACAAAGAAAACCACAGAACCAAAATTGAGTCACTTGTGCTAAGCCATGTCACCAAATGGGGGATTAATACCTGACCTAACTACAGTTTCAACCTTCCCCAAAAAGGTAATCTTAGAGGGTCACTCTGAAATTTCCTGGTCAGCCCCAGTGACGTAATCTGCCTACTAACACCCTTTGTATCCCAAGACTTTGCCCAAAATTATTCTTTTTCTGTTTGTTTAAGACCTCCTTGTTCTGCCTTTCAAACCTGTCCCTTTTGGAGTGACTGGGTGGCTCAGTCGGTTAAGTGACCAGATCTTGGTTTCGGCTCAGGTCATGATTTCAAGGTCATGGGATTGAGCCCCAAGTTGGGCTCCATGCTCAGCAGAGTCTGCTTGGGATTCTCTCTCCCTATGCCTCTCCCACTTGGGTTCTCTCTATATAAAATAAAATAAAATAAAATACATCTTTAAAAACCAGTCCCTTTCCATAGCCCTTTGGAGCTCCTTTCTATTCCTAGATGGGATGTTGCCTGATTCATGAATCATCAAATAAAGCCAATTCAATCTTCAAATTTACAGGCTGAATTTCTGTTATTTAACAATTCCAAGAGTCAGAAGCTCTGGGGTCCATATAGAGCTCGGCTTCTGCCTTCTGCCTCGCTTCATGACAAAGACATTGTCTTAGAAGTTGCGGTTCCAATGATCTTTTTCTCCTTTGTAAAATGAAAAGGTTTAATTAAATGAGCACTAGGTTTATTCCAGCCATGAACTTGTTTCTTTTACACGTTCTACAGTTGACTTCTGCTTAAATAACTAGAACATTATGAAGATTCCCAAGGATTTGTTGTGATCACGGAGTCATTAGCCTTTGTATATCCTTTCTTTTCTGAGCTTGACATAGTTCCCATATAAGAGTTTATACTGCAAAGCAAGTATTCATGAGCATCTCGCAAAGCCAAGTAATCAAGGATAGTGAGACTCATTGTATTACCATTTGTTTCTTTAGTATGAAACACAATACAGTCAACCGCAAGAAAAGTTTCAGCAGCACAACCAATACACTCTAATGTTTTGTATACGAAAACAGATTTGGATTGATGCTATCACCACTTCACTTACCCATTTTCTTCTATCCTTAGCCTTCTACTTTAGCAAAATGGGCTCAAATGAACAAAGAACATTCTTCAGAACTCTGTGCCCCGTGGTATCATGTTTCTGCAACTAAGATGTTTAGTCTTGCTTTGGCTCTAACTCTAGTCTAATACAATCTTCTTGCAGTTTTGAAGAGGGCTCAATTTTGTTTCCCCCTCACAGTGTATTTCCCAATTTACGTTCTAGTGTTTTATTAGCTATGAATGTCAAGAGCAGGGAGCCTGAGTATTAAATGGCAGCTCAGAAGAAAGTAATGAAACATTTTTACAAAGCCAAGTGAGCATCCATACCCATAATTATCACCTGCCTCGTTTGAAGACAGTCTTGCCATCAAATTCAACTGAATCCTTTTAGGATGTTGCAAGTAATGGAAATGTATTATATGTGGACAAGGGATTGAATTCAGTAAAATACACTAAATTTCTTTCTTTCTGCACAGTGAGCTTATTATATCTCAAACAAGAAGTTGTGACTTGAGAGTTGACTTTGAAGCAAAACAATTTCCCTGGATCTTTCAATTTTGTCTAAGTGGTTGGTACAACTCTACTGCTTTTGTTGGAAGGGAGAGAAGGATGGTCTGCTCTGTGAAAAGAATCTGAAGTTCAAGTTCAGAAAGCAGTGACTTTTTCAGATATCATGAAAAGTACATATATATTGAACAGAATGAAAATATCATAAAAAGAAGCCAAAGTAATGCTACAAATATGAGAAACAGGTTTTAAATATGAGGAGATAACAGAACATTTTGGCGATTTAAGCCTAAACTTTTGTAGGTTTTCCCCCTTTGATTAGTTGCATTTTTTGGTTTGATTTTTAGTTTTGCATTTAAAAAAGTAGACATTTGTGGCCTTTCTAGGGGAAGATGGGGGAAAGACAGCAGGTGGCATGGTGACAGACCAACAGGTAGTGAAACCCAGCAGGCTGCCTGCAGGAAGGAACCATGGTGTGGTGTAGGGTGTGAATTCTCAAGTGCACAAGCCAGCTCCACCCCTACCTTGTCTCCCTTATGCAGCCTGTGGTAGCCTTCCGCAAGTCTCTCTGTGGTTCAGATTCTTCACCTGTGATACAGGTGTAACAGTACCTATGGCCTAGAATTTTGTGAGGGTGGAGAGTGAACCAAGTAGCGATCTGGGAGCCTTCCCCGCAAAAATAAGAGGATGACCAAGCAAAGTGAACATGGCCAAGGATGAGCCTTTTTGGTCAAATAAAAAGAATATTCCACTAATATACTGCAGGTAGATTTTTTTTTTTTTCTGGTTGGATACTCAGGGAGCTATTTAAAATCTTACTTCTGGGGATGAAGAAAGGGGGTAGAGAAATATACTTACCATTCTGTACTTTTATACTTTTTAAATTGTTTTTACCACATGCATTTAAAAAAAAACAAAACAGAGATTACCTAGGTATTGAGATAATCAGTCATTCTCATTTTCTTCTTTATATTTGTCTGTGCTTAAAAAAGAAAAGCACAGTTGCTGAAACTATTTTTTTTAGAAAATAATAAAGAAATTTACCTAATAACAATTTTTTAAACCATCAACAAAACAACAAGGCAACCTACTGAATGGGAGAAGATATTTGCAAATGATATACCCAATAAGGGATTAATATCCAAAATATATAAAGAATTTCTACAACTCAACCTCAAAAAAACAAATACATTGACTAAAAATGGGCAGAGGGCCTGAACAGATATTTCTTCAAAGAAGACATACAGATGGCCAACAGACACATGAAAAGATGCTCAACATCACTCTTGTAGTTGACTCTATTGAGTTTCATACTAAAGAACAAACAGTAATATAGTGATTGAGTCTCACCATTCTTGATCAGTTGCCTTTGTGAGATGCTTATGAATACTTACTTTGCAGTACAAACTCCCATATGGGGAATATATCAAGCTCCTCAAAAGAAAGGAATATAAAGGGTAATGGTTCCATGATCAGAAAGAGAAGGCCACAGTACAGTGTTTTCAAGAGAGTGGATATCCAATAACCATTATTAAACTGACTTCCTAGGCCCTACTATGTACCCCACCACCAGCTAAGAAGGAAGTCTAACATAAACTTGTGTAACTCTATGATTACTTATCTTGTTAGGTGCATAATATGTTCCAGAAGCGAAGATGAGGAAACAATGCTGTCTTTTAGAGTCAAGGAAAACCACTCAAGGTCAGTAAGTGACATTTGAGATATGTATTGAAAAATGAGGAGTTCGCAAGGAAAATGGACACGAAAGGCATTCCACACAGTGAGGGTAACATAACCAAAGGCATGGGATTAGGGCAAATGCATGATGTTATTCTGGAAAGAATATTCTGTCACACAGTAAGCTCTCCAATGAAGCCTGGACCCAAGATTTTAAAACCTTATAAATGAGATAAATCAAATTAAATGTGGTAATAGAGGGAAAACTGCCTAACACTGTGCCCTAAAGCACATACTCAACAAATGCTGGTTTATTTCACTTTATCCTGTAGACCAGGAGTGGGCGAATTTTTCCTATAAAGGGCAAGATAAAAACTGTAGGTTTTGCAGGCCAAAAAGTTTCTGTTGCAACTAGTCAACACTGCTGTTATACCACTAAAGTGGCCATACACAATAAACAGATGAATGTGACTGTGTTCTAACAAAATTTTATTTACAGACAGTACAGGGGCTGGATTTGGCTTGCACACCGCTATCTGCTGAGCTTTGCTGTCAACCAACGTTTCCCAAACGTTGCATCAAAAAACCAACCAAACAAGAAAGCTCAGTATACGACATCACAATGATGCCCAGAAAAGAACCATTTAATTTTTAGTACTCACTGATGGAGAAAATACCTAACACATAACTCATACATGTACTCTCACTGTTCAAGAAACTTCTACATACATATGAAAAATAGTAGTACTTTACATATATATCATTTATTCAGCCTGGAGATCATTGGAGTGTGAACTTTAGGGCTTTTGCAATGATGTGCAGCTTGTCACGGTCAAGATCAAATGGAAGAAGGTGCAGAGTGCTCAGTTTGTGCATTTAGAAGGGTAGGGTAGAGGAGGGATTGAAGGAAGGGCATGATCGATATAAGGTTTTGCTTTCAGAGCATTTCCTGATGTACAAGTGAATGCAGGAAACAAGCAAGAGAGCTAATACCTCAGCAGTCCTTATAAGTGTGAGGTCATGTAAAAGTCAATGATTTCTGGGTCTATGAGCTGGAAAGCCCATAGAATTTGAATTTATAACACTAAGAATAAAGAGAGGAGGAGCCTAAGGGCGCCTGGGTGGCTCAGTCGGTTAAGTGCCCAATTCTTGATTATGGCTCAGGTCATGATCTCAGGCTTGTGAGATCGAGCCCCGCATGGGGCTCTGTGCTCAGTATGGAGTCTGCTTGAGATTCTCTATCGTGCTCTGCCCCACCCCCAGCTCAAGCTCTCTAAATAAATAAGTAATATTTAAAAAAAAAGAGCAGGAGCCTTAAGATAGTAAGCCTGGGCTTCTGTGTCTTTAGGAAATCATACATCTAGGGAAGCAGAAACCAAGAGCCACCTGGTTCCATTTTCCACATTCAGAGAAAGTAACAATCATCTTTCCCATTTGATAACCAGGTACCTGAGGCTGCTAGCAGTTAGGTTAACAAGTCTAAGGTCAAGAAGGGTGGGAAAAGGATGAGGAATCTCTCAACACAGTACACAGCTTACTTTTCCTATTACATCTGAATAGAGAGAAACTGAGGCAAAACCAAATAGTGCTAGGGGTATGCCAGCACTAACCTGAAAAAAAAAAGCCATCACTGTTCAATTGCCTTGGTCTAAAATATGCACGCTTCTCTTGTTGTTGTTGTTTTTTGACACCATCAAATCACCACCTTGGATTTGATGAGGACACTGATACACATGGAGTTTAAGCAACTTATGAGGTCATGTAGTCTATGTCTGATGGCACTGTCTGCCTCTGGAGCATGCAGTACTGTTATTCTAACAACCTCTGGAAGTGTCTGGGTTCCAAATGACTTTTCAACCTTTTTGTGTGTGTCAGTTTAGTACTCACAGGTATCAGATTCTCATCCATGCTATTCATGTTCTTTAAACATGCATCTGCATCTGTAAATATATGACTGAATGAACAGGCGAAGAGAAGCATCTGCAAGTCAGCAAGCACCATGAGGACTATTCTTGTAAATCCAAAGACTGAAGAACCTGTAGAACTCTACACAGCTGGAAATATCTCAACTCCCAATGTCCCACTTCAACCAGGATCCACTTCACATCCAGATTCCGCTTGAAAATGAACTCTGTCCTGGGGCGGAGCAAGATGGCGGAGGAGTAGGAGACCTGGACTTCGTCTGGTTCCAGGAATTCAGCTGGATAGGGACCAAACCATTCTGAACACCTACGAACTCAATAGGAGATCAAAGAAAAGAATAGCAGCAACTCTCTGAACAGAAAAGCAACCACTTTCTGGAAGGTAGGACGTGCGGAGAAGTGAATCCGAGGCGATATTCAGAAGGATAGACGGCGGGGGGAGGGGGCCTCCATCGGCCCTTCTGGCAAGTGATAGAGCCCGCAGAGCACAAAATCGGAACTTTTAGAAGTCGGCTCCGCTGAGGGACGTCGCTCCAGTGGCTAAGCGGGGGGGTGGAACCCTCACGGGACAGTGTGGTCTCAGGACCCTCAGGGTCACAGAAAGTCCGGGGGTGCCTGAGTGCGGCAGAGCTCCCAGGTATTGGAGCAGGAAAGCCGGCTGCAGAGACAGAGCCGAGGCGTGGGCTCTCAGCTCGGGGTTATCATAAACTGTGATCCCGGCACAGTAGGACCACTGCTCCTCCAGCAGGGACCCAACAAGTGGCAGATCCGGGGAGACTCACCTTCCTCCCCCGGGAGGAGCGGCGCGGGAGTGCACCACAGGGATCTGCTGGGTTTGGAGACCCCACACAGGGTCGGGTGCCAGAGATAGAAATGCTCGGTCACAGGCCAGGTAAGCACGGAGTGCGGCCGGAGACCGGGGAGACGGGAGTGACTGACTGCTTTTCTCTGGGGGCGCACTGAGGAGCGGGGCCCCGAGTTCTCGGCTCCTCCAGGGCGGAGATTGGGAGGCTGCCATTTTCAGTCCTGGCCTCCAAAGCTGTACGGAAAGCTTGCAGGGAACAAAACCTCCCGAGAGCAAACCGGAGCAAATTACTTAGCCCGGACCGGGCAAGGGCGGGGCAATTCCGCCTCCAGCAAAGACATTTGGGAACCACGGCAACAGGCCCCTCCCTCAGAAGATCCACAGAAACAGCCAGCCAAGACCAAGTTTACCGATGAATGAGAACGGCAGAACTCCAGCGCTACGGGAATACTGCACATAGAATCCATGGCTTTTCCCACATGATTCTTTAGTCTTTCAAAGTTAATTCTTTTTAACTTTTTTTAAAATTTTTCTTTTTCCCTTTTTCAACCAACATCTTATCAATCCCTTTTTTAAAAAACATTTTTATTTTTCATTTTTAGAGTCGTATTCTATCCCTTCATAGTAGTTACCCTTATTTTTGGCATATATATATAAGTTGTTCTCTCCTCAAAATTTTGAGATACAGTTTCTTCTAACAGATCAAAATATACCCTAAATCTCTAGTGTATGGCTTTGTTCTAGTCTCCTGCCTGATCACATCTCTCCTTTTTTCTTTTTTTTTTAAATACTCTTCTTTCTTCTTTCAAACAACTTATCTTATCAATTCCTTTTATACAATCTTTTATAATTTTCATCTTTACAATCATATTCCACCCCTTCATAATATTAACCCTTATTTTTGTACATATATAAGTTTTTCTTTCTTTAAAATTTTGGGAGCACTTTCTTCTAACAGACCAAAATACACCCAAAATCTAGTGTGTGGCACTGATCTATGCACCAGCCTGCTCATATTTGATCATATTCTGGTTTTTTTGTTTTGTTCTGTTTTTGTTTGTTTTTATCTTTTTCTTTTTTTCTCTTTTTCCTTTTTCTTTCTTTCCCTTTCTTTTCCCCTAGTTTCAGGTCTCTTCTGATTTGTTTAGAGTATATTTTCTGGGGACATTGTTACCCTGTTAGCATTTTGTTCTCTCATTCATCTGTTCTCCTCTGGACAAAATGACAAGACAGAAAAAAATCACCTCAACAAAAAGAACAAGAGGCAGTCCCAACTGCCAGGGACCTACTCAATATGGACATTAGTAGGATGTTGGAACTAGAGTTCAGAATGATGATTTTAAAGATACTAGCTGGGCTTGAAAAATGCATGGAAGTTATTAGAGAAACCCTTTCTGGAGAAATAAAAGAACTAAAATCTAACCAAATTGAAATCAAAACGGCTATTAATGAGGTGCAATCAAAAATGGGGGCTCTAACTGCTAGGATAAATGAGGCAGAAGAGAGAATTAGTAATATAGAAGATCAAATGATGGAAAATAAAGAAGCTGAGAAAAAGAGATAAACAACTACTGGATCACGAGAGCAGAATTCGAGAGATAAGCGATACCATAAGACAAAACAACACTAGAATAATTGGGATCCCAGAAGAAGAAGAAAGAGAGAGAGGGGCAGAAGGTATATTGGAGCAAATTACAGCAGAGAACTTCCCTAATTTGGGCAAGGAAACAGGCATCAAAATCCAGGAGGCACAGAGAACCCCTCTCAAAATCAATAAAAATAGGTCAACACCCCGACATCTAATAGTAAAACTTACGAGTCTCAGAGACAAAGAGAAAATCCTGAAAGCAGCTCGGGAGAAGAGATCTGTAACCTACAATGGTAGAAACATTAGATTGGCAACAGACCTATCCACAGAGACCTGGCAGGCCAGAAAGGACTAGCAGGATATATTCAGAGCACTAAATGAGAAAAATATGCAGCCAAGAATACTATATCCATCTAGGCTGTCATTGAAAATAGAAGGAGAGATAAAAAGCTTCCAGGACAAACAAAAACTAAAGGAATTTGCAAACACAAAACCAGCCCTACAAGAAATATTGAAAGGAGTCCTCTAAGCAGAGAGAGAGCCTAAAAGTAACACAGACCAGAAAGGAACACAGACAATATACAGTAACAGTCACCTTACAGGCAATACAATGGCACTAAATTCCTATCTTTCAACAGTTATCCTGAATGTAAATGGGCTCAATGCCCCAATCAAAAGACAGAGGCTATCAGATTGGATAAAAAGACAAGACCCATCGATATGCTGTCTGCAAGAGACTCATTTTAGACCCAAAGACACCCCCAGATTGAAAGTGAAGGGGTGGAAAACCATTTACCATGCTAATGGACACCAAAAGAAAGCTGGGGGGCAATCCTTATATCAGACAAATTAGATTTTAAACCAAAGACTGTAATAAGAGATGGGGAAGGACACTATATCATACTTAAAGGGTCGATCCATCAAGAAGATCTAACAATTGTAAACATCTATGCCCCTAACATGGGAGCAGCCAATTATATAAGGCAATTAATAACAAAAGCAAAGAAACACATCGACAACAATACAATAATAGTGGGGGACTTTAACACTCCCCTCACTGAAATGGACAGATCATCTAAGCAAAAGATCAACAAGGAAATAAAGACTTTAAATGACACACTGGGCCACATGGACTTCACAGATATATTCAGAACATTCCATCCCAAAGCAACAGAATAAACATTCTTCTCTAGTGCCAATGGAACATTCTCCAGAATAGATCACATCCTAGGTCACAAATCAGGTCTCAACCGGTACCAAAAGATTGGGATCATTCCCTGCATATTTTCAGACCACAGTGCTTTGAAACTAGAACTAAGTCATGAGAGGAAAGTCAGAAAGAACTCAAAAACATGGAGGCTAAAGAGCATCCTACTAAAGAATGAATGGGTCAACCAAAAATTAAAGAAGAATTTTAAAAATTCATGGAAACAAATGAAAATGAAAACACAAGTGTTTAAAATCTTTGGGATACAGCAAAGGCTGTCCTAAGAGGCAAGTATATAGCAATACAAGCCTTTCTCAAGAAACAAGAAAGGTCTCAAATACACAACCTAACCCTACACCTAAAGGAGCTGGAGACAGAACAGCAAGTAAAGCCTAAACCCAGCAGGAGAAGAGAAATAATAAAGATCAGAGCAGAAATCAATGAAATAGAAACCAAAAGAACAGTAGAACAGATCAATGAAACTAGGAGCTGGCTCTTTGAAAGAATTAACAAGATTGATAAACCCGTGGCCAGACTTATCAAAAAGAAAAGAGAAATGACCCAAATAAATGAAATCATCAGTGAAAGAGGAGAGATCACAACCAACACCAAAGAAATACAAACAATTATAAGAACATATTATGAGCAACTCTATGCCAGCAAATTTGATAATCTGGAAGAAATGGATGCATTCCTAGAGATGTACCAACTACCAAAACTGAACCAGGAAGAAATAGAAAACCTGAACAGACCTATAACCACTAAGGAAATTGAAGCAGTCATCAAAAATCTCCCAAAAAACAAAAGCCCAGGGCCAGATGGCTTCCCAGGGGAATTCTACCAAACATTTCAAGAAGAATTAATACCTATTCTTCTGAAACTGTTCCAAAATAGAAATGGAAGGAAAACTTCCAAACTCATTTTATGAGGCCACCATTACCTTGATCCCCAAACCAGACAAAGACCCCATCAAAAAGGAGAATTACAGACCAATATCCTTGAGGAACATGGAGCAAAAATTCTCACCAAAATACTAGCAATAGGATCCAACAGTACATTAAAAGGATTATTCACCATGACCAAGTGGGATTTATCCCTGGGCTGCAAGGTTGGTTCAACATCTGCAAATCAATCAATGTGTACAATACATTAATAAAAGAAAGAACAAGAACCATATGATCCTCTCAATAGATGCAGAAAAAGCATTTGACAAAGTACAGCATCCTTTCTTGATCAAAACTCTTCAGAGTATAGGGATAGAGGGTACATACCTCAATATCATAAAAGCCATCTATGAAAAACCCACAGCGAATATCATTCTCAGTAGGGAAAACTGAGAGCTTTCCCCCTAAGGTCAGGAATGCGGCAGGGATGTCCACTATCACCACTGCTATTCAACATAGTATTAGAAGTCCTAGCCACAGCAATCAGACAACAAAAAGAAATAAAAGGCATCCAAATTGGCAAAGAAGAAGTCAAACTCTGTTTGCAGATGATATGATACTTTATGTGGAAAACCCAAAAGACTCCACCCCAAAACTGCTAGAACTCATACAGGAATTCAGTAAAGTGGCAGGATATAAAATCAATGCACAGAAATCAGTGGCATTCCTATACACCAACAACAAGACAGAAGAAAGAGAAATTAAGGAGTCGATCCCATTTACAGTTGCACCCAAAACCATAAGATACCTAGGAATAAATCTAACCAAAGAGGCAAAGAATCTGTACTCAGAAAACTGTAAAATACTCATGAAAGAAATTGAGGAAGACACAAAGAAATGGAAAAACGTTCCGTGCTCATGGATTGAAAGAACAAATATTGTGAAGATGTCAATGCTACCTAGAGCAATCTACACATTCAATGCAATCCCCATCAAAATACCATCCACTTTTTTCAAAGAAATGGAACAAATCATCCTAAAATTTGTATGGAACCAGAAAAGACCCCGCATAGCCAGAGGAATGTTGAAAAAGAAAAGCAAAGCTGGTGGCATCACAATTCCAAACTTCAAGCTCTACTACAAAGCTGTCATCATCAAGACAGTATGGTACTGGCACAAAAACAGACACATAGATCAATGGAACAGAATAGAGAACCCAGAAATGGACCCTCAACTCTATGGTCAACTAATCTTCAACAAAGCAGGAAAGAATGTCCAATGGAAAAAAGACAGTCTCTTCAACAAATGGTGTTGGGAAAATTGGACAGCCACATGCAGAAGAATGAAACTGGGTCATTTCCTTACACCACACACAAAAATAGACTCAAAATGGTTGAATGACCTAAATGTGAGTCCATCAACATCCTAAAGGAGAACACAGGCAGCAACCTCTTCGACCTCAGCTGCAGCAACTTCTTCCTAGAAACATCACCAAAGGCAAGGGAAGCAAGTGCAAAAATGAACTATTGGGACTTCGTCAAGATAAAAAGCTTTTGCACAGCAAAAGAAACAGTCAACAAAACCAAACGACAACCGACAGAATGGGAGAAGATATTTGCAAATGACATATCAGATAAAGGGCTAGTATCCAAAATTTATAAAGAACTCATCAAACTCAACACCCAAAGAACAAATGATCCAATCAAGAAATGGGCAGAAGACATGAACAATTTTCCAAAGAAGACATCCAAATGGCCAAGAGACACATGAAAAATTGCTCAACATCGCTCGACATCAGGGAAATCCAAATCAAAACCTCAATGAGATACCACCTCACACCAGTCAGAATGGCTATAATTAACAAGTCAGGAAATGACAGATGTTGGCGGGGATACAGAGAAGGGGGAACCCTCCAACAACTTTTGGTGGGAATGCAAGCTGGTGCAGCCACTCTGGAAAACAGTATGGAGGTTCCTCAAAAAGTTGAAAATAGAGCTACCATACGATCCAGCAATTGCACTACTGGGTATTTACCCCAAAGATACAAATGTAGGGATCCGAAGGGATATGTGCACCCCAATGTTTATAGCAGCAAGGTCCACAATAGCCAAACTGTGGAAAGAGCCAAGATGTCCATCAACAGACGAATGGATAAAGAAGATTTGGTATATATATACAATGGAATATTATGCAGCCATCAAAAAGAATGAAATCTTGCCATTTGCGACGATGTGGATGGAACTGGAGGGTGTTATGCTGAGCGAAATAAGTCAATCAGAGAAAGACATGTATCATATGACCTCACTGATATGAGGAATTCTTAATCGAAGGAAACAAACTGAGGGTTGCTGGAGTCGTGGGGGGGAGGGATGGGGTGGCTGGGTGATAGACATTGGGGAGGGTATGTGCTATGGTGAGCTCTGTGAATTCTGCAAGACTGTTGAATCACAGATCTATACCTCTGAAGCAAATAATACATTATATGTTAAAAAAGAAGAAGAAGAAGATAGAATGAAGGGGCGGAAATTGGAGGGGGAGACGAACCATGAGAGACTATGGACTCTGAAAAACAAACTGAGGGTTCTATAGGGGACGGGGTGGGAGGATGGGTTAGCCTGGTGATGGGTATTAAAGAGGGCACATTCTGCATGGAGCACTGGGTGTTATACGCAAACAATGAATCATGGAACACTACATCAAAAACTAATAATGTAATGTATGGTGATTAACATAACATAATAAAAAAAAAGAAAATGAACTCTGTCTTGTTTTGTGGGTTACTATATCTGTTACAGTGGAGAGGACATAATAATGGTGAAAATATATCCAAGATGTCTGTTGGGTCTACATGTTTCTAATATAACCGGCTAAAGTATCTCTGAAAATCTAAGAGCTGGTTTAATTCAAACAAGAGAGACTGAAATACTAATTGTGAAGTTTCTATTTAGATTCATTTTGGGTCTTCGCTGGTCCCGTTTCCTTTGAACTTGAACCTGCACTCTCAACATCCACTCCATCCTATTTCCACGTGCCATACACCACTACATGGGGCGACCAAACTTCCCAGTTACTCAGGACACAGGACTTTGAATATATTTTTTTAAGATTTTATTTATTTATGTGACAGAGAGACACAGCAAAAGAGGGAGCAGGGAGCCCAATGCGGGGCTCGATCCCAGGACCCTGGGATCATGACCTGAGCCGAAGGCAGATGCTTAATGACTGAGCCACCCAGGCGCGCCAGGACTTTGAATATTAAAACCAGGATAATCCCAGGCAAATCAGGACTATTCGCCACACTGCCTATTGTTCACTGAAAAAAAGGCTGGTAGAAATATGGCCACAAAGGTCCCTTCCCCAGGGAGCCTGATCCACGGAGCTTGGTCCCATTGCTGAGAAGTGAGCCAACTTACAGTGAAAGGCTGGGATGAGAAAAGGAAAATAGTGCCTGGATTCCTGATGGTTTCCTGAATTCTCACTTCACTACAGGAGGACCAGCTGCATCTCTACCTTTTAGTTACATAACACGCTTGTACAGCAAATTGCCTGGGTTTTATTTATGTATTATTTTGGTTTAAATTAGTGGAGGTAGGTTTCTGTTATTCAGAACGAGGGTAACTTTGGTCATTATAATATCCAACACCAGCACTGTCCAAACAATTAAAAACTTTTTTTTTAATCTCATGCCCCACTGACAGGTCAGTAGTACGGTGTTTGCGAACCAAAGGGAGAATTATTAATAGCTTCTGGAGCAGGAACAAGGTCTATCCATTAATGCTTCAGAAAGAGAAGCACTAATGGAAAAGTGACACCTCATTTCCAATTTTCTTCGTTAATGAGCACATTTCATTCTCAGGCCAGCAATGACTAGTTCAGAGTCCCTGGTGCCACGAAAGCTCTAATCTAAAGGCTAGCTCACTCTGTCGTGAAATCACAGTGCAGATAAATGCTTAGATGTCCAGGCTTGAAAACAGATCAGGAAATTACAACTACACAAATGTTTTAAAAAGTGTTATCTCCTAAAATCTCAAGTCAAGTGCAGTGATATTTGGTGAAGGAGAAGAAGACAACAATCATTTATGAAAATCTCAGGGTCTGTCTGAGCCCTGAGTCACCTCCTACTCACCAGGGTTAAGGCCGGTTCTCCTCCTGGTCCCTGTTGCCTGCCTCAGTCTCTCCCCCATGAGGGTAGAGGAGTATAAGTCACAAAGAGACAAAGAGAAGTCCCAGGGTGGCTGAGTGAGCTCTCCCTTCCTAGGATAAGGCACTAGGGAAAGCAACACATTTTGAAGTAGGAATTGATCATGAATCTCACCATTTTGCTGATACCAACACAGTGCACACCACGATCATCCCTCGGTTTGATAGCAATGACCTCCTGACTCATTCCCCTGCTCCCTCCATTTCCCCTGAAGCCAAGCCCTCACAAAAGAGGCAGACTATGACCTTTTGAAGCCAGACATCAGACTGTGCCTCTTGGCTTCTAACACTCTTGAGTCCCCGTCATACTTGGAATAAAATTCTAACTCCTTACAATAGCTTATAAAGCTCTATGCCTGTGGCCCCTCCTCTCTTTCCCCAACTGTGACTCCTACCATTTTGCTCCTTGCTCACAGCGCTTTAGCACCCTGGCTTTGGTTGTACTTGAATGTGCTGAGCTCATGATTCTTTTAGGGTCTCTGCACGAGCTATGCATTCGTCTGGAAGGCCCTTACCTCAAAAATTTGCAGAGATCTTCAGTGAGTTCTCAACTCAGCTGTCACTTCCTCAGAAAGAACTTTCCTGCCACCCTATCTAAAATAGCACCTCTGCCCCAACCCAGTCACTCTCCTTCCCCTTATCCTGCTTATATTTTACAGATAGCATGCATTTCCTGATTGCTTATACATATATGTGTGTATATCATCTATGGCACAGACACACACACTTTTTCTGGGTCTGACAATACAAGCCACTATTCTAGGTAGTGTGGAAGAAGCAGAGCATGCAAAGGATTTTGGTTGGAATTTAAGTTGCTGTTGGTATTGTCTGTCTCCCTCACTAGAATATAAAATCCATGAGGGCAAAACCTTGCCTCCTCAAGCACTGCCATAACCCCAGCTCCCGGCACACAGTAGGTCTGCGATCGAGGGAGGGAATGAATGACTACTGGGATGAACAAAGAAAACACAGCCAAGTTCAACAACTAGCTCTTCCACTTCCGGCCATGTTGCCTTTAGCAAGTTACCCATCTTCCCTGGACCCTAATTTTCTTTACCTCTAAACTGAGCGTAATTACCTCCTCCTTCAAGAATTGTCATGAGGAATAATTGAGATAATTCACCTAAATCCTCTAGAGAGTGAGCTAGAACTTAGTAGGTGCTCAACAAATGTCCTGTCCCCTCACTCATTCCCCCACCTTTCCAGGGATACCAAATCGGGGTAAAGCAATGCTTCACAAGTCAATAGAGTAGCTACTGGGTTATGCGTCACGAATTCATGAATCCACCCAAGTACTGAAATTCTACCATTTATTCAATTAGATTTCTGTGTCCCTGCCTCGTCCTATAAAAAAATGCAGATATTCCTGGAAGAAAGTATTCACAAGGTTATCTCCATCTTAATAAAAATCATTTTTTGAATGATTTTTCTTTACGACTGAAAGTCCTGCAGGAGAAATAGAAATCAGAAACCAAAGATGCCAAAGAGCAGCTTCCTAGATGCCTAGAGGGTGTGCCATCTACCATCACAGCCTGAAATCAGAGTCACAGCTAAATCATCAGAGATAAAATAACTGATTCTTGGACAGGAATGATGAAAGAGATTTGTCTTCAACACGGATATCCCTCGAGGTTGGCAGGTTGGTGGCTACCCCACCAATGGATATTCCTGGTGGAAAATTCCTGAGTGGCTGAGCCAGATACAAACTGAATTGTTTTAATGGCTATAGAAGTGATCATATTAAACTAGTGATGACATCATTCCAAAAGACCTTAAGGTTTCTTTATAATTTAGCCAAGATGGCCCCAGTCCTGCTGTGATTCAGCTTTATACTGATGCCTTCTGTTCTGCTTTTACTCCTAGAGGGAGAAGAGGGAGGAAGAGGCCCCAGTCAGCTACTTTCTTTCTTCCCACCATCCCTCCTACCAAGATGCACTGAAACAAGCTCACCTAAGGCACTCCAGGACACCACCAGAACCTCTAAGGTAGTCTGAACCTCTGATGTTGGTACCCTCTCCTCTCATCTTCCTTCAATGGCCCTGAAGTATCTCACCAACCTTGTCTTTTCTGGCCTTATAGAGTCAGTAGCCTCAAAATACCTGGGCTCCCTGGATTACAGAGAATTTAGAATCCACGCAAAGTCCCCAGAAACCTATCACCTTGTGGGTCGGGTCTATGACACCATTTCAAGGACATTCCTTTTACTCATTTAATCTCCTTCAATGATGTGCTTCCTTTCCCCACCTCCATCTATCACCCCCAATCCAGATAAGCTTTTGAAGTTGAAAGTCCTTTAGAAAATAAATGAAATTCTATCATTTTATAAAATGTATTCTGTTTGCATTCCAAGATATGTTTTTAAGTCTATCATATCCAAATATGTGCCATCATGAGTAGATTATTACTAACCAACCTGGTTTGGCTGAGATGTCGTAGCTTACTTTTGGTTCCCTACAGAATCCCTTGTGTAGTTTTAAGCCCAAATTCCTAAAATAAATGGCTCTGGATTCAGTAAACAGACATAAATAAGACTGATCTTTGGATAAATATAAACTTTATTTTTATGGAAAGTGTCGTTCACATTTGACACACCCATACCTGAAATCCAGCCAAGACAGTCTCCTCTCTTACAGAAATCTGTGCAGCTGCTATTTCTTAGAGAAAGAATTCTAAATCAGGGAGCTCAGAGGAATGACCTAAAATCTCATCAGTGTCCTAAATTCTGTGCTAGTAATTTTGGAATCATAATTTTAGAACATAAGATTGCACTGATAACTAATAATACTACAAAAACTTGTTGCTATCTTTTCTAAGCCTAGATCAAAGGTTTTATAAGCAAAGAACATTAAAGCTCTAAAAAAATTAATCATTACTATGACATTTGCAGGAAACCCAGGTTAATCTTTTGCTCTGAGGGGCCACCTTGTCCTATGTACTAAAAGCAGAAGAAGTGGGGATGGACAGCAAAGTCTTGTTTAATATCAGCTTACTTCAATGGTTAAAGAAAGATTTTTCAAGTAAAAATTTCCTGACCTGTGGCTTAATATTGTGTAAAAATCTTCCTTGCTGTTTAAACTTTGCTGATGAAGAGGAGAAGAAAACAGGAGACACCTCCTGGGATCATTTATTTAAAGGTCTTCCTGAGAACTCTTGTGACACATCAGTGACAATTGTGCCCATTGGTTGTTTTCTCTATTTTCAATTCATTTTGTCAGTAATTGAGTGTGTGCTAGAGGCCAAGCATTTTGCTAGGGTCTGAGGGGCAAGTTGACCCATTCCTACTCTCCACATAAGAGCTCAGTCTTAGAGCTCGCTTGTTGTGACCAGTGCCCCAGTGAGAATGATGAAATCATCATTTGCTTCTGGAGCCCGCCCACCCTCCTCTCAGTGCTTTGCTCTCTCCAAAGGCTCAGTTCTAAAGCATTGCTTGAAAAATAGTTCATACTTATATGAGTAAATCCATCACTAACTTCTCCTTTCTCTTTACCTACAATCCATCTTCCCCAATAGACTAAGAATTTACCATTATGGAAGAAATACAGTAATACATGAGTACGGCATTTCAAGGATAACACTTTTTAAAGAAGACCCCAAGAGAGGATAAAGTTTAGCTCAGCAAAGAACTTCCAGGCTGTGAGACATCTAGTTACCTGGTGCTTTTCATCTCTTCTAGTCACAAGAAGTAGAAATATACTAACATCAACACAAAGTAGAATTAATAAGTACACACATTTCATGGACCAAGAGCAGAAAGTGAAGAATAGATAGCCATTCGGTGGCATCCTAAATGGAAACTGGAATGATCCAAGGCAGTTACTGTTCTCCATCCTTCTCTCTCTCTCTGAGGGATGACAGGATTTCTAACTCCTGTTCCGCTGAGTTTGGTCCATCTTGTATCCTCAACCAGCTTCTTCTTATAATGCACCTTGTGTATGGCTCCATGTGGCCAGCAGGCCTAACTCCATTCAGTTTCAGCCCTTCTACCCATTACCAACTATTATCAGTCTTAGTTCTTCCATCCAAATATGAAGGAGGAAAACAGGAAGAGAATATATGAGTCAGGGTCTGACTGGTCCAACTCATCTCTTCAAGCCAAGCTATAAAATTTTCTGACTAACCAATGCGCAGGCAAATACTGGATAAGGTATTCACTTCTAACCCAATTATCTGGACCCAGAAAGTATCAAGAGACCAGAGTCTGTAGGGCTGTCTACATGGGATCTGGACAGGGCAGAATGTTCAAGAAGTCTGGATAGGGGCAGGGAATGAAACATCCGTCAGTGGACCCAACCTCTGTATTCCTAACCATGAAATATCTGTAGGATGTTATACACTAGGATCAGCCCCTCCTCTCTTCTTCCTTTCCAATTATTACAGACTTTTTTGTTGTTGTTTAAATCCATTTCACATCTGTTTGCTTGCCTCCCACATCTCTTTTGTTCTCCTTTACTTTAGGCTCTCAACCTTCAGAACATACTTAGTATTGAAACAAAGCAAAATCCACATGGATCATCCAGCAACCATGATTGCCTACTTCTGTAGCAATCATGACAGAGGGTGCTCAGAAAACCTCCATCTGCAGTTGGCCATAACATTGAGTATCATCGAGATAAGTGGGCAAAGAGAATTGGATGTCCCCAAATGCCCTTCACAATGGATCCAGAGAGGAGCCCAGGGGGTCTCTGCATTGCCCTCTTTTCAGCTCACGAGATCATACTGACCCTGCCTCACAACAATATTATTTGGTTTCTTTTTTATACCTACATGATCTCTTTAAGTCCCTCTCTCTCTTTGTCTTTCTCTCCCTCCTCCCAGGATGTTAGCCCTAATCTCAGTTATTGAGGGGGAAAGAATTTACTGCTGGTGGCAAGTTCTCCACTTGCACACAATACTGTGGCTGGAAAAACTATGCCATGGAGGACAGAAAATAAAATCTTCCCTGATATAAAACTCCATTATAAAATGTTCTACTATTCTACAAATTCAACTATCCTTTGGTGACATTGCAAACATCATGTAATAGTGATACATTTGATGGTGTAGAAAACTTGCAAAGTAAACATAATTTTTCTTCCCTTCAGGTGGGACTTTTTGATGGATAGGAGTCCCTTGAATATTAGAGGAATGCTAAACAGAGTGGAAGGTACTCAACCAAGTTCCCTGGCTCCATTATTGGATCTATTATTGACCAATCTTGTGACTTTGGCAAATCGTCTAATTCCTACTGCAGCTCAGTTTCCTTGAAAGTCATGTGCTGTGCTGCATGCTAAATCAAAGACTGTTGGTTGCCAGGAGTAATTCCTCTCACCACCTCCCCCCGCCGCTTTCTTGCTGGTGGAGCTCATCTCCCACAGTAGAGGCTAAAAATGACCATCTCACTTCTTTAGTCTCCTCTGTAGTTAGGACATGAGCATCTAACCAGTCTTGGCCAAAGGAAACTGATCATTCTGCCTGGGGTCTTCTGGGAAAGGTGCTCCTTCCTACTAAAGGTAAATTTCCCTCCTATATGCCTTTGGCAGCTCTCATGCCCAGAGCTGTGGTAGCCATCATGACAGAAGGACAAGGACGAGAAGAGGATTATATAGAATTGGATCCACAGCCCTGCCCCCTTGTGAATTACCAACCCTAGAAGTTATTAAACAATTTGTTCTCATTCTATTCTCAGCCATTTTCACTTGCGAATTCCATTGCTTACAGCCAAAATAGATCCTCACTGAATAGCTGCCTTGGTGTCTAAGACCTCTTCCAACTTTAACAACATACAACCAAGTTGTCCTCTTGATAGATAAACCGCAAATCTTGATTTTAAGGATCAATAGTGAAGAGACTTCAGAAAACAATACCAGACTTAAAAGCATTGAGAGCAGAGAGTTGTTGATATGCTGTGGCTTGAAAAGCCCAGACGTGAACCCACCCCAGACATCTCCCACTGTCTTTATACCTTGGTTGGGGGAAGGAGCATCTATAAGTCCATATCCATAATATTCTGACTGACCATCATTTGAAAACTCTTCCTATTTTAGGAATCTGTCTCCCATGATGGAAGCCCAAGAGAGATTTACCCTCTTCCTATCCCTGGCTACCAGAGTAAGAGAAGATGACAAAGGCCTAGCCAGTTGAATGCTTCTACACAAAATTTTGAGTCTTGGGAAGTGGGGATAAGGGGTACCAATGCCATACTAAAGCTATTGACATCAGAGTGCTTAGCCTTGACAGGGCAGTGAACCTATCACCAGTGGTGACTCCCCAACCAGACTATATCTGTGGTGTGAACTTGAATAAGAATTCCAGATGCCCAGTCTCCCCTGGTCCTGCCTGCATTTTGAGCCTGGTTTTTCCAAAAGCTTCTGGGAGCTATCCCCAGTATATCCCCATAATTACTGTTTTCTGGTTTTGGCTAGCCAGAGCCTGCTTTTGTTTATCATAACCAAGAAACCCAACTGACACAGAGTCAAAATCTTGAATGTGAAGAAATATATCTTCAAAAGTCTAGATTTCAAACAAATCTGTGAAAATAGATTTTGGAAGAACAGCTAAAATGTTTGAAGGACATCTGGAAATTTACAATACCTCTGGTCCTACCAAGAGAGGAATATCAGCCTTTGGAGGCACTGAGGGAACGAAGTCAGACCTCCCTGAAGCAACCTCGAGCATCCCTGAGAACAGCCTCCCCAAAGACTTCAGAATATCGTTAATGGTCATTTATGATGTCAGCAAACACTCTCATTTCTCATTGCCTCCCTTCAGGGAGAATCATGATTGTCCTTCAAAAGTGTTTTTGACAAAAACTAATGATGTATTGTGTGGTAACTAACATAACATAATAAAATTAAAAAAAAATAAGTCTGGGCATAGGATGCACTTCATGAAAACAGTAATTGTGTCTCTAATAAAAACATCTGTGACTTGAAAAAAAAAGTGTTTTTGACATATGCTTAGTGAGGTGTGTGTATTTGGGAACCAACATTGAGTAGAATGACTTTTATTAAGAGTGACACCTACAGGGACTCCTCGGTGGCTCAGTCAGTTAAGCATCTGCCTTCAGCTCAGGTCATGATCCCGGGGTCCTGGGATCGAGTCCCGCATCGGGCTCCCTGCTCAGTGGGAAGCCTGCTTCTCCCTCTGCCTGCCACTCCCCACTGCTTGTGCTCTCTGACAAATAAATAAATAAAATCTCAAAAAAAAAAAAAAAAGAATGACACCTGCAGAATTGTCTGGGGACAAAAAAGCCTACACATTCTCCATTCACGGTGGAGTGGTTTCCCTATCCCTCAAAGACCAGACTTCCTGCTGCAATTATAAAAACGGGTTACAAAATTAAATAAAACAAAAGGAAAACGTAAATGGGAGCTATATCAAAACAAAGATAGTATGTCCACTGTAGGCTAACATTGTTGGTAAAAAATACAGTGAACAAAATAAGAGGGAAAAATATTATCATTAGAAAGAAAACAGGAATCAGTACAGTTGAAATACAATATAGTGAAAGAAAAATAAAAGATTCAAATCGATAAAAGAAATCAAAAGATCGGATTAAAATGAATAGTGAAAAGGAAAATAAGGTCACAAATAGAGATCCAAAAGGTAACCTGAATCCAAAAAGAAGCACTATTTTTAAAAACTCTAATTCAAAACAAGAAAGTTTATCAGTGGATGCAAAGCCCTAAAACGTGTGTGTGTTTTAAACAAAAGCCACTCCATTCTCAGTAAAGATAAGGAAACAGCAAAAATCAAAGCATTGTCTTTAGAGGAAGCTTTAGCCTCTTGAATGGTCTTCAGGAACAGAGACCAAGGGGGACAAAGAGTAAAGCAAGGTCCATCTATAACCTCCCAGGACAACTATCTTGTTCGTTCGTACCCAGTTAGGCTAAATGCTCTGTCTCAGTGAAACACAGCCCCGACAATTAGGCAAGCATACAGCCATCTTAATGTTTGCTTTTGCTGTCACCTTTCAGTGAGCCCCTACTGTATGCACGTGAATATGAAGCCAGTCACGTTCACGTAAGTTCTCTCGTTTAATTCCCTCAACAACCCCGGTTCACTGATTGTCAAGCACTCTCCACACACCGGGTATTAGTTTGCTATTGTTGCTGTCATAACTTACCACAAATATAGTGGCATTAAGCAATAACCATTTTTTTCTTATAATTCTGGAGGTCAAAAATCCAAAATGAGTCTTATAGGGCCAAAATCCAGGGGCTGGGGTCAGCTGGTTCTTTCTTCCTGCCTTTTCCAGCTTCGAAAGACTGTCCTCATTCCTTGGTTCCTCAAGTCCTTGGTTCCTCAAGTCCTCAT
>NC_058408.1:75116791-75128927 GCF_002201575.2 Neomonachus schauinslandi
TCCTTGGTTCCTCAAGTCCTTGGTTCCTCAAGTCCTCATTCCTTGGTCCCTGCCTCAAAATGCCTCTTCTTTCTCTGCTCCCACCAGTGCGTTGTCTTCTCCAATGCTGAATTTTCTTCTCCCATCCCTTATGGTTATAAGGAACTCGTGACCACATTGGGTCCATCCAGATAATCCAGGAAAATGTCTCCATCTCACAATCTCTTAGTACATTTATGTGGTCCACTTTTTCATAGAAGGTGGCATCCACAGGGTCTGGGGGCTTAACACGTGGGCATCTTTGGGACCATCATTCAGCCTCCCACACACCGGTTGTGTCAGACTTTTCCGAGGGGTAGGTAGTTTAGTTAATAGTAACCGCATCACTTTCCCCATTTTAATGATTATATTAAAATGAGATGAACTGTCAGCATCAGGAGAAGCCAGATGAGGGGCATACGCAAAGTCTACTTTTGGTAACATTTCTGTAAGCCTAAAATTAGTGAAAAACAAAAGGATATGAACAAAAACAGCAACAACAAAGATTTTCCTGGGAGTTTTATGAAAAACAAAGGTCCTCGGGTCCCTCCCAGGATGATAGAATCGCATCTCCGAAGGCAGAGCCTAAGGATCTGCAACTGAAACAAGCACATGATCCTGTTTCACAAGAAACTCTGAGAACTGCTCATTTGAGATTCTGCCAGGGCTCCTCAAAAGGTTACCTGGCATCTTTCAGAAATGTAAATTCTCAGGCCTACCTCTGACTGACCAGTCAGAACCTCTCCTGGGCATGGGGGTCTGGGAATCTTGTGTTTAAACACATTCTCCAGGTGATTCTCTCGCACAACGTACTTTGATAAGCACGTGACTGCACGCTTTTAAATGGTAGGATGTAACTATTATTATTAGCAGTCACTTCTAGCCTGAGATTGCTGAGGATCAGTAAATAAAATACTGCAAATAAGGTAGCTACTACATGCCAAAACTGGAACAAAATTCCAGGTTCAGCTGAAATCCTCATCAAATTGTCCTTTAATTCTGATAGTTCACCTTTAAGTGTATAGCATTCAAATCTTTCCCAAAATGAAAATATATTACTCTGCAGGAACAAATCATTAAGATGAGGCAATTACAGGGGCACCTGGGTGGCTCAGTTGGTTGAACATCTGACTTTGGATTTCGGCTCAGGTCATGACTTCAGGGTCGTGAGATTGAGCCCTGCATTGGGCTCTGTACTCAGCATAGAGTCTGCTTAAGATTCTCTCTCTTCTTCTCCCTCTGCCCCACTCATGTTCTCTGTCTCTCTGAAATAAATAAGTAAAATCTTTTTTAAAAAATGAACCAATTACATTCATTAATCACACATGAATGAGGTAACCTGTTACAACCAGACTTGAATGAGACTCAGGATCGTAGGTTTTGGTTTTTTTTAAGATTTTATTTATTTATTTATTTGACAGAGAGAGAGAGCACAAGCAGGGGGAGGGGCAAAGGGAGAGGGAGAAGCAGACTCCCCAAGGAGCAGGCAGCCTGATGTGGGGCTCGATCCCAGGATCCCAGGATCATGACCTGAGCCGAAGGCAGATGCTTCACTGACTGAGCCACCCAGGCGCCCCAGGATCGTAGTTCTGACAGCCAGAGGGAAATCTGATATCACTGACCCAACCATATGCGTCAAAACTATCAATCCAAATAGTCCTTCCTGCAATTATTTATTCTACTGTCTACATAAGCATACGCACACCTCTCAGATGTAACTCCCCAATAATGAGATCCAGAAATGAGGTGAATCTTACTTCTGGAGGGATAGACGAGGAGGCAGTTCCTATGTGTGCCGGAAGGAAGAAACTCTTCCCACTCCAAACCCACTGCCTGCTTCTTGGGCCCAGCACACTGAAAGGCCTAGAGACCAAAAGGGCACTTGGTAATGCAACTCAAAGCAAAGAAAGAATATGTCACCAAAAAGTACTCTGAGAGATTGACCATCGCAGCAGGTGCCAGGTCTGCTCACAGGTCGGGGGCATGCCTGCAGGGTCTGAGCACCTGCTCAGTACCACCGTCCACCTTGGTCTGACCTGGGCGTAAGAGATGGACCCTCATGATTGGCAGTCAGCACCAGAAGCGAGGCAGGGCCCCAGGAAAGCGGATATAGACACTTAAAAGCTTCCAAAGGAAGAAAGAAGTTTCCACCAGGACCTTGAGCAGAGTAGTGAGCGGTGGAGTGGGAGTTTGAGAGGCAAGCCGAAGAGCCACGCACACCCACCACCTGCCTGCAGACGCCATGTGAGTTAAAATGTACACATCGAGCCTCAGTTACGTTTTGCTGGACCTGGATGTGTCCGACTGACTGCAAGGATGTTCACTAATGAGCCAAACCCCCATCCCACCCACAGGCAAAGAGAGAACTCCGAATGGACAGAAGGACAGGAACAGGTGTGGGGCCAAGCCCTGAGCGAGCTTCGGTGGGAGAAGAAAGTCAACTTCTCCAGAGTGTCTGGAGGCTCTGTGGGGGAGCCCAGAGTCACTGTGTGGGCCTCAGTGCCAGGCCATGCTCTTCCTCCAGATTCCAGAACTTGGCTCTGTGCATGACGTGGGAAGCTGGCCGGCCTCCCACTCTGAGCACTTGCAAATATTAGAGATCTTTCAAAAACTTGCTGATTTCAGATCCCCATTTTTCCAGCCCATAAAACCTCAGGCTATAGAGAAAATCTATGGATTTTTTGAAGGAACAAAGGTGAGGGAAATAAATTCTGGAAATGATTCTGGGGTCTGTTTGATGGTGGCTCAGCAACTTCCATCAAAACCACCTACAGCCCGATTTGAACTAATTTTAAGGTGTTTTGTAAACACTCAAGTCCTTAGCAGCTCTTGCCCGAGGGATGGAGGCCAAGAGCCTCCAAGCAGAATGCAAGGAGGAGAGAAACATGCTCTCTCTGCTCTCCGAGCTGTCCTGACTTGCTGGCCGGCTTCCAGACTACCTGATTAAATCAGGACCTAAATTTGTCACTGACCTGTTTTCCCATCTCTGGTGTAGTCAACTCAAGTAAGCCCAGTGCTCTGCAGTTATTTTCGTGTGAAACTCAGGTTTAACCTATGCTGTCTTTCATACCTGCATTTTGCAAACAGTAGCCTATAACTAGTTATGGTCAGAAGTGGGGAATGACCCAATGGCGTGGGGGCCAAAGATGCCCAGGAGAGATCCAAGCCAAGAAAACAAGATGCCCCTCCAGGAATGAGCTCATACACGTGCTATTTCCAGATCCCTGCTGAGGACACAAAAGGCTAAGGAGAAATCCGAAAAATCACGGAGCTGACCTGATTCCATTCAACATTTTTGAAAGTCGTAGCTCTGCACTGATTGAGAACCAATCTCAGCCCAGCACCGGCCCAGCCCCTGGGATTGAGAGCTCTTTGGTGAGTTGTTCGATGCCTAGAATTCTAGAACAAGGCACACAAAAATAAAATACACGGCTCCCAGCCCCCAAGAATGCCCAGGCCGGCGGAGGAAAGACGCGTGAACGTTGACAAGGGGACGCAGCAAGTGCCTTGTTGGAGGGGAGCCCTCGAGGGAGGAGCAGGGACGCTGGGCGGCCGACCCAGACTGAGGGGGCGCGAGAGCTGAGAGGACAGTATACTCGGAGGGAGCGAAAGGGACCGAAAAGGAGAGAAATCCTACACCACGAGGACAATGGTTGCCAAGCCTCAGTGGGCAGAAGAACCTCCAGAGGGCTTTTGTCAAAATGCAGATTCCCAGGCCCTCCCTCCCCCCGACTGCATTGTTCACTGGTGCCTCAGTGGATCCCAGGAATCTGATTTTTCACAGCCTTCCCGGGGGATTCTCTGACACCTGGTCCTAGTCCCCATTTTGAGAAACACGTTGCCGAAGCCAGTCCAAGGTCACGGCCAGTGTGGCAAGCGTGATGCTCCAGCACCCCGCACAGAAAAGGCGTCAGGACTGACTCTGCCTGGTTTCTGGTCTTTCAGCCGCCATCCGCTCACACCCCGCTTCTGGCCTCCCAGGCACCCTCAGGCCCTCGTCTGTGGAAACAAGCCCTCTGGAACCAACACCCCCGGCACCCCAAGGTCAGGGGAAGGTCTTGAGTTACCTAGGACCAGGATGAATTCGTTTTTCATCCTGACCTCCGAGGAACAAAAATCTGTGTCTTTAATGAAAAGACTGTGAAACATCCTCAGGGAGGCAGGACTGGTTTGCAGGAGGGTCAGGGAACCTTTCCCGGGGAGCAGCAAAATCAATCGTGCCTTGCGGGTGGCCACTTATTCAGTTTGTGGGGAGAGTTACCCCAGGGCTGTGCGGGCGGCCGGCTCTTCAAGGGCTCACCTAGCCCACACCCGCCTCTCAGGGCGTGTGCGCACTGAGCGGGGCTGCATCTCTGTGCCGCCCAATGAGTTTTAGGTCTCCCTCCCTATTTTTAGACGATAAGGGGTGACAGTCTCTGATAAGGCCCCAGGGATTCTCCCCAAAGGGTGCTTGAGCAGGTCTGCACTTCCCTGAAGCATCCAGAAGAGGAAAGAAGTTTTGAAGGGCTGATGCCAACAGGAGCCTCCCCCCAGTGGATATCGCTCTGTAAGACAATTCACACCGACCGACCACCCACCCTCTAAGGAAAAACTGCTCAGGACACACCCCTCGGCACTGCTTTCCCCAACCGGACTGGTCGTATTTCTTCTGTCCCGTGCTCCCTTTCCTGTATCATGTCCCTCCAGGGCTGATGGGCTCTCCGACTCGGATGCATCCGCCTTCCCAGTCTCTCCCACTCGCATCCTTCCGCCGATGCTCCCTGCACAACCTGCCCCTGGAGCCTCCTTACAGGTCTCCGGGGGCCCCGCAGTAACTACAGGCTCGGAACCAGCCTCCTGACTCCAGTCCATCGCGCCAATGCTGCCAGGCGTGTATCTGGGGCCCACAGCTACCGGCTAGGGACTCCTCGGCGCAGGGGCCCCCCAACACCTCCGTGAAAGAGCTTCTTCCCTATCTTCACCCCACGTGGCAGCCAAACAGATCTTCACGCTGGTTCCTTCCAGTGCCTTGTTTGCATTGTTGTGGCTGCTCTTAAACTTTGTTTTCAGAAATGTTCTAAGTGCAGGTGGTCAACATCCAAACAATGTAGAAGGTAAGAGGTGAAAAGTACGTCTCCCTTCGCCACTGACTCCCCTCTGTGCACCCCCTCCCGGAGGTAAAAATGCTGCTGGTTTTGGAGCTATTCGCTGCGTCTATGTCTCTGTGGATACATGTCCCCCCTTTCAAAATAAATAAGAGCACACGACATACACTGTTCTGCACTTGGCTTCTGTCACCTAATAGTGTCTTAGGGATTGTTCTGTATCAATACATAGGATCAGATCACCTTCATCCTGTTCAGCAGCTGCAGAATATTGTATTATAAAATTTATCATAATTTATGTCACCAGTACTCTAATAAAGAATTTGATGAGTGCAGCCTTTGGTACTAAAAATTATGCTAACCCATACATCTAGCCCTAGTCAGAGGCAGGTTTACTGAAACTAATGAAGCCCAAGCTTCCATGTCCCCCCCTCGCAGGGGTCCTTTGGTATATTTTTTTCCCCATAAAGAGGGAACCATGAAATTATATATATGCTTCAAGACCCACAAAATCTGGAGCAGCACCTGGATGTAGTATAAATTGTCTATGAGAGCAGAGGCCAAGTGTGTGTTTTACATTTGAAAAATGTTGCTGAATTCCAAAATCAAGTCCGTAATCCATGTTCTTGCCACCTCCCACAATGCCCCTGGGCTTCTCTTGACACCTCTGGTGGGATACAACCCTTTGCACCTTGCTTCAGTTACTCAGTTGGTTGTCCTTTCTTCTTCATGGGGCTGCAAGCACCCTGAAGTCAGCACTCAGGTCCTCTGTCTACTCTGCCCAGCACCCATCATAGGGCCTTTGCCCAACAGACACTCAAAAATGGCTCCATCAGCTTGAAGTCCTTTTCAGATGTGATAGATACATAATCAGTCAACAAAATACGTATTAGGTGAATATTAATATTCTGCATCACCTTAAATACAATTTAATTTTAGATCGTGTCCATGAGATACCAGCTCTGCCAACTTTACGGATTTAATGACTATGCTCTTTCTCATCATTAAAGTCACATAAAAAGTACTATACAGTGGTGGCCCAAGGCCAAAGACCTACAAAATATTACCTAATATATTCCTTTCCCCTCTTCATTATTAATATTAAGCCACTGATATTGCAGTCTAAATAGAACCTTGCAAAGAAATTTAGTTTGCAAATATGAAGAAGAAAAGCGTATTGAAGCCGACACAGGCTGGCTACCTCATTCTCATTATCTTCTATTACTTTGCCACGGAGGCAAATTTCATTTGTTAGACATAGTTCATTCTTGACAAAACAGCACAAGGTATTAGAAAACTCTTCAACTTGTTTGCACTGTTTGCCAATAAGTTTGGAGGCATTCACGTTAAGGTGACCAGAATATGCAGGCATTCAATTGGATGGGATACATCATTTCTCATTTTAAGCAATATTAAGTTTAGCAATGTTGGAATCCGTGAAGGCCTCATTTGTCCTCGATCTAATAAAAACTGACATTAGAGTATCCCCAAATTCCATTTTAGCATTACTGTACATTAATCTGAGCCTCTTTGACTATCGTTAGATATTTACCTGATTCCAACCCAGCCAGTCCCTCCGCGCTTCCTAAAATCTTTGCTCTTTCATTAACCCCAGTATCCTGTAACTTTGATATGCCTCATCATCCCCTGGGAAGTTTCTTAAAAACACAACCTCCTAGTCCCATCCCTACAGTGTCTGACTCAATAATTTCTCTAGTCAAAGTCTAGTCCCTACCACATAGTCTTGACATCACCTGGGAGCTTGTCAGAAATTCAGACTCTCAGGCCGCACCACAGCCCCACTGAGGTAGAACCTGCCCAGTTAACAAGATCCCCACGAGACCCATATGTGCACTAAATTGGGAGAAGCACTGTGCTATACCCCTCTTCCTTCCCCTCTTTTCTGTTTGTCTCCTTGACTCCATCCCCTGTCGTCTAGTCAAAGACATTATTCCCTAAATCATGTCTTAATTTTCTTCTGTCTTCACCATGTGAGGTATTGGAAGCATAACAGTAAGTGAGTCAAATAAAGGTTCTACCACCATGGAGTTTATGTTATCTTCAGGAGGACAGGTAATAAGTAAGAGCAACAGATGAAAGAAAATAGGGAATGACTGGGATCAGTTAAGAAAGAAAGAAACACAGCAGAACAAGAATGAGGCAGGAACCACCATTTCTATTTTATAGATGAGGAAATGAAGGTCAGAGGTGACAGAATCAGGAGAGGGTCACACAGCTAATAAATGGCAGGTCTCTCTAAAACCAGAGTCTACTGTCGTGACACCTCTGCTAATATGGCGTCATGTAAAACCAGGTGGGATTCATCCACACCCCCTTGTTGCTCTTATTTTCCCAGGATTTCTGACCCCTCTGCTCCTAATTTCATGGTGGAGAGAAAAAAAACCCAACCTTTCACCCCAACCCCAGAAGGTCCAACTGTCCCTCCCATGCATAAGGAAATTGACCATTTTGTCCATAATTTAAAAATTCCCTCTCATCTTATCTCTGGGGGAAAAAAAAAACAACCCTGCTTCTCTGTATCTACAATAGTAGACATCTCTGTATCACCGAGAGTGTCTCCTTGAATCTTTTCCAGAAGTGAGGCAGGTAATAAACTAAAACACACCTAGCTTACAGAAGAGATCCCAACTCTTCTCTCTTCCAAGGTAGAAAAACTCTAGGCCAATACCAGTCAACTTTAGGCAAATACCTTCACATAAAGGAGTGTTTCATTTTCACAGGTACTATGCTAAAATATCCTCATCCAACTCTGATTCTCTGAAATGTTGATATCATTTGTGATACAATAGAAATATTCAGGGTCTAGAATATTTTAACAAACCAACCACAAACACCATATGTGTTTGTTCCAAGAAAGTCTTTTACAACTTTGCCCATATTTAAATGTGACGACTACAAATAGATTTCATGCACAAACACCTAAAAGAGAATTTGGTGCTTGGGACACCTGGGTGGCTCAGTTGGTTGAGCGTCTGCCTTCAGCTCAGGTCATGATCCCGGGGTCCTGGGATCGAGCCCTACGTTGGACTCCCTGCTCAGCGGGAAGCCTGCTTCTCCTTCTCACTCTGCTCCTCCCTGCCCTGCTCATTCTCTCCGCCCCCCGCAATTAAATAAATAAAATCTTTAAAAAAAAAAAAAGAAAATTTAGTGCTTGTTGAGCAGGTAATGGGAAAAGATTTTGATTTCAACAATAGTATTAAACTTTAAAAGTGTGCCTTGAAGGAAATAGTGCCTTGGCATCTTTAGTTCAATGCAAAGTAAAAGAAAAGCATTGTACAGTTGCCTTTCAACATTTTTTCCACCTTTCCCCCTTTGTGTGTGATCCCATGTGGTTTTCAAATTTGACCCTGATTACTCTTAATTATGAGCATTGCCAATAATTGGCTTATAAAACCAGATATAAGCCGTGAAGTAGATGGCTTTTCCCTACAGACAAAGGCTAACTGAAGAATGGGCCCATGAAGATCTTTCTCTTCCTCTGGATGTTGCTGTGTGGGGATGTGAGGCCTGAGCCAACCTACTGATAATGAGTCTGACACATTAAACCAAGAGTGTTGGCTGAAAAATGGAGCCAGAAGTTCTAAAACAAACCAAAAGCCTACACTATTTTTTATCAAACGCCATATTTTATCAACCCTAATGTGCCATCCACTGTAAGATACACCATTATTTTATGCACCACTAAGAGAAATCTCTATCCCTGTGACATAATGCTTTCTTACATTTAGACTTTTTCGAAACTCTGTTATTGAAATAGTTCTTTTAGACTTATTTGGGCATAGGTTTTCATTATATCTCCTTTTAGACATAATAATAGGGTGCATGGAAACAAATTTAAGGTCATCTCAACACTTCACACTTAGTCTGACACTCCTTAGATCTAGTTTTTCCGTATATCATCCTTTTCTGGGCCATTAAGCCCACCGGTGATGCATTTTTTTTTAAAGGAATGGTCCACTACTCTCTTCAGGACATTCCTCCAACCCAGTGGCACCCATTCTTCAAACACTGATACGCACGTCGAGCAATGACCACGTCGCACTTACTGCCTGGCCACCAGCGACTATGAAACACGTGGAAATATTAATATATAGAAAAAGTGTGTCTTAGAGTCACTGGAATACTGTATATGTGCCAATTCTTGTCCTTTTTGTTGTCGTGGACCCTAACCATCAACACGCAAACATGACCACCAAGAGGCCACCTTCCCACCTGCTATCACAGACTGCTAACTGCAGCTTCAGAATCAGGTCCAACAACTGGAGAGGGAGGGCCAAGAAAAGGGTCTGAGTCGCGGGATCCTATAAGGCAACAGTGATTTACTGCTTGAATGATGAATCATTGGTGAAACTCTACACTGTATCAGAAAGCAGTTCTTCAAGGCCATGGAAACTGGCTGGCAATCGAGATTATAGCCACATTATAATTCACTGTCCAACACACCCAACCTGACTGAATAGTGTCTGACATTATTTGCCATAATACAAAGAGGAATTTGGTATCACCGGTTTAGAATACAATGTTCTTAAGTCAGTGTAGTAAGTGACGGTCTATGTTCAGAGTCATTAAAAAAAGATGTGTTTATCACAGAGTATGAGGGGTGCCGGGTGAACAGAACTTGGAAGCAATCTTTATAAATTAGAATACAATTTAAGAATAAATATATTCAAGCTGATAATATATCCACAATTAAACGTCCTCCAAAATCAGTTGTGTGCAGTGAATGAGTCCTCAGCTTGTCTCCCTATATTCCCTATTCAGTCCTCCATTAAAATAAAACACTTAAAACACTCGACTATATTTTGGTCTCCAGAGAAGAAAGGGAACAATAATAGTGATAATAAAAACAAAAAATATCATGTCCTAAGTTCCCTGTGACAGGCATTGTATTATACCCTTAATTACACAATGCCCCACTTAATCTTCATGTGTGAGGTGGGCGATTTGAATATCATCATTTCCTAAAGGAGAACACTGAGGCTTGCAAGTGTTAGGGAACTTGCCTGAGGTCTCTAGCTGGGAAAGGGCAGAGCCATGATGAGTCAAGCCTGATCTTTCCATTGCCTAAGCCTAGTTGCTTTCCCTTACACCTCACTGACCATTGTCGCTAACTTATAAGGTGATAAAATAAAACCAGGGGTCCCAACTGAGCCTTTAATGAAGATCAGAGGGGTGTTTTATTCAACTCTCACCAGGAAAGTAGAGTCACCTGCATTGATTTAAATATGCAGCTTACTCAGATTTTGGAATCCCTCATGTAAATTGGGATATGTGAGAAATGGTTGGAGGATGCATAATTTACACATTGCGGGAAGGATTGACAACACTTAAATATTTTCTTGAGATTTACACCAACTCTCTTATCTCCATTGACAACAATAGACAGTACCTGGTTGTACGGAAGTATAAAGAAAGAGAAAGAGACAAGGAAAGAATGAATGATGGCAGTGATGACAGACATATGGACATAACCTATAGTTAGACTTTTTGGAGAGCCTTATTGTTTTTCTCAGTAGCAATATTCAGGGCTGCCTATGGGCATAAAGTGAGGCCATCTTGCTTACTGGCTGTGTGACCTTGGGCATATCTATAAAAGAGGTAGTAATGTCTTCTTTTCAGAAGTTTAGGACTGGTGTATGGGATGTGCCGTACACAGTGTCTGACCCATCTTGCACTCATTCATTCACGGATTTTTCCACTCCATGTTCGCTGAGCACGTACTATGTTTCAGGAATGTCTCTAAGTACCAAGGGATACAGCAGTAAACGATGAAACAAAATAAGACACATACCCTACTGTGATGAGGTTCGGAGTTTTGTGAGGAAAACTACATTAAATAAAGAATTAACTGTGAAAACTATGCTCAAACAGAATAACTAACTGAAAAAGCTCCCAAAAGCAAAACCTGGAAAAACAGGAGCAAGAAAACAGTATTCGATTATAACCCAAAATATAAAATAAGTATTCATGAATCCATACAGATATAAATGAATGAATGAGTGAATGAGGGAGAAGAGACAAATCTCCCATGCAGAAGATTTCCAAATACAGGATCCTGGGTGGCTTAGTTGGCTAAGCAACCAACTCTTGATTTTGGCTTAGGTCATGATCTCAGGGTTTTGGGATCAAGCCCTGCACTGGGCTCAGTGTGGAGTCTGCTTGTCCCTCTCCCTCTGCTCCTCCCCCCTCCCACCTCTCTCCTCTAAAATAAATAAATACACAGCACATTAGCTCTGTGATCTTCCTAAAAGCACATCACTCTAGTCTAATCATGAGAAAAACTTCAGATAAATTCAATTAAGGGACATTCCACAAAATTCTTAGATTTGTACTCAAGATTGGTACTCCTCAAGACTGTCAAGGTCCTCAAAAAGAAGGAAAATTAGAGAAACGGTCCCAGCCAAGAACTTAAGGAGACATGATGAGTAAATGCATTTGGTAGCCCTGGGTGGGATCCTGTGACTGAGAGAAGATTAGATCAAATTTAAGGAGATCAGAAGGAAGTATTGATTTTTATTAGAAATAATTTATCAATATTGGTTCATCAACTATAACACATGTGCTATATTAATATAAGATGCTAATAATAGTAAAACTGGGTGCTGGATACATGGGAAGGTACTGTCTTCACAACTTTTCTGTAAATGTAAAACTGTTCTAAAACTAAAGTTTATTTGGGGCGCCTGGGTGGCTCAGTCGTTAAGCGTCTGCCTTTGGCTCAAGTCATGATCCCAGGGTCCTGGGATGGAGTCCCACATCAGGCTCCCTGCTCGGCAGGTAGCCTGCTTCTCCCCCTGCTTGTGTTCCTGCTCTCGCTATCTCCCTGTCAAATAAATAAATAAAATCTTTTAAAAAACCCAAAAAACTAAAGTTTATTTTAAGGAAACATTTGTAAAAAATCCGGAATGCACTTGTTCTAAACTCTAATAATCATTCTTTTAAAAGCTTTCTTAAAAAGTGCTCCTACGAAATAAGTCAATCAGAGAAAGACATGTATCAAATGACCTCACTGA
>NC_058408.1:75138927-75160838 GCF_002201575.2 Neomonachus schauinslandi
TCAGTGAGGTCATTTGATACATGTCTTTCTCTGATTGACTTATTTCGCTCAGCCTAACACCCTCCAGTTCCATCCACGTCGTTGCAAATGGCAAGATCTCATTCCTTTTGATGGCTGCATAATATTCTATTATATATATATATATATATATATATATATATATATATATATATATATACACCACATCTTCTTGATCCATTCATCTGTCGATGGCCATCTTTAGCCAGAGGTGGTTTTATTGCAAAAAAATTCAAGATGCCCTATATAATGCCACATATAACTTCTCAGGTCCTTCGTTAACCTGAAGAATTCAAAATATCAGTTGAGCATGAGGAGTAGTGTACTTGTGTGAAAAGGGGGGAAAGATTATGGTTAGGCCTGGTGTGTGTGTGTGTGTGTGTGTGTGTGTGTGTGGTTCACATGCACACACAGATGTTTATGTGTTTTTAAGTAAATCTAAATCAAAAGTAAAGTAAACCCAAAGAAATAGATAATGACATGATCATTAAAAAAAGAGATGATCTGGGGCACCTGGGTGGCTCAGTCGGTTAAGACCCTTGATCTCAGCTAAGTCCAGTCTTAATCTCAGGGTCATGAGTTCAAGCCCCATGTTGGGCTCTATCCCGGGTGTGGAGTCTACTTTAAAAAGAGAGAGAGAGAGAGATTGTGATAACCCTTCTGAAGAAATTATCTGAAAGCTAGGAGAGATTTTTCTGTGGGAAGTTTTTCTTTACAGTAAAGAAAATAGAGCACAGCAAATTAAACAGATTAAAGACCCAATGACTGGTGTTCTCTAATATTAATAAAGGAAAATACCAGATTGGTACCGGGTTTTTTTTCCTAAAATTGTTCTTTTACAAAAACCAGTATTTGCTTTTGCTTTGGGGCTGAACTAATAATATTGCTTAAAAAAATAAAATGATGCAACATCTGGAAACTCTAATTTCAAGATCATTCACCAAACCCAAGAATGACTATGAGAAAGAACAGGGACCGAGAAGAGGAAGATACTCCACTGATGTTTAAAGGACAGAGTGTGGCGTGTCCCACGTGCTGTCATGATTTTTAGAGGGAATCTGGACTAGATAAATCCTCAAGTCATTGTTTGTGCATAACACCCAGTGCTCCATGCAGAACGTGCCCTCTTTAATACCCATCACCAGGCTAACTGTAATATGACCTACAATTAGGTCATATTGAAAACACTATTCAAAGGTGTCAGGAGAACCAAATGCTATTTCCTAGAGCACAAAGCAAAGGAGCGTGTGTGCGCATGTGCGTGTGCGTGCACGCACGCACATGTGCACATGTGCATGTTTTAATCAATTCAACACTAGATGGCTCTAGTTACAAAACCAATGCGTTTCACAAGTCTAAAATCCTGAAATGTGATAGCAGAGAACAGACGGATTCTAACCTTGTAGATCAAATTCTGCTCTCTTCCCAAGTCTTAGAGGGATTAAGAGCAGCACCAAGCTTTCGGATTTAAAACGCTGGGCACCTCTGAAAGAGCAGGCTTACCTCCTCGAAGTTCTTATTTCACAGATTCAAACTCAGCACTGACATAGCCTTGAGGATGTAGGTTTAATTTGCTCTGTAATTATTCCACTCTGCGCTCTGATAGTACCCTAGTATTTTCAAATCACTTTCACATATGCCAATTCATTTGACCCCCTCCATAACCACGGGGGAGATGTTGTCCTCATCAAAGGCAAGGACACTGAGACTCACACAAGGGGCAGAAACTTGCTCGAGGTTACTCCTGTGTGATAGCTCATAAGTGATACCCCTCATAAATGATAACGTTAGCACTGGATTCCCCAAGTCCCAGCTCCTGGCTCAGAGTTCTTTCTACACCATAGACAAGAAGAGAGAATTAGACGTTTGCCCTATGTAGTGTGTCTGGCATGGCCCTTTCATTTTTAAGAATACTCCATTCCAATTCATTAAATACCCCCATTAAATACCCAAAATGTATTTTGAACTCTTAAGAAATTGAGAACAGTGAAGAAATCTTTTTTTGAGGTAGGAGAGGGAGGATTTTGGCTAGGAGGGAAACTTCTTGCTATTGGTACTCTTTGGTTTTTAATTACATTTGAAGTTTTTTAAAGCTTTATGTTTTACCTAAACCATCAATAAATAATCAGTGCTTTTTACCCAAAAATTCCAGCTCTGCAGGGTGGCAAAGTCAGTTGGATATTTAAGGCAAGATTAGTTAAAATCCATAAGCCAAATAATTCACATGCAAATGATTGCTGATAACTAGCATTTAATGAGCTTTCACTATGGACCACTCTGCATATTTCTTCCTTCATCCATTCTTTCTTGCTCCAGTTCCACCACCCTAATCTCAACCACCATTACTTGCCACCTCTCTAACTGGTCTGTCAAATACTTCACCTGCCTCAAATCCAAATTTCTAACTTTTATTTGAATATATATGTGAATAAATGACTCTAAGACAAGCACATATTGATTTTTTAAAAAGGAAAGAGGTAGGCAATGTTATCCCACAACAATTTATTCTCAACCTTACAGCCAAAATATACAAGTAGATCATGTGGTTCGCTTTCTTAAAATCCTTCCAGTGACTTCCCATTGCCTGGGGACAGCACTCGAAGTCTGTGGATCCAGTGTCTTTCCCTCACTTGCCCCTTACACCTGGCCTTCTATCAGTTATCTGAATGTGCCAAAGTCATTCACACTGTGCTATTTCTACCTGCAGTAATGTCCACCTTCGCGCCTACCCCCTTCAGGTCTCGGATGTTCTGGAAGTTTCCTCAACTCCCTCCCAGGTCCACACTAGCTTAGGTCCCTATGTTGAAAGGTTTGTTTAGCATCCTGTACTCCTCTTTTGTAATACTTAATTCCAACTCTATTTAATTAAGTATTTTGGGGAGTATTTGCTTAATGTGTATTTTCTGCATCCAGTTTGTCAACTCCTGAATCCCCGAAGACTAACGTATTATTTTGAAGCTTTTAAAATTGTGCTTCACAATAAATTTTAGATCATAACCAGTACACACACACACAAAACAGAAAAGTTTCATGAACATGCCCCTTCTGCATGCAATTCACTTGATAATTTCTACTCTGTTTTAAAAATGTTGGCTACAACTCAGTTTATTGAGTTTACAGCCTGCTAATAGATTCAACCCTCATTTGAAATAACCACTCATCTAACACAATGCTCAGCAGATAGTAGGTCCTCGGTGATCATTTATAGAACAGACAAATGAAAAAATACTTACCAGCTACTACTTAAAATGATTTGTTTTTGTTTGCATTGGATAACGGTTGACTGATTATGGCTTTGTCCCTCCCTGGAGAATGGGGCCCCAGAAGGGCTAACCCCAGCCATTCTGGGTACAGTTATTTCCCTTGACTGGACTGATGGGATCAGGGTCATGGGGTGATTTCCCCTTGTCCCCGTGCCACAGACTGTCCCCTTAAGTACCCTCCAGAAAGAGAGATTGTTCATTATTTCCCTGTTTACTGTGGACTATTATATCCCTATCACTGCAAAAAGAGAGGATTTAGAAAATAAACAACTTTCCAGCAATATCCTAATGACACCAAAGGCATTACTGTCTTTGCTCTTATGATTCATATGTCAATTGTCCCATTTAATTATCAGGCTTTAGGGCTATTTTAACTTATTTTCAAACACTTTGGTTTAACATGAGTACAGCCCTATCTTGTTGAACGCCAGGACCCCTCAAACAAGAAACCAGTTCTTTTTATTAACTAGTTAATAAATGCCTACTTTTACCTGTTGCGTTTTTCTGTTTCCACCAGACACCTAAAATCCCGGGCTTTTCTCCTCATCTCTACTTCTCACCATCTGGCACCTACCTCGCAACATGACAAAGAAAACCCTCCCAGGACGGACAGTTTTAAAATATCAACCATTCTCTGCAGGACCAGGCAAAGTCAAGGTCAGGATTCCCCATCCATGTGGGAACTGTTGGAGCCCAGGCTGAGCTTTCTCCAGAACAACCAGGGAAACTACTCAGTGGGGGGTCCGGTCCCAGGGGCTTGACCAGGGGTGTGTCCTTCATGCAGCAGTGTAGCTACAAGGAGCTTGAGTCCTCCCCCCCCACCCCGTAGAGCTCACTCCCAGGGCACAACTCCAAGGCATAGCGCGTGTTCTGTCACCCCTGGTCACGCATCGATTTGGGAGAAGCGGAAGCAAATCAAGGCTTCCACGAGTCTGAGAACTGAAAACTGGAAGCAGAACAAACATTCCGGCAACAAGCTTTACATCCAGCATTTTAGATTCCCACGTGCGTGTTTGACGCCTCTTCCTCTACGTCCATATTCTGGAAGGATTGTTCATTCTGCACTTTCCTGTGGCCCATGTGCTTCTGTTAATAGTTGGCTCCTAGAAAATCAGACTCCTCTTATTTGAACTGAAACCAAGTGAGGGTAGCCTCTAATTCTAGGGGGCTGGTGGCTTCTAAACCCTTAAGCCAAAATGTCCTCAAAATTGGGAGGGCTTTGAGTTTTTAAATTTTTTTTTAGGTGGGCTTTATACCTTTAAGAATTTCCTCCACACACTAGAGCTCTTACCAGAGAACTTAGAATCTCGAGGTTAGATCTTTGAAAATGTCACTTCCTTTATTCTTCAAGAAACACAGTTACCACTGAGGTTTCAAGCCATGAACTTCAAGCTTCGGATCTCCCGTAACCCAGTCCACAGCTGACAGTTACGCTTTCACAGTAATGGGCCCTCTTAAAATCCGTAGGAGCAGCTTGCATAAAAAAGAAGCCTGTTTCCCCACCACAATCCGACCCTATTTACTTGGTTACATAAATGCTTTGGGTATTTCATTTTTATAAGCCAGCATTTATCTGCATACTTGACCTGAAACTCCACACTTTACTCCATGCAATACAGTGATATAAAAAAGCATGAAAAAAAAGGAAGAAAGAAAGACTCTCCCAAATTTACCTTAGCCTTCATATCCCTTTGATGGAACAGAAAACAGGGAAGCTCACATAAATAAAAGCATAGTTACCCAAACTGCAGCGAGTTCTGCTTTTTAAATACATAACTCACAAAAACAGCTTCAAAAGCATTATTCACATCAACTGTTTTTAAGGCAAAATATATTTTAATGTTGTAAACAAAGGAGACTGGCTGTTTTGTAGATTCTGCGGGCTGTAGTGACCCAGTTATCTGGTCAAAGGGCTGTATGGATGAGAGGGACAGAGCGAGTTAAAGTTTAACTTTCAGGAATTGTAAACCAAACCTAAAGCCACTGAACCTTTGGAGTTTGATATGTTGATTAGAGCATAACCAGAGTGACACGTTGAATTCTCCATAATCAAGGAAACCTTTTCCGGGTGGGGATCTCTGATCACTCAGGTACAGTCCATGTGTTTTGCTTTTTCTTGCTTCAACTCTGTGAAACTGTGCAGTGTGGCTCAGTGGGAATGCAATGAGAAGAGCTTCTATCCTCTTCTATTAGAGAGCCTAATGCAGGGCACTTTCTGGCTGGTTTTTATACTAATGGAGCAACCTGAAAACAAGAGAATATATTGGAAGAATCATATAATCTCAGAATGAAATGGCAGCCATCTTCGGCTTCTTGATGTGATCAATTTCTGGGGCTAAAGAGTAGATTTACCGCCTTGGGTTCAAGAGCAGGGCTAATGTTTCTGAGAAGTTTATTTAGCAATGGCCAGATAGCTGGGAGCATTGTGGTTGACTGTATCCTGGTCCTAGGACCCCCTGGAAACATAAAAAATGTAATTAAAAGAGGAAAAGCATTAACATCACTGGCAGATTCTGACTTCTCTGTGTAGGTCGTAATTCCTATCATACCTTAGATTTCATATTTTCAACTCTCTCCTTCCCTCACCTTTGTCCTTCGCAACCACCCGAAACCAAAATCTAAAACACAAAAGCCCACAGAAAATAAACCCACCCAAAATCACCTTGGTGAATTCTTGCTATTTCATTTCCCAGGATCCTACTCACCAAAGGAATGCCTTAAGCTATTCACTTTTCATTCTAGCAAAGAAAAAAAGAAAAGAAAACAAAAACAGACATGGAAAATGACTGGCTTTGAATGTGTTAAATCTCAACCTTGGGGATAGCTAATTATTAGATCTTTTTCTTGGGTTGGTTTGGGCAACCGTGCTGCTGTGGATATATTTTTCACATGATCATTTTGTTCACTCCAGAAAGATGATTCACAACCAAAATACGCTACGACTGTATCTTAAGGAAGGTGTCAGAGCACTTAACAGGAACATCCATTCCTACCAAAAATCTCTTAAACTCTGATTGAAATACTTTTGTTCCATGATTATGAAAACGAATTCCAAGGAGAATGGGCTCAAAGTTAAACAAGTGTATTTACGGTAGGACTGTTCAGATGTGTATTGTGTATCTTCAAGAAGGTGAGGAAAACAGTATTATTTGTGCACTGTGCAGGTTTAGTGTTTTGCAAAATATACACTGACAAGCTCAACTTTTGTTAGAATTTAGAAGCTTCAAAGGTGTGTTGGTCTGGTCTGAAATATCCTTTATGATAATGTGCTGAGGCATATACAGTAGGAACATAAGTCCGGAGATAACAGTGCTTACTAGAATAAGAGCATTTACTTGTTAAAGGGCCAAGGCCTTCCCCTGCTAAATACAGAATAATAGACAAATGACTTATTGGTTCATATTTCAGGGCCATATTTTCTGGAATTATATTGATACTGCCCATTTGAGACAATTCTCACATTTTGCTGTTCCAATTTATTATTTGTCATGTGTAAGGGAAGGGGGAAGGGAATTGGGAAAAAGAAAGGAAAAAAAAAAACTTAGTGGGCAGGGCGCCTGGGTGGCTCAGATGGTTAAGCGACTGCCTTCGGCTCAGGTCATGATCCTGGAGTCCCAGCATCAAGTCCCACATCAGGCTCCCTGCTCGGCAGGGAGTCTGCTTCTCCCTCTGACCCTCCTCCCTCTCATGCTCTCTGTCTCTCATTCTCTCTCTCGCAAATAAATAAAATCTTAAAAAAAAATTTTTTTTAATAAAAAACAAAAAAAAAACCTTAGTGGGCAAATATGAATTGACAGGATGGATAGGAAAAATGCTGAATATTTATTTATTATTTTTAACTGGGCTAATAATACCAAGTTGTTTTGTGTCATTTCAAATATGACATTTCTTACACTTTATTCAGTGGACATTAATAATGTGGCTCAAAAAAGGTGACCCTGTTGTCAAGTTGAGGAAAGGTAGACACTTTAAAGCAGGTCTTGTTATTAGGTGGACAATACTAACAATGACAGATGTTGATTGAGCATTATATGGCCAAGTGTAGTCCTGAGCACTTTCCATGCATTCATCTATATTATTCTTAAACCAGTCCTATGAGGTAGATACTATTATAACATTTTACTAATGAGAAAATTGAGCAGGGATTAGTTACCTAGAAGGCTCCACATCACCCAGTTGGGAAGCAAAGAGCCAGATTCCCCAGCCAGGTGGTCTGACTCCGGAGCCCACACATGTCACCATCGTAACTGTCCTCACAGGGACTGAGGATTTACTGTGTGTGTAAATGTATGCACTTCTAAGCATCTAGGACTGAGATGTTTCATTTCCTCAGCTTCATTTATAACAGAACATCTTCCAGGAACATCTATTAACATGTGTCTGAAACGGGATTCCTCAGAACACAGTTTAAGAAAGAAAAAATCCCTTTTAGAGCTCCCATCCAGCATTCATAAAACCAGAACCAACTGAAATCACCACAACTGAAAACATCTGAGGGACCTGATGGCTTAGCTGTCTTCCATCAAACAGGACCATGCCTCTCTCAGAGACTTTCCAGATTAATTCTAGAAAGAACACCAGACTCATCTCCTGACAGAGCGTGGCTGAAAGGCAGGTTCCCAAACTCCTGAGCTGTGTGGCCTCAGGCACACTACTTAACTTCCCTGAATCTCAGATTCCTCGAGTGTGCCATGAATCCACCCTGCAGAATTCAGTGAAGATTAAATGAGATGACATAGCAAATTAGTTAAAGCATCATCCCTGGCACTTGGCAGGAATTCGGCAAAATTCTCTTCCCCTTCCCATTTCTCTATTTGTAATCATCTCCAAAAAAATATCCTGAAACTTTCCAAACTTACCCATTAGCTGCTCTTTGTCAAAACTCTACTGATACAATAATAATAAAAAAAAAACTCCACTGATATAGTAAATCAAAAACTACACGCAAATAATACAGTCCTGATTAGTCACAGGAGTAAACGTATTCTATTTATCCAGACAAAAAGACAAAACCTCTTATTTTCTTTTATTCTAAAAAGACAGCAGCAACAACAACAAAACATAGTATGCTTTTATTTTAGAGAATGTTGCTCAAGGAAACTCTTAGCTAAATGCCCAATGCCCTTTTCTCTGAAACCCATGGGGCAGCCTGCGGTGGTGGCTGTTCATTTCATCACACAGCCAGTCGATGTCACAAATCTGTTTCAATAACTGTCTTTTAAAATCCTGTCATCCCTCAGCAAGCTGGGGAGTACGCTGGGTACTGTTGCACAATTGTTGTCATTACCTGATGTGTCTCTAAATGACTCAATCAGTTTAAACAAGACGGTACTGATCGATGGAGGATAAACACCATTTGATCTTATTCATGGAAACAGTAACCAGGCTCCTGTAAAGTGCAGTTCTAACAGTTCCAACGCCCCCCGGGGAAAGCATCTGGAAAAGGAGAAGCACCATTGCAGTGACATTACCTATTAGAAATCTAAACACCATCTGCTTCTTGGCAGATACTGTAAGATGCAGGAAGTTCTTAACCAATGATTCCTGCTGATTGGATCAGGAGAGCTGATCTACCATTGGAGTGCATCCAACTCAATCCAACCAGAATCTCAGTCTTAAGAACTATGTAGAATCTTTAACTTAATAAATTAAGGTTTTTGTGTTGAATATTTTTGATTCATCCAAACCAAAAATTTAAATATTTCCTTTTATAATCATGGCTGCCTTGACTAAAATATGCTGGTACTTTGAGCTCCCTAATTTGATTTTTTTAAAAATAAACTTAGCTTCTTTTTTTCCTTATACGGATATGTATGTGCAATTTTATCTATGTAGGGTATTAGCGACCATGTGGAAAATATTTTCCAGGTTTGTTTCTTCCAGTAGGGCTCCGTCCCTGGTAATAGTAGGAGGAAGGGCATAATATGGACTAAGATAACCCCCTCTAGTCTGCAAGGGTATGCACAGTGTTCTGCCCCCAGGAACAATATGGCTAAGAGAATTTGCACATGACAATCTGGCCAGATGGAACGACTAAGTGAGCAAACTGGTTTGCAGTTCTATAAAATCCCAATTTCAGTGATGTAGTAATGTCTCCCCTTCTTCCAGTAGTTAAAAATGATCATTGTTTGGGGGATGCCCAACTGATTCAAAGAACACTACACTTAACACAGGAGAATTAACTACTGTTAATACCTTATTTCTATAGGATATTCTAGTTTACAAAGCATTTTAGACAGAAGCATCTAGACTTTTTAAAAAAGATTTATTTATTTGAGAGAGAAAGAGCATGAGCAGGAGAGGCAGAGGGAGGATCTGAAGCAGACTCCGCATTGAGTGCAGAGCCCAACGCAGGGCTCAATCTCCTGACCCTGAGATCATGACCTGAGCCAAAATCAAAAGTCAGACACTTAACCGACTGCACCACTCAGGTGCCCCTAGACTTTTTTAATGCCAAATTTCTTCATGGTCAATTCAGCATGCCTACTTTCTTCAAGGTAGCTCAGTCATTATGGCTCATTCCAGTTGTGCAAAGCTCTTAACCGCAAGATGCTCACGCAGAGTCTAGAAGCCCAGCTGGGCTCACGCAGCAGAGGGCGGATTACGTAGGGAGTTTCACCTACTGTACTGGACATAACTGCCCCAGTGATGAGTAACTAAGAGGTTAGATGAAACTAGGAAGAGAGAGGGTGCCTGGGTGGCTCAGTTGTTAAGCGTGTGCCTTCAGCTCAGATCATGACCCCAGGGTCTTGGGATCAAGCCCCGCATCGGGCTCCCTGCTCAGCGGGAAGCCTGCTTCTCCCTCTCCCACTCCCCCTGCTTGTGTTCCCTCTCTTGCTGTGTCTCTCTCTGTCAAATAAATGATAAAATCTTAAAAAAACAAAACTAGAAAGGGAGGATGAGAATCCCCGTGGAAGGTGAGAGGAAAACTCGCCCCATAGGAATCCCAGAAGGAAAGGATCCTACAAAGATTTCGAGCATGGCACGTGAAAGAAGTGAAGGGAGGGATGCTGGACTATCTCCCGGAACACTGGCTGGGCGTTTGCAGGGTTTTGGGTATCAAGGCAATTTTCTTTCCTTCCTCTCAATTCACCTTTACATTCTTCTATCCAGCTTTTCTGTTAGGATTGCGTTTAGTGCTCATCTTTCCAGCTCGGGGCTTCTGCATGAAGTTAATTGGCTTCTTAGATTTGTTTAAACCCTAATCCCTCTGGTTACTTTCCGTGGCAGTCAGAGGTCAGATGCTAGTACCATGCAGCGGAAGTCTGTGTTGGCACATGGAAATGACCAGGTCAGGAATCCTCTTGCCTGAAGACACCCCGCAGTGCCTCACAATGCAGGCAGTGACTGCCCACTGGTTAGAATCAGCACCCTATGATGATGATGATGATAATGAAATGAGTAATAGCTCTTCCGTGCTGACATAGCTCCTGCCACAGCAGGGCTTGGAGCTTCACTCCTTCAACCCTGTGGGGTTCTGTGGAGTGGGTGCTATTGCTATAAAGAGGTCAAGTCTTAGGACCATGGAGAAACTTGCACACGGTCACATGGCTAAAAAGTGGCGGAGACAGGAGTGAACACCAACAGTCTGGCACATACCGCTCTGCAGACAGGGTGTGAATAGAGCATAGAGAAGCACTGAATCTTGGAACTGGAACTAAATTTTGAGGTCCTTTATTGGACAGAGAAGAGCTAAATGAGTTTCCCAAGGATAAAAGACAGTTTTTTTTTTTGTTAGGGTAAGAACCCAAGTGTAGACCCCCAGCCCTCAGTAATTGCCCTGAATGACTTGGCTTCCTAACACCTAAATTCTGCTAGGGTCTGAAGACACAGCACCTCGCACCTGGAGGCCACACCCTTTTCCCCCAGGGAAAGAAAAATTGGGCTGCTAGGTCTATAAATGCTCAGGGAGTCCCATATTTAAACTGCCCTAATTTGGAGCTTTAAATGGAGACCCAGATGTTCCCAAATAGCAGCTCCACTGGCCTCAATGGAATTATTCATTTAGGATAATAAGAGTATGCTTCCAGAAGTTCCTTGTTAACATACACATTAGTTGGGAGACAGGGTATGAGTGATAGGGACACTTTGAAGTACTGACATTCAGGAACACATTAGCCTAAAATCACTTAGCAAATTAACTAGCCTGGCAAAGCCATTCCAAGAAGAGCATTTAGGACATGTAAGTTGTGATGGTAGGGAAGAGAAGAGGGAGAAGAGAAATGGCCAAGGATAGAGGTGTTCTAGGGAACAAGAAGAAAATTTAAGGTATTTGAATGACCGCTATTTGTCTGATCTTTGAGGAAGAATTTACTTATTAATTTTGAATGATTATTAAAGATATTTGAGCATCACAATTACCAGATTCCTCCATGTTTCTCCCTCACTATAGAACAGGTAGTTAAGACAGGTGCACTGGCCAGAATTGGAATCATCCAAGAATGCTAGTACCTGGCGCTTTAGGATATTTTAAGACAGGAGAAAAACCTATAAAGTCTAGAAACTCTTATTCTCACTTGCCTTTCAAAACAAGCTATAATGTCAAATACTTCCTATAATTTAGTATCTCAGTATTGCAAAGGATCCCCTAAAGCACAGTGATCTAAAGGATGGATTCATAGCATGGCATATGGTAAAGAGAAGACATTTGCACTGCTAAAGAAGGAGGGTCCAGACCCAGAATGCCTGGGCTTGAATCCTGGCCCCACCACTTCCTAGCTATGTGACCTTCAGCAAATTATTGAACTTCTCTGAGCCTGTTTCCTCTTCCATAAAATCAAGGTTACTTTGTGCATTGGATCAGAAATTATACATAAAGTGCTTAGAACAATAGCACGCAAGTGTGCACAAACCTTAGCTAATGCAGCTCTAACAGTCATCTCATTCCTGTGTTGCTTTCCTAGAAGAACATGGCTAGAAACAGAGAGAGGCTATGAGGTGAACATGTAGAAAATTGGAGGTCAGGTGGCTGAGAAATAACTCTCCCCTGCACTGGCCCGTGGAGCAAGTTATGGACAATTTCTCTCTGACACTGTTGCAGTTTTTCCGAGACAGAGATGTTCTCCATCACAGGCAGGGGCTCCTAACTAAGTCAGTATAAAATGATTAGAAGGAACCTGGGTCATTAGCAAGGTAGCAGAATAGAAATCTGGATCTTCACACCAGAGGGCAAGCCTCTTGGCCTGTGTTATTTTCATGATTACAACAAAGAACCCATCAGGACTCGAAGCCACTTACAAAGATGCAGATTGAAGAATAGCAGGATTATTAGCATGACAAAAACGCAGGCATGAGATAATACAACCTGTCCCCAAATCAGTCCCCTGCACAAGCAGGACAGCAGACCTCAGAAGAGAAAATTATGGGGGGAGGGGCAAAGTGGAGCATCAGGCCTGAGGAGGAAGGGGTTGGGAATTGGAGTCTACCTCAAGGGGAGTGGCTGGATGGAAGGGCAGGAAGGAGATCCCTTGGGATTACCGCATTAATCTGTCCACCAGGACTGACTGAGGGACCCCTTGCTCGAGTTCAGCATTATTCTAGACGCTGTGTTAGATACAAAGATGTATTGCACTTTTGTCCCTAACTTCAATGGGCCCATGAAGGGTTCCCCAAGGGCCCCATCGCAGTCTTAGGATATTTAACCTCTCCCTTCCTTCTCCAAACTCTCTTACTTCGCTGGAAAATCAATTCTATTTACTATGCTACATTGAGGGTTCCTGAAAGGCAAAAAAGGTATCCTATTTCTTTTTCAATGCACAGACCTAACACATTGCTCTGCATATAACAGATTCACCCTATTGTTTGCTGAATAACAGAGCCACCTAACTGGGGAGAGCAGGACAGGAGGTAGAAGAGGCCAAGAAAAACAGCACTGAGTGCCCTATATCCTACTCTGTGCTATGTACTTGTCATATCTCTTTGTATTACTATGGCAACACTATGAGGCAGGCATCATGATCCCTAATTTCAAAAAGAAGAAGCTGGGATCTGGGTAAACAACTTGATCCAAGTTTATGAAGTTCTTAAGGGTAGAGCTTCAACATTGGAATCTGAGTCAGTCTGAATCCATGATCCCATGGTATGTCTACTGGGCCACCCTCCCCACTTGGAAATCAAGAATGAACAACAAAGGGCAAAATACTGTGTGTTTTATCATGTGGTGACACTAGAAAATTAGGACAGAGAGAACCAAGCCTGGAGTAGTCAGAGAGGCTGTATGAAATGTCCACTCAGTCCAGCAAATATGTATGATGAAGTGTCTACTAAGTGCCGGGCTCGGTGGAGGGGCTGGAAATAAAAAGATGAGTGCCTGTCCTTGGGCAGGGGATGGTCCTCCCTCTCTTCATTTTCTCACCTGTCCCTACACTAGTCCTTCTGCCTCTATATATTCTCAGCAACACTCAAGGCATCGCCTTCCTAAAGTGCACAGGTGAACCTGTTAGCGTTCTGTGCTGACTTCGTAATAAAGCAAGGACACTCCATCATGCATTCAGCATCCCATCCATACTCAACTCCCCCACCACCCAGGCTGTCTTCACTTCTACCTCTGTCCTCTAGAGTCCCCATCTCCCTTCTTCTCCTGATTCTTAGGCTTCTGGACTAGTCTGAGTAGAGAGAAGCTATCCACTGGAAGTTGATATAAAGTTGGGTACGTTTGATAGGTGATGACATTGGTTGACAGGGTTGTAGAATATGGAGCCATGGAAAGTCTTCGAATAGAAAGTAACATAATAAAATGGTCAAGAAAATTAACGAGTGTTACGCAGAGGATGTTAGAGTTAGAAAAAAAGGCCAGAGGTCAAGGTAAGACAACAATCCAGGTATGAAATGATGGTTGCATACATGATAATTAATGGCTGTGGGAATTCAAAAGAAAGGCAAAGTATCAGAACTCAGTGGCAGACTAGACATAAAGAGAAAGAACTTATAAGGACAATTTATGCCAAGGCATGAAAATTAGCATAAAATCAGAACTTCCATAATCCAGTTTCTTGAAAGGGAACATAAGGCTGCCTTTCATTATGAGTGTCAGATCACCTCAGGGGTACTGTACTATAGAGCTTTAGATAGCTGGATTTTTGTAAGCTCCACTCAAGGATCAAACATATTTTATTAATTAGTGGTTGGCAGTCTTGGTGAGAATTGAGTGTTCAACCTAATTTTTCCAAATTGGTCTGAGGAGACCAGATGCAGCAATTAAGTTCAAAAGGACAATCTCCACTAGAAAAAAAGAGACATAATAACACGAATCCAAGGATGAATGAAATACAGCACTCATAGCTCATCAAGCCCCTGTAATCTGCCACACAAATAATTGGTCCCAGGGCTATTGAATAAACATCTGCTTTTAGACTGAGAAACATCTACATGGCATGCTGTGATTACCACTTTCCCAATTTGTAAGTCAACTTAGAAATTAAACATAGATGCAAAGACATTCTGTTCTTCTTAAGCTATGCCATCCTAGAATTTCTAACCTCTGCCAATTCTCTTTCCCAGGGATCCTTAAGAGAGTGGGACATGGTGGGAAGAGTTGGGTATCATTACTAAGTGAAGAGAACACAACAGCCATCTGTAGCCTGATCTTACAGTTACTGGGCACATGACCACCCTGAAGCCATTTATGTATACGTATTAGCCAGGGTTCTCCAGAGAAACAGAACTGGTATTCCAATCAGTACATATACAAAAATGGTTCTGTTGTTGTCATTGTTCTAGTACCTGTAAGATACCAGTACTAGTGACTAGCACCTCTCAGATATATCTATCTGTCCATCTAAAGGGATTTATTGTAAGTGGTTGGCTTGCATGATTATGGAGACTGAGAAGCCCCAAACCCTGAAGTTGGCAAGCTGGAGACCCAGGCCAGACGATGTGTATTTCCAGCCTGAAGCCAGCAGGCATGAGACGCAAGGGCCAGTGTTTCAGTAAAAGTCCAAAGTCCAGAAAAGATGGATGTCCCTGGGAAGGCAGAGTTCTCTCTCACTCAACGTTTTTGTTCTCTTCTGGTCTTCAGTGGATTGGATGAGATCCAACCACATTTGGAGAAGAAAATTTGCCCTACTCAGTCTATCTTTAATCTCATCCAGAAAGACATTTACAGACATACCCAGAATAATATTTGGCCAAATGTCTAAGCACACTGTGGCCCCGTCCAGTTGACACATAAAATTAGCCATCAGGGGGCGCCTGGGTGGCTCAGTTGGTTAAGTGACTGCCTTTGGCTCAGGTCATGATCCTGGAGTCCCTGGATCGAGTCCCGCATCGGGCTCCCTGCTCGGCAGGGAACCTGCTTCTCCCTCTGACCCTCCCCCCTCTCATGGCTCTCTCTCTCTCATTCTCTCTGTCTCAAATAAATAAATAAAATCTTAAAAAAAAAATTAGCCATCAGAGTAGAACCTTAATGGGGTATAGAGTTCATAAGTTGTCTGATTGTAAAGCTCTGCATTTCTTCCCCACCACCCACTCCACCCTCCAACACATGCAGTTTCCACCTGCTGTTAATGATTTCCCAAATTATTTTTGGATTAAAAAAACGTGTTCATCTCTCGATCTGCAGTGTTACCAACAACTGGTCACTTATGAGGGTGTTTCAGAGTTTCTGATCATCTTATTCAAGCTGAGCTGAGGCTGAAGGATTTGGAAAGGAGTTTGTGGGGTCAGAGCCAGCGACAAAAGGAAAGGGGTGTATGGAGAGGTCTCCCGTGTGATATCGTGCTACCAACACTAGCTGCCAGGAGTTGGGTCACACCCGTGTGTATATACACATTCATGTCCACACACACATGCTTGGGAGTTCAGACATATATACACCCATATAACTACATCCTCCCAGAGGGAGCAGCTTGAGTTTGTCTCAGCCAGGGAGACTGTGGAAAGAAGCATGGGAATGAGGCCCAGCAAGTCACAGTGGGAATATAAACAACTTACTGGTCAGTGCTCATAGAAAAAGAGTTGAAAACAAATCACACTTGAGCCAGAAGCTAGTAAGAATGTGATTTTTTTTTTTTTTTGGCATTTCTAAACACTAGCATTAGGAAAACATTTATTCATTAGGAATGATGAAAATGTAAACAATTATTAGAGAAAATATGGAATCATCCCCCCTTTTCTCCTATCATCTAGTGTCTACCTTTCTTTCATAGGCTTTTTTTTTCTCTTTAATACAATGTTCTTTACATGATATCTATCCCGTCTCTTTAGCAGGTGGGATAAATTCAATTACTGTTCATTGTTTTGTTTTGACATTTAACACATATAGACTCGAGCTTCATTCAGCAGTTCTCAACTCAGCTGCCAATCAGTACCACTTTGGAGGCTTACAACTAACCATTTCCAGGCCCCTCTCCCAGACCAGGTGAATCTGAATCCCTCTAGGGTGGGGAGGATGCTGCCCCAGTGCAAGTGATTATTATGTAAAGCCAGGCAGGGAGTCTGCTCTTTCTCCATAGCTCCTGCATCTCTTATCTGCTGTCAGCTCGTTTTGACAAAAGCTATTCTTAAATGATTTTATTTTTAGTGCCAGTTTGGAGTATGCTGTATAGTGGTACAATATTTTAAGGATAGGGCCCTGCTTAGCAAGTTATGGCAAGTCACGATTAAGGAATTCATTCAAACTGGACACATCCTCTGAGCAGAAGATTACAGTAAAGTTGTTTTTTGGAGCATGATAAGGGGTGCCTGGGTGGCTCAGTTGGTTAAGCGTCTGCCTTTGGATCAGGTCATAATCCCTGGGTCCAGGGATCAAGCCCTGCTTGTGGCGGGTGGGGGGGGTGGGTCCCCACTCAGCAGGGAGTCTGCTTGTCCTTCTGCCCCTCCCACCCACATACCCCCACTCGTGCTCACGCACGTGTTCCCTCTAATAAATAAAATCTTCTAAAAAAATTCAGGAGGGGGAGATTTAACAGAGTGAATATGACTTGCTAAAATCCAGGAATGCTTGCAGTTAAATCTGAAAGTTCTATTTTGACAAAGCATGTGTAGGTTAATGATTTCTCGCCTGCATTTCCTTGTGTAATTTACAGTTTCAAGCTAAATCCCAAGGATTTAATGGTTTCTTGTTGATAATTTAAAGGGCATTTTAAGCAAATAAATGTGAAATGTCTTTTGAAGCAGATCAAATGTTCCTACTCTATTCTATCTACTTCAGAATATGCTAAAAAGTGGGAGGTATTCCCATTGGAACACAAATTATGCAGTTTTAAATACAGTTTTTAAATGAAAATATATGATTCTATTTGAAATTAACTTCCCCTCAAACAAAACAAAATGGATGTCTAGGTGTCAGGACTGTTTTGCAAGAATGATGATCTGTGCACCAGATGGACATGCTTAACTCTCCCAAGAGTTTGGGTAACTTTTTCTTTTCAAATGAGATTGTATCTGATTCCTGATTTTGAATTAGTACTTAAAAAAATAAAAAGAAAAAAATTAGAAGGACACACCTCTCACTCCTTGCATGTTTGTGATGCTGAGATTTAGTCCAGGCGAGTGTGTGTATGTAGATAAGTATGTATATACATATCTGCCCAGACAAGGACACACACAAAAATTACAATACAGTCATTTGTCTATTATACGTCTGCTTGTTCCTTTTTTCTGATAACTTTAAGTCAGTAGTTCCAACGGAATTTTGTCTGGTATAGTTTTATTTTCTCCATAGATATTTTTACAACAGTGCAATTTCCCTAGTGTCTTAGGTTTTGCTATTTTAAGTTACTCTATCTAGGACTTCAAATGACTCCAAATAAGATGGTATATAGATTTTTTTTAAGATTTTATTTATTTATTTAATTGACAGAGAGACAGCGAGAGAGGGAACACAAGAAGGGGGAGTGGGAGAGGGAGAAGCAGGCTTCCCGAGGAGCAGGCAGCCCGATGCGGGGCTCGATCCCAGGACCCTGGGATCATGACCTGAGCCGAAGGCAGATGCTTAACGACTGAGCCACCCAGGCGCCCCTAAGATGGTATACAGATTTAAACATCAACAAACAGTCATAAAAGTATCACCTGGCCCAAAGCATCTTTGCAAAAACCACCATTTCTTGACAAAATTGCATCTATCAGCATTGCTCCTCTACAGCTGTTAACACCTTGTCTTAAAAGTAGGCTATACCTTTCAGGTGGAATCAGCAACCTCGTTAGTCAGGGCTGTCACCAAGGGAGGAGAGAGAACAAAGTCAAGGATTAAAGAGAGTAAGAGATGGGCGCCTGGGTGGCTCAGTTGGTTAAGCGACTGCCTTCGGCTCAGGTCATGATCCTGGAGTCCCTGGATCGAGTCCCGCATCGGGCTCCCTGCTCAGCAGGGAGTCTGCTTCTCCCTCTGACCCTCCCCCTCTCATGTGCTCTCTCTCTCTCTCATTCTCTCTCTCAAATAAATTTAAAAATCTTAAAAAAAAAAAGAATTTAATAAATAAATAGAGTAAGAGATAGGAAAAGGAAAAGAGGAACTCTATGGACATTTGAAGGTGGAGGCAGAGGGACACAGAGAAGACCCCACCCCCAAAGTTGTTGTGTGTGGTGCCTACTGGAAGTCCTGTGTGGGTTAGCCATCAATGCCCCACATCAGGTGTCTGGCCCATAGCTGGCGCCCTCCTCTCTGGCTATCTACAATCCAGAAGAGCTAAATGTCAAGGAGAAGAACGAACCAATGCTTTAAACTTAAGAATAGAAATTAACATGGAATCCAAGTCACATCCTGCCAATGATACATCACCTGGTCTTCTCTGAAGGCTCCACATTCTGCCAAGGAGCATGAGGAATGAGGTTTCAGGGGGGTATGACCAAGTGCAGAGCAGAGAGCTGGCAATGACCATGTATCCATTTTGGACCATGTCCAAGGGGTCCGGTCCTGAATGTGTCCAGGTGAACCATCACACAGTCTACCCTCAGCACTACTCAGATGATAACAGCTCATTTTCTTTCCAGCAAAGAGGCTAAGTTACCATAGTGCTTTAGATGACCAAAACCATTTGTCCCTATGGAAGAAGACACAAACTCACAGTAACCGCCTCATCAGTTTCCTCATGGTGTCATGGGGTTCCTCACAGAAACTCTTTAAGAGAAGCTGGATAGATATCTCCCTATTCCTTCTGCACCATTCACCTATTTTTGAATATAGTAATGAGGAGCACAGACTCTGGCCCGAGTACCTGGATTCAAATTATGGGTCTGCCACTTGTTACCTGGGTGACCTTGGACAGACACATTAACCAACCCCCTTCACTTTATTTATTACCTGCATCATATGAATGATAATACCTACCCCATTGAGTTTTTATGAGGATTAAATGAATTTGGTTTAAAGTTTCTGGAATATAGCATATAATAAGTGTTCAGGAAAGATTAGCTCTGTTTATTATTTGATATCTTTTCAAATTTTGCTATGTAATAGGCAAAGCCAAGGTATCTTGGGTTTTTTGTTTTAACTTACATTTTCTGATCTGATGACTATATTTAAATAAGTTTACAAACTTTTTTTTCTGTGAATTGACGGCTTGTGCCCTTTGCTTATTTGTCCACTGATGTGGGCAAATCATTATTCAATCAATTTTCATTATTGATCTAAAAGTACTCTTTGTATATTACAGATACTGATTGTTAGTCTATTATATAAAAATAGCAATCATTTTCTTCCTGTCAGTGGCTTCCTTTTAACTTTTATTGTACCATTACAGATATTTATAATTTTTTTTAAGATTTATTTGAGAGAGCATGCGCGTGATGGGGGAGGAGGAGCAGAGGGAGAAGGAGAGAGGGAGAATCCGAGGCAGACTCCCTGCTGAGCACAGAGCCTGAGACCTGGCTCCATGGGGGCTGGATCTCATGACCCTGAGATCATGACCTGAGCTGAAACCAAGAGTCAGATGCTTAGCTGACTGTGCCACCCAGGCGCCCCAAATCTGTTAGTCTTTTCATTTGTGGTGGTTGATATGCCTGGTTAGAAAGCCCTTCTGCATCACAAGATTATTAAAAAAAACATTTTTTTTAATAAAAAAAAAACCGTTCCCCCATCTTTTCTTCCAGTAGTTATACAGTGTTTTTAAAGATTTTTTCATTAATCCACTTACAATTTTGGTATATGCTGTGATATGGTAGGCCAGCTTTTTTCTCAAAGTGTCTGTGATCTATCCTTTGAAATAACACCTATCGGCAAACTCCAACATAAACAAAAGTATAGGTCTAGACTTTTTTTCTTTCCATTAATCTATTTGTCTATTCCTACATCTGTTTTAATTTTAACTTTTAATGAGTCCAGTTCCCAGGAATGTTATACACTCAGTACATGCTGTGGTTATTTCCTGAATGTTTTTCCTGCCAGGTGAACTTTAGACCCAATATGTCAAATTTAAAAATAATTTTATTGAGATTTAAATTGGTTTGCCTTAGATTAATAATATGGGAAGAACAGATACTTTTCAATAATGACACTTCCATGTATCCAGGCCTTACATCCTTCAATATAATTTTATCATTTTCTTTGTAGAGTTTGGATACTTCACATTACGTTTATTCTTACGAGTTTTGTTCATATTGTTCAGATCTTCTTGTTTCATTTGCCATTTCTGTTTCAATGACAAACTTGTTTTTACTGTTCTTGTAGTATTCCTTTATTCTAATTGTTCTGCACAGTTGATTTGTCTTTAATGAGAATGAATGATTGCTGTACTTCCCTATTAAGTATATTTGCTGTGTGTTTCTAATGTTCTTCATCAATTTAAAGATGTTTTATTCTATTACTAACTTAACAAGGTTTTTTTCCCCTAAACCAATAGTGGGTGTTGAATTTTATTAAGTGCCAGTTTTAATTTACTGGAATGATTGTGTTTTTTCTTCCTTGTCACTGAAATGAACAGAATCCCTAAAATTGAATGATCTTTGTATTTTGGTGATAAATGCATTGTGTTTATTGTATATTAGTATTTTGAGCTTTGCTGTAGTTTATATCTAGACTTATATGTGATATTGGGGTCTATAGTTTTCTATTTTGTGATATATTTGTCTGGCTTTGTATCAGATATATGAAATTGACAGATTTAGTACAAGTTTTCCATTATTTTGTATGCTTCAAAAGCTTTATATAATAATTATTTGTTTCTTAAATGATTTGTAAAACTTGCCCAATAAAACCATCCAGACCTTGTGTTATTTAGGAAGAAAGACAGTGAGTTCATTACAAATGTGTGGTTCTTAGCTTATTCAAATTTTTATTTCACCCTCGAGTTTTCTAGGTAACTGATCATTGCATCCGTCCGTATTTGTCAATATATTGATAAAAGTATCAAGAGTCAAGAGTATCTCATCTGTGGTTATATCCATTTTTCCCACCTGTTTTTTAAAATAGATTTCTCCTTTTTACTTTGTCAAGGTGGCCAGAGGTGCTAACTTACCAGTCTTTCAATCAGCTCTCACATTTATCAAGTCTACAGATTTTTCTGTCTTACTGATTTACTTTTGATTCCTTCTGATTTCATTACATCTACTTTGTTCTGTTCCTGGCCTCTTTAGCTGGACTTTTGTCGTAATTTTCAGTATTCTTTTTGTTTGTTTGTTTTAATTAATTTATTTATTCTTATGTTAATCCCCATACATTACATCATTAGTTTTAGATGAAGTGTTCCATGATTCATT